>NC_143016.1:94230600-94530600 GCF_055824585.1 Amblyomma mixtum
TGGTGCAAGCACAAGTAGGAAAACTAGATTAATTAAACGACAATGGGCACATTAGAATGCAGCCGTGTCTATTGTTACTAAGGAGACTACTGGGCAAGGTACGCTTATGACATTTCAATACCTTTCGAAAATGCCAGAAATGTACACAGATTGGGCAATTCAACAGTCTTAAGGGTGACGGTGAATCGAGAAACATATATTGATGATGCCACATTAATGGTGTGAACATCATTTACACCACGGACCAATCCCTTACCAACTTCTCAAACGCATTGCTAGCAGGTGCAATCCAAATCGGATCTCAGGGAGTTCTTGTGAGCACTTCGTGGGCATATTGATCCCACAAGCACGCATCCGGGTGTTCTCTTAACCTAGCTGCCCGTCATTATTTTTTAAAACCTATTCATGGATGGATTGTGTGAAGCCCACAACTGGAACCCCACTTAAATATTTGAGTTAAGTTACTGAAGATTTTTGTTTGTCTTCCCAACATACCCAAACTTTTCTAAAAAATCAAAATGGAAGTGACATGGAAATGCTCCACATAGAAATTCCTTGATACGTATTTTGCGGTGGCAGCCATTTTACGAAGCCCCCTTTGAGCCGATCTTCAGTGTTATTCGACGAGAAATCTAGCGCGACGCCAAAGGCATCGTGCGGCAAGAGATACAACTGAGCAGAATGTAGTTAAAACAAAACAGAACTGATGAGAAAGAGATGGTGGGAACCATATGGGGCGCTACGCCAAAACGTTAAACGCGGCTTTCCCCAGCAGGCACCGCAGGCCTTAAGATAAGAAATAAAATGGAGCTAGTGGCAGCCGGGTTTTACGCGATGGGAGAAATTTCAGACATCCTACAATTGGGTGGTTGTGCAGTTTTGGGGCGCGCCAGCAGTCCTGCTAGCACTAAGACGGACGAAAAAGCTCTGCCTGCTGCAGCACTCAAAAGCGTGAAAATTGTTGCCGCTGCACAGAAACCCCTAGCGGGTGCGAATTCTAGAGCAGCAGAAAGCAGGAGTTATGCTTATAAACAGGATATGTCCCAAATAACCCAATGAAGCTAGCGCGTTGCAAGAACTTAATTCGCTCGGGTCAAGAGCGAGAAAAGTGAGTGTGATCTCGGTAAAGCCGTGATCGGAGATTAGCTAATCTGATCCACTCTGCCTCAGTGTATTTCTGCAGAAACCGATGCTATCCCTCCGTGTTTGTGCTTATGGTTGGCTATGCATTGTACTGGATAATGCAAGGACTGCATTTACGCCTCCCTCACTCCTGGTGATGGCTAAGGCTGGTCGTGTTCTGCTAACAGTCTGCAGACAGTGTTTATTTTTAGCCTTGCCTATTTTACATATCTCAATTAAACCACGGATTTCTCACCAGTCCTAGGAGCAGCCCTAAACCAGGCGGCCTCTTTTTATCTCCACTCCTTATGAGTGGTGTCTGACAGGTAAGAGGCCACAACTGGCTTGAGCTGGATGTGTTTTGGGATGGCTGGTTTGGAAAAGATTGGATCTCTGAGGATGCTTTTTGTAGTACTTGGAATAAATTTTCGTCGTTTTTCAGTGACCTAGAAGCGAACTCATTTATTGAAGAACCTGTCAGAGTTTTCCAGCTCAAGTGTTTCACATTAGTGGACACTGACTACGTTTTAGCCGCTCCTCACCAGGTGTCTCCTTCGATGCTCTGATCACCCAACAATGTCTTCTCTTCTATATTGCCTCGCTCAACACCCACCGACAGAGAGTAAAAGCCTCGCAATGCGGCCGCAACGAGGGACACCGCTCAAGGCTTACAAAAACATGTATGGTAGGTTTAAAGAAGCAACCTGTAACCGTCTCACATCCCATTTTTTAACCGTTTATGTGTTGCCCCACTTTTCCGCTAAGAAGAGCAGAATTGCACAATTTTTTGGAGTTTTCTGCACCAAATAAAAGGCACATGTATAAAAGAAGCAGTGCTGCACAATTCTGAGATAATCAGTAAACGCTGATACATAATTCAGTAGGTATTTCGGGTTCCTAAATGTAAACTACACCAATGCCGCAACAAGCTTTTAACCTCGCAGGCTGGTGTGTGGTGCGGTTACATGATGCCGCGTTTCACTGAACTATCTTGTGCAATCTCAGAATAAGCTTTCGGCTACACAAGCAGACAGAACCGGCTGCAGGCGGAGGCAACGAACGCTTCCTGTATGCAAACAGCAGGAGTTGAAGCGTGGATTTGGAGTAAACTGCAAGTGGCATGAAACTGGAAAGATGCATGCGCTGGCCTGGATCTCAACTTCCATGCAAAACATTGCGCCAAAGGCGAGTGTTACTTTCGTTTTAAACCAACAAACGTTCTTGGAGTGCTTTCGGGTTGAACCATACAAAAGGAATACAAATCCATGTGCAGCAAAGGACTAAAAAGAAAACTGTGAGAAAACAAAAGTCAGTTATCGCAAAAAGAGCGAGCCCACAACAGCATAGCCCTGGAAAACTTGTCAATGGCCACTTCGTTCCTGCTCCATTCTGGACACTTCTTCCGTAACCAGGCGCCCTTTCCCACTTCCCAACTCTCTAGATTTTTCTATATTCTACAGTTTCCGCTTTCCTGTTGCTGCTCTGCCTAACTTATTCGCATCCACAGGTTTTATTCAGGTTTGAGTTGTTGTTTCTCCTACTCTGGTTTCCATTACCTGAAAAAGCCACGCCGCAATGTGTGAGTGGTTTGTTTCGTAGAATTTTTTCTGTTCCTTTCCGACCTCCATGTTTCACTCCGGGCACAGGTTAGCACCGTCTTCATTTCTTAATGGCGGCACGAAACATAAGTTCACACTTTGCACGCAGGGAAGTGCTTGTGTTTTTTTTTTCCTTTTAGGAATTTTTTACTTTTTTTCTGTTTGAGCTTCATTCAAATTGCAAAAAGCGTTCTTGGCACACTAGCTTACTTTAATGTTTAATTCTTTTGTTTATATTCCAGGTGAACGTTTCCAAATATTGTAGGCTACTCTTAAGGAAATATTCAAAGTAGTGGTTCATTCTTTCGAAGCAGAGCAAACCTTTCTTTTAAAGTTTTTCGATCACTCGCGTCGAGTTCCCCATAAAAAACCGATGGGAACGTGCTTTTGACGGTAGCAAAAAGCGTTGATAGCCAAAAAATGCAAGCCTGCCGTGGGGAGATCAACGGATATATAGAATGTTGTATTGAAATCGTACAATATATCAAAAATTTTGTGCATAAATTGTATCCCGTTGAAAAATGCTTTTGACCAGAATGGCCGGGTACGCGGATGACTGTACTCTCGAGTAACCCATAGCGAGAAAGGGGATAACGAGTGAATGAAACAGCAATCAAACTTTGAGAGACTGATATCAATTGACAAACTTTGCAAAAAGGGACTCCGGCCGCCCTAAGCTAGGAGCTAATCATAGTCACTAGGGGAGAGAGAGAGAGAAGAAACACAGAGAATAGGGTTCTGCATATTAGTTTTTTGTCGTTGAGGGTGGTCCTCTTCCGAAGCCCCGCTACCTGGCCACCATGCGCTGCGAATGGCGTACCAGCAGGTGTTGCAGCCGGAGACAGTTAGGTAGCCGGAGGCGTCAATCA
This sequence comes from Amblyomma mixtum, assembly GCF_055824585.1. Taxonomy (NCBI): domain Eukaryota; kingdom Metazoa; phylum Arthropoda; class Arachnida; order Ixodida; family Ixodidae; genus Amblyomma; species Amblyomma mixtum. Next base: position 94,234,190 of record NC_143016.1, read on the forward strand.
GCTTAAATGCATCCACCAAATACTTTCAGCCTGGCTCGCCGATTTCCACCGCCCGTATACGCGCGTGAACGGCATAGAAATGGCCTTTTCGCGGGTTTCCTAATCTACTACAAGAAGGAGAGATGCGAAAAATTCTAAACTCTTCTGCAAGGCTTTATTCATCAGTTCCCAAATTCATTTGTGAGTGGTGAAAGAAAGGAATGTAAATGAGAGGAAAGAAGCAGAGGTCGGAACGTATTTCGTGCCGTTCTGAACCAAGTGTACCTGAAAGTGGAAGAATAAGGGCGAAAAACACTATTAGATGATACGAGAATATAGCCTAGAAAAATGCAGATGCTTCTGTGAGCACTGTGATAAAATAAAGGCAACGAAAGAGTGAAAAAGAAGGGATAGTACGTTGTAAAAGAACAATATACTGCCACACTCTACCAGCTCCAACCCACGCTCCAACCCACGCACGCCTCACGGGATTGCGGAAGGTAACCTGTCGTTACTGTTGAGTCAACAACTCTGCGTTGCGCGTGGTGTTGCTTCCCTCCGTGGAATGCGAACGCAGCTTTTTGTTACTAACTTTAGCGCCGAATACCGCCACTTGCCGCAAGCAACAGCCATAGCCTATTTCGATGAAATTAGTGACTCAGTCTCCCACTGCGCCTTGACCCTCAACGATACCCATGAATCGACGTCTGACGCCCCCGTTCTGACTGACGTGAACCCCGACCTAACCGCCGATCAGAAACACCGCCTCCACATGATCCTCGACTCTTTTCGTGACTGCTTTGCGACCACTTCTAAAGTTCGGCAAACATCGGTCGCTAAACACCGCACTGTAGTTGATGAAGGCGAGAGGCCTATACAACACCACCCCTATCGAGTGTCTGCGAAAGAAAGGGAGGTGATTCGGAGGCAGGTTGAGGAAATGCTCCGCGACGAGGTTATCCAGCCGTCAACAAGCCCGTGGGCTTCGCCCGTTGTGCTGGTCGCCAAGAAGGATGGCACTCTCCGATTCTGTGTCGACTATCGTCGCCTCAACAAGATTACTAAAAAGGACGTTTATCCGTTGCCCCGAATTGATGACTCATTCGATCGCCTGCGTCATGCCCGCTACTTTTCCTCTCTTGATCTACGCAGTGGGTACTGGCAGATTGAAGTCGATGAACGTGACCGTGAAAATACCGCGTTCATAACCCCCGACGGTTTGTACGAGTTCAAGGTGCTCCCCTTTGGCCTGTGTACCGCTCCTGCCACCTTTCAGAGAATGATGGACACTGTCCTGGTTGGCCTCAAATGGCAGTCGTGTCTCGTCTATCTTGATGATGTGGTTATTTTCGCTGCGACCTACGAAGAACATCTCAAACGCTTGAGTGCAGTATTGACGGCAATCCGATCAGCCGGTCTGTCTCTAAAACCCGAAAAATGCCACTTCGCGTACCAACGGCTGAAGTTTTTGGGCCATGTTGTGACACCTGAGGGCGTCAGCCCCGACCCTGACAAGACGGCCGCTGTAGCTGCGTTCCCGACTCCCACTGATAAGCGAGCTGTGCGCCGGTTTCTTGGCCTCTGCGCATATTACAGACGCTTCGTGCAAGACTTCTCCAGGCTGGCTGAGCCTCTCACACGGCTGACAAAAGACGATCAGCCTTTCGTCTGGGCACAGGAACAGCAGGACGCCTTCGAAAAGCTCCGCGAACGCCTACAAACAACGCCCATTCTTGCCCATTTTGACGAGGAGGCGGACACGGAACTTCACACCGATGCCAGCAACATTGGCCTCGGTGCAGTCCTCATCCAGTGGCAAGATGGTGTTGAACGCGTGATTGCGTACGGCAGCCGCACGCTGTCACGGTCCGAGGCAAATTACTCAACCACTGAAAAGGAGTGCCTAGCTGTTGTGTGGGCGATAACGAAGTTCCGGTCCTACTTGTATGGTCGCCCGTTTCGGGTCGTGAGTGATCACCACTCACTGTGTTGGCTCGCGAATCTTAAAGACCCCTCGGGCCGGCTAGCTCGTTGGAGCCTTCGCTTGCAAGAATTTGACGTTACAGTTGTCTACAAGTCGGGCAACAAACACAGCGATGCAGACTGCTTGTCCCGTGCTCCTATTCCGTCCAGCTCTGATGACCTCGAAGATGACCCTCTATTTATTGGTGCTCTGACCACGTCCGCCCTCGCTCAACAACAGAGAGACGACACGGAATTGCGCCCACTCATCGATTATCTCGAGGGAACCGCCTCGTTACCACCTCGTCTATTCGCGCGTGGCTTGTCGTCGTTTTGCTTGCGAGATGGCGTCCTCTACAAACGAAATTACGGCCCGACGGACTCTGGTTACCAGCTCGTGGTTCCAACGGCGCTCCGCACTGACGTTTTGCAGGCGTGCCACGACGAGCTTCCTTCCGGCCACCTCGGATTTTCTCGAACGATGGCACGAGTTCGTCACCGTTATTACTGGCCCAGGCTTTCTGCGGCTGTCAAGCGTTATGTGCGCACTTGCCGCGAGTGTCAATGTCGGAAGAAACCACCTTTCAAGCCGGCTGGCTTGCTCCAACCCATTGCTCCACCGAGAATTCCTTTCCACCAAGTCGGCATGGACTTACTGGGCCCATTTCCCACGTCATCATTGGGTAACCGGTATATTGTGGTTGCCACCGACTACCTCACCCGGTATTGTGAGACGAAAGCCCTTCCCCGCGGTACTACTGCTGAAATTGCTGACTTTTTCATCATCAGCATAGTCCTCCGCCATGGCGCCCCTTCTGTTGTTTTAACTGACCGAGGCACAGCGTTCACGTCCACGCTTACTCAGGAAGTTATGCGGCTCAGTGGCACAAGTCATCGTAAGACCACAGCTTACCATCCTCAAACCAACGGCCTAACCGAGCGCCTCAATAAGACTATCGCTGATATGATTTCTATGTACGTCGACGATGACCACAAGAACTGGGACGCAATACTTCCGTACGTCACGTTTGCCTACAACACTGCCCTTCAAGAGACGACGGGGTTCACGCCATTTCGTTTGGTACACGGTCGTGAAGTCGTGACTATGTTGGACACGATGTTGTTGCCCGATATTGCGCACCCATCCGTTGCCGACGCTGATGCATTCGCTCGCCATGCAGAAGCTGCCCGCCGGCTGGCTCGGCAACGAACCCGCGTGCGGCAGGAAGTCGATGCTCACCGCTATAACCTTCGTCATCGCGAAGTCATTTTCCAGCCTGGAGATCAAGTGTGGGTTTGGAGCCCCATTCGTCAGCGCGGTCGCTCAGAGAAGCTTTTGCGCCGTTACTTCGGTCCCTACGAGGTACTCCGCAAACTCAGCGACGTTACGTATGAAGTGCTCCCGCAAGGGAGTGTTCGTTCTTCAAGACGCCCGCCGACATCCGAAATTGTGCACGTCGCAAGACTCAAGCCATACCATGCCCGCTAGAACAACTCTCACCACGTTCCGTGCCCGGGACTCGGTTCACGCACACACGTGGCTCCCCCTCAATCTCAGCCATCGAGTCGATGCCTTTTCAGAGGGGAGGGGCAATGGATGGATGGATGGATGGATGGATAGGAGCGCCCCCTTTGAAACGGGGTGGTGGCAATTGCCACCATGCTCAGCTTTTCTTTATTTATTATTTTTTTGTTTACTGTGTTGGCAATTCTCATTAAGATTCTCCATCACCTTTGCCTACGGTTTCCTACTATTCTAACCTTATGCCACATCTCTGCTTTTCAGCCACCAATCCTCCAATCGCTTTTTGCTGACTTCCACTGCAGATTTATTTACATGACCATTGTTATCTTTAAACCCTAGGGCCTCAGAAAGAGTGACTGCCACACTCTACCAGCGCCCCCGTGCGGTCTGTCTTCGACCTTTGTCGCGCGCCGGACTTCGTCCTCTTCTGCTCGGTGCTAGGGTCGGCCGGCTGCGCTCCACCCAGTGTGCTCGCCAGGGACAGAACCTTCTACCGGCGCCCGTGACAATACGTCATTCAGTACAGTATGGTAACCTAGGCATCACATGGACTAGCCTGCAAACATCTTACTTGCTGTACGCTGTGCAGTAGTTCCCCGGAAATAATTTAGTAATGAAGAAATGGCAGGATTAAATTCACGAATGCATTAAGATGAGCAGTGCCTATTATGCTTGAGGTCGCGGGGCCTCTGGATTTGCAGGATGAGGCAATGAAAATCAATACCGATTTCGAGCCTCTCCCGACGGTATACTGTTCGGCAAGAAAATAAAGAAAAAGAAAAATACGGCCTGCAGTTACGCGCGTCATCAGCCAGTCACTCCATCCACTCTATGGTCAATATTCTCTCGAGGACAGATTCCAGCGATACGGACAACACATGGCTTCATCAAAGAGACCTATACCACGAAAGTAATCTTACTCATAGCAGAATAAGCCATAAGATATTGCCAGCCGGTGCCTATGTATTGACTCCGCACGTTTTTCACGTGCTTTGTTTTTGGAGACATTGGGATACAAAGGGAAAAAAAAAAAGGAAAGGCAGTACGAAAAGCTTTGCTCATCTGAGAGGAACATTAAGCGATTTATTTGGGTGCGTTCTGAACAAGACTGGACGTTTCGAGTCGCCATGTTATTCAGTCGTATTGTTAATTTCGGCTGGCTGTATCTCCAGATAAGAAAGTATGACCGCCTACGTCCTAACGCATTCGACTGTTTTTTCTTTCAGCTTGGCAAGTCGATTGTTGGTGTTATGCAGTTTATTTCCCCGTAGCAATCCGAAATAGCCTTATTGGAAAGGGTCGCACGGCCAGGAGGCCGAGCACAACAGTAGGTGTGATGCAGATATGAACATTCTCACACCAATATCTTCAAGAAATATGGTTCGCCTTTCAGCATTGCTTCTGAGAGATTACCGGCCCGCTAAGCTAAAAAGCAAAGTATATTGGAAGACGAGAAATGGGTCATTATATTCCTACATTACAAAGATTTAGACCTTGAGGGCTGCGGTAACTCTTCCACAACACAATCGAAAAGTAAACTATATGAAATTTGACCAAAGGCAGGGAAGTTTTTTCAGATAACAATTGGAAGTAAGCATGAGAAGGATTAACGCGGAGAAAAAAATACAAGGTTCAAAACTACTAATGTGCAAATAAAACTAAAGCGCGATAGAAGGAGGCAATAGAGTAAGCACCGACGAGAAATACTGAAAGAGTAACAAAACAATGACGCTAATGAGAATTCCTTGATAAAAAACAAAGCAGGATGCTAATAGGTTTGGTTTGGTTTGGTTTATGGGGTTTAACGTCCCAAAGCGACTAAGGCTATGAGAGACGCCGTAGTGAAGGGCTCCGGAAATTTCGACCACCTGGGGTTCTTTAACGTGCACTGACATCGCACAGTACACGGGCCTCTAGAATTCCTCCTCCAAAGAAATTCTAGCCGCCGCGGCCGGGATCGAACCCGCGTCTTTTGGGTCAGCAGCCGAGCACCATAGCCGCTGAGCCACCGCGGCGGCAGGATGCTAATAGAAATGTACAATAAATGGCATCGCGTTAAAAGAGAAGGCATACAAAAGGACAAAATAAAAATCTACTTTAGTCCTGAGTGTTACAGCTCGTTATGTCTCGCAGGCTTTATGTATTCCTTTCATATAGGTTTAAGATGAAGAGGTGAGCGGCTCTGATTTTCTTGTCTTACAAAGGTCGCAGTTTTGATACTTTAGTGAATGCTTCTACTGATCGAAAAATTAGGGCATAATTCTGCCACGAAAGTTATCTTTGAGCTGTTGTATAAGATAGCGCGTTCTTTTCGGTACCTCACAGAGAAGCTTAAGTTTTGCAGCACGTCAGTAATCAACCGTAGCGTATCCTGACAGGACGTTTCAGAGGTCGACTGTGAAATGGTGCGTAAAGTCAAATTTTACTTGCAATCAGCTTTTAAGTGTGTTAGGAGTTGCGTAGTTGTTGCATTTGCCCAGTATAATTATCGTTCTTAACTCTTTGATTACGTCTTCCTTATTAAGTAGGGTCCGAGAATCGCGTGGTAATATTTTATTTTTTCAGTCGGACAATAGGGGATATTCAAAATTCCGCAAGTGCGCTTTCCCGCAGAACAATGTTGCCCCAAACAAGATGGCTGACCATGCGTTTCCAGCTGAAACAAAGCAAGAAAGACTGGTTTTTTTGTTTGATTCTTCCAAAATGCGTTTTTTACATTCTATCGACACCTTTAGCGCCTGTCCTGAAGCCCACGTAGTTCCTTTATAGCGAAGTCGGCCATCTTGTTTGGGGCAACATTGTTATGCGGGAAAGCGCACTTGCGGAATTTTGAATATCCCCTATTAAGATGGAACAGAGTAACCTCGTCTCCAGTTTTTCTCTGCGACTGAAGTGCACATCGACTGAAAAGTCACATCAGGACAACCATGCAGCCTAAAAAAAATCGTCCGTCCAAGGTAAAAATGAATACGTCCATGCTGTTGATTAAATAACATCAGTATGTGTGTGCATGAAGAGGCTTAATTTGAAAGGTGTAACCTCAGAGTTCGGAAATGGGGTGCACTTAGTAGAAGCAGTAAAGGCTTTTAGGCTTATGACGTGTTTTTATGGAATAAATGAGCGTTTCCCAAAGATAAATAGAACGGTGGCGCAACAATAACAAAATACAAAAGCAGCGAAGGGCTTGCCATGGGCCTCAAAGCTTTTAAATGGCTACTGCTATTTCTCAAGATCGGGCCAAATCACGCAATACTAAGGCCGTATAGTTGTCGTTCTGCTTGAACTTGAGTAGCAGGTGATTAACACCTGCACCAGCGTGGCCCTAGTTCGTTGGTTGTTCTTTATACTGCCCCTTCCTAAGGCTTAAAATTCAATTTTAACTAGTAAACTCAGCTTCGAAATTTATTGAGCTGTTCTTGTTAGCTTGCAAGAAAAGTTGGCTTGATTTCACTGAGCAAACAAACGAAGGCATCAAGCGAAAACTTCTTAGACGAGTAATCTGTACCATTGCTAAGAACGCGATGCTGTTTTGCATTTGAAAACAAATTTTCGTAGAAAAGTCTTTTGTGGAAAGCTAGGCGTCTTCATGAAGCAGCGATGCACGAGAGCATGCTGATTATCAATAATAGCGGCGACAGATTAATAATTTTTGTAAATCAGGAGACACCAAGCGGCAGTTCGGTGTTATTGCCGGCGCATTAAGCACACACTGAAGGAATCCTTGAGTGCTATTTTGCACAGAACTGGTACTGTTAGAGGTTTCTGCGACACAGTTGCGATGCGAGAAGCAGGCGCCCGCTTAGTTTTCTCGCCTACTTTACAGTCTGTTTATCTACGACTTTCTTATATACAGCCTGCGTGATCCGATAGCATCTCAGGGCGCAGCGCGTTTCGACAACGTCCAATAAACACGTACTATCAATTTGCTCGCGAGATTTTGGCAGCAGCGGAAGAAAACTGTTGTACGCCCCGCTTCTCATACGTGAAAAACTCATTATCGCAGCCGCACTCTATCATAGTAAAAAAAGGGCGTGTTTTACGGGTTTCACATGGCAAAATTCATACGTGGCAAAATTTTCAAAAGTACGGTACTCTGCATGGCATCTATGTTGGAGAACCGCAAGAATTTCTTTACATCTGGTGGTTGCTGACTATGAAGAAATAAGTACAGAGGGCAACACGCATGTCTAGAACACGTTCTGAGCCTGTTTCGGGCTGATCACGGGATAACTAGCGATAAGATTTGGTTAAAAATGGTCTGGATGTAAACATGTGCAGTTAAACTCATAGAATTTAATCGTCAATGCCTTCTTTGTCCCAGCGGCTTTGGGAGCGGTGGAACACACAGTTTGGTTGTTCTAGGCATGTGTTTTGCCCTCTGTACATCTCAGTCGACTCGGAGCTTATGCATCTTCCCATTTGTAATCGTTTCGCCTTCAAAAGAGGAGATTCATTGCTCTATGTCTCACTAATGTGAATCACCAGTAGTAGTGGCTCAATGCGTGTGGTATTCAACATTTTTTCAGAAGTTCACAGGCTTTTTTTCTGGTGGTATATGTGTATCTTCAAGGGCTGGAACAGCAAAACTACAAAAGCACTATATATTTTAAAATCAACCAGATGATATCAATGCACAGCCATGCAAACCTGTGTGGTGCCTGAAAACCTGAATACCAAAACTCCCGCAGTAATCTGCAAGACATAGCAATCTTAACCTTTAATTTATTATGTTCTTTTATAATGTTATTTATGTTCTTTAATTTATTCTTACTTCGTAAGGGCTTCAGGTATTTTTTGTGTGGACGCCTATTAAAGGTGTAAGTATTTCATCATAAAAAGCGGATAGAAGGTAAATGTTAAAGTGTTACAGGGGCAATGGTTGTTGATAAAGGTATTGATAATGCAGCACGGGGATACTGTGCAGAGTTGTCGACAATATAAGTTGCTTCAAATTCTTTGGTCGTTTATCTCAAAAAGATACCATAAACGGATTGCGCTGCATCACAGCATGTTTATATTATGGACGAAAACAGCGCTACAAGAGGCCAGCAGCACCTTAGGAGAAAAAAAATGTCCCTTGATATCGTATTTCTTATTGTTACCCCACCCGTGCCATTTTTCCTTCCAGGAGTACGAACATGGAGTGTTCGATGTAACCTATGTAATGAAGAGCGCAGCTCAGGCACACAAGAAACCAAAACATAGGTTTAATTGGTAAGCCCTCCCTACTGAACGACTCTGGGTGATGTTAAAGTATTTCGTCGAGAAACTGTGCGCAGATCTGGCAACTCAGGACTGTCTTTTACTGGCAAGAGCAATTCATGATTTGTTCTTACTTAGGTAAGAGTAACTTCAGTTGGAGCGGTAAAAATATTGTTACTGTATGAAGCCGGCATATCTACAGTCACAGATCACAGGCTGGAGTGCACAGTAGTAATAAAAATAACGGTGTCAAGGGAGAAGCGCGTTGTGTGTTATTTTCTTCCTTCATCCTGTGTTTCGCGCTGGTTTACCTTACTTGAAGAGAGCGGATTAGCGGGACCGCCATTATTTTTCGATGGGCGCAGAGAAGTTTGCGTCAGCGCATGATAAAGATTAAAAACTGAGGGATCCTCTAGCTTCGCCTTTAATAGTAGAACGCGAAGAGTGGAGCTCACTTGCCTTATTCCTAATTAGCTTACTGATAATTATTCACGTACGGATCGGCACACATATCTAAGGCACTTGCATTAGTTAAAGGCTACAACGCATCCACTAGTTCTAACTTTACTCAGCTTGAACCAACGAGTCTTCGTGGCCAATGGTTGTGGGAAGCTATTATGCTCGGTTCCCTACCAAACCCATTTTGAGGGATTTCCCTCTCAGCTTAATTTTATCGAGATTTTTCGTTCACGGCCAACGATGCTGACGGCGCCTGCTTTCCTGCAATACTGGACCCTTAACGCAGTCACGTAAGAACACCTCCGCTGCTCATGTGGGAGCAAATTACTGCGCAGTGTATCTTCGACGAAACTTGTGCGCTATGCGAAAGGACTTCTATTCAGGCGGAAACGTGCCCAGGCTTAGTCATAGTGTAATGAAAAATTGGCAGTGGCTTAGCTCAGCTATGCCAGGATAAACGCAGCAAAAGCAGTTTCGACTACTGACATTTCGCTAGTGACTCGCCATCGTTGTCATTCAGGAGCTTGGCGGCCTCTCTTCGCTAGACGGTCCTCTCGTTATTCGGCCGTCTCGGCCGCCCGCTGTGCCCTTCTTGCCTCATTTTCACGCTGCCGGCCGGCCTTGTACCATGCGACGACTTCTGGATCGGAAGACTAAATTTCACACAGCCTGTACTGCTGCCGTGACGAGCACGGCCGCTCTCCTTCTTCTATGGTGTGAGTCTGAGGAGCGAGCGCATCGTTTCTGACTTATGTCCCATCTGCGCGGCACGACTCTGCGCATGCGCAGTGCGGCGCAGCGGCTGCGGGGCCATGGTTGCCATGGTAACTGCGCATGCGAAGTAGCGGCCTCTGCCAGGCTCCGCGAAATGCGCTTCTGCTAGCCTGGTGTAGCTTTCGCTACAAAACAGGCAGAGGAACAATAGGTCGCATCGTAAGCAGTGCTCGCTGGCTGCTTCACAATTCAGCCGTAGTAATGCGCCAAACTGTGCTCTTGCTGAGTTTTATGTGCAACGATTACTGACTTGGTAAACTTACTTTATTCAAGAGGATGTCAAAGCACATTCGTCGGACTATTGTTCGGTATAGTACAATGATTCGAGAGCAGGCGGTAGAAAGTTTCATTTTATTTCAAATTGTATATTATTTAGAGGCTCGGAACAACACGCAAGTTCAGGTCGCAAAATTTAGTGACATGTGGCTTGGCGCTCTATGGCAGGCAGAAAACATTGTAGCTTAATTATTCCATCTGTCCGAACAATAAGAGTCTTATATCATCGTTTAGTAGCAGAAGTGGCTACAACAGCCCACTTAATGAATGTTACGTAAACACAGACACACGGCTCGACAGCATTTGTGCGCTGACTAAAGCAGCAGCACGTTTTTTTTTTCTTTTGCAATGGAAGCGCTAACTTTTGCAGACGACAAACAGACGACGGACAAAACTACGAAGCAGAATGCCATTCAGTTCATTGTCCCCCGTCTCGTGCGTCATAGTCAGTACCAGCAGCGCAAAAAAATATACGCCAACTAGCCCCCACCGTCGGTTTATTGTCAGCTGCATGATTCGGGACGAAAGGATGACATCGTTCAGGCGACACAACCTACTTTTAGTTTGAACTTAATTGGGGCTAGCGTGAGTCTGTCTCTTCTATCAGCAGGCCGGCGTTTTACGAGGACACTCTGTCGGATGAAGTGTAGATTACCGGGTTTGTCCGAACCGCCCTATTTCCCATCACAACCGATTTAACTTGGCCATCCTGGCTTGTGCGTGATCTGGGGTGCGTGTTTATTTCGTCTAAAGGGCGGGCCTCCCTCGAAAAGCCCATAGACTGGCACGGGCGTAACCAGAATCTCTGGGCGGAAATGAAGTCGTTGGCACCGATAGAGACACGATCGCAAAGGATTGAGAAGAGGTCTTTTTCTGGCCTTCTCATTTCACGAGATACCATTATTACACTATCATTGTCCTCATAGTTCAGTTCCTTCCTTTTTATGATTAGAAAGAGCAATAAGCCGCCGCGGTGGCTCAGTGGCTATGGTGCTCGGCTGCTGACCCAAACGACGCGGGTTCGATCCCGGCCGCGGCGGCTAGAATTTCTTTGGATGAGAAATTCTAGAGGCCCGTGTACTGTGCGATGTCAGTGCACGTTAAAGAACCCCAGGTGGTCGAAATTTCCGGAGCCCTTCACTACGGCGTCTCTCATAGCCTTAGTCGCTTTGGGACGTTAACCCCCACAAAACCAACCAACCAGAAAGAGCAATAATGCCCTTTTCTCTGGCAAAGAGCCACTATTTTCAATGCTAGTTAAGGGCAGTGCTTCCTTCTTTTTCTCCTAATCAGCAGTTCCTCATATCTATTAATATTATTTATTGTATAGCTAAGTTACTGTACTTTACGTGATTAAAGATTTTCCGTGAAGGCTTTGCCTATGTCGGACCAATTTTGCGTAGTCCACAATGAGCGGTTTCTTCCTGCCTTTATGCTGAACTGGATGTATTTACGTGTGTGCATTTCTTCATTCCTTTCTTCCGTGCCCGTGCCCTAAGGCCACGATACTTAAATTCGCCAACATTTCAACTAAGGCTGAAATTGCTTCGCCGAATCTCTGCCCAGTTTCTTTTCATCTTTTTCACCTTTCGTAACCGGCACCGTCTTACCTACGACGGCACTCTTAGTTCAATTAATTTCATGTGCCATGTGTGCTCAATTAACTGCGCTTTGACCGAAACGTACGCGTATTTCGTTCTAGCATTCCTGCAAGTTTTGAGACCATCAAAATTTATGTAAGGGCCGGGAGTCATTGTATTCATACTTCGCGTCTTATTCATCCTGTTATGTAAAGCGCTGAATTGTTACTCTCACCTCCTTTTGTGTTAAATCAGCTTTAAGCTGGCAAAATTTGAAGTTAGAGGTGTGGTCACGAATTAATAGATTCTGTTTTTTCCAATGTGAACTCTGCATGTTCAGCATTGCTTGCACATACTGCCGAATTCCGCTTCAAATTCACATTTTGCTTTCACTCAGCGTAAGCCCTTTCAGTAGACTGACATAACCATCGAATAACTCCGTATTCACTTAGTTCATACTTTCGAGGCCCGTGTACTGTGCGATGTCAGTGCACGTTAAAGAACCCCAGGTGGTCGAAATTTCCGGAGCCCTCCACTACGGCGTCTCTCATAGCCTTAGTCGCTTTGGGACGTTAAACCCCATAAACCAAACTAAACCAAACTTAGTTCATACTGTACTAGATAAAAGTAGCCAACTGTAGTGCCACAAACAATTTAAGAGACACTGAGCATGGTGGTTGTGTATGAATATCCGCAAATGGCAGAACAGCAGATATGTAGGTGGGTTGGAGACTTTAGTAAAAGTGCGTTGAAGGGAGCATAACTTGCAGAGCGCACATAAAGAGCCCGTTCCACACAGATTACGGCCAAACTCATGCTGCGATATCTGATCAGCCACCGCCATGCGTCTGGCATTCAAAGCTGCTGGAGGCCGGTGTATTCACCCAATCCTCTAGAAATGATAGGCTGCGTGCCGAATTCGATATAGCATGCATTGGTTTTATCTTGAAGTTATCGTTGCCTTCCCCAGAAAAATAGCACACGTCTTCAACCCTCACCCAAAACACTTCTTTGATCGCCTTCATCTTAGCGAGAAAGGTTCTTTATTTTTGTAGTGCGCGAATGGGTGAGGTGTGTGTCCTAAGTGAACGCGAATCATCATGGGAGAATCGTCTCGTAACTACTTCCAGTTCCAACTATCTCCCTTTACTCTATTGTTTTGTTGCAGTAGCTGTGGTAATAACCCTTATTCTACTTCTACATCGATTCATCATCGCTGATCGAACTGAATGATCTCAAGACCAGAACGTGACGGGTATACGCATCACGTGAACGCGAAATTGGACAATTCTTGAAACGTGAGCATGTGCTGTCATGTTTATGATGCTGCGTAAGCTGGCCAATGTGCAGATGTGCTTAATACAGTGTCAAGCGAGTTTCAACGAGATTAGCGGTAAACGTAAGTCACGATATAATCACTTCTTGCCGAACTGCGCAGTGCGAAGCTTCTTAAGTTGAGCAGACGATAAATGCATTTTTTCACACCGTCTAAAAGGCTGCCAGTGGGCTAGCAAACGACTCGTATGCTCCTGTGAGCACAGCGCGTCTCAACAAAGCACAGACCGTCCTAAGCCTCGTCCTATTTTTATTATTTTCGTTGCCCTGCAGGCCGCATTTCGCACGTACATTCCGAAGCAGCTTTGAGACGATGCCTTGATCCTGCGATTATATAATGCAATCAGCCGAGGCGGAAAACATAAAAAAATATTGTAGAATAAGCGATATAAAAAAAATTACGCTGAGGCACTGGGGCAGAAGGAGAAATTCTGAATCGGAAGTAGTGGTAGCATAGGGATTTCCAGTCATCTTTTGCGTTGAATTTGGAAATGCGCCTCACGCATTGCTCGCGTGTTGCTTCCAGCCTTCGCAGCTCTTTCGTGTTTGGCGCTTTGCCCTGTTTCCCTGCGCACAAGACCTATAAGCAAGCGGTGCCCCGCGCGAAAAAAAGTAGAGATACTCAATGTTTTGCGTACTCCCCTCCATTTATTCAGCAAAGTTTTCGAATGGAAACAAACTTATATTCAACCCGAAGTGTTCTGCGTTATGTTGACCTCACAGTGAGCAAATTAAGTTCTCTGCTTCGAGCTCTGAGTTTTTGGGCAGCTTCCCTGAATATTCTGGCTCACCGTTAGTGCAGCCTAGGCAAAACATGTCGTTAAGTACATTTTTTAGAAGTTTGACGCCGGATACGCCTTGCGCCTAACAACAGAAAGAAAAAAAAAAAACAGACTGTGTTTGCCAACAGAATGTGTTTGCCAACGCCAGTGTTCGTTCGCCGAGTGTTCTTTTTGGCCCTCTTCCCTCATCGTTTTTGAGGCATCTAGTCGCCAAGTCAGGTGCTTCGATATGTCAAGTGCTAGTGTTGTTTCTGGGTCTGCGAATTTACAATAGTTTCATGCATAATGCATTCGTTAGGTCTTTGATATTTGGGTTCCTGGGCTTATTAGAGCTCTTGCCCCGTTGCGTCAAGCCGGTCTTCGAGTGCAATGCCGAGCACACCATTAACAACACCTGTTTATTGTGCTGTGAAAAAGCGCGCAACTCTTACACGTCTCCTCTGCGGCAGTAACGTTGGCAGTACGCACACTACTTGGATTGTCACGCGTTTCTGAATAAGCTGTCTTGATTCCGTTCGTGGTGAACGCTTGAACAATTAGACCCATACGCTGTAGATAGAGAGCAGGCAACTACACGTTGGTGTTAAGGATCTGGACTGAGAAGAACGCTCTCTTCGAGTCTGCTTCGAATGCATAATGTAAAGTTTGCAAGGCGTTTAATACTCCCTTATAATCATCACTAAAAGCTGACTTGAATTGGCAGAGGCATTGTACTGGTGTTGTAAGTTACGGAGACTTTCTTCGACTAGCTAACCTAAGTTGCTAGTGTTAGCAGTACATAATTTTGAGCAACGTGTTCTTTTTTCTGGAGACCGAATTTTTTGACCAGATCTCTTAAATTGTTTTGCAGCTTGGTCTCGCCTTTTTGCTTCACTCCGTTCACACGGTCTGAAGTATATTTATCTTTACTGCTCCTTAACTTACATCAGGTCAGGGCAAATAATTTCTAATTAATTTGAAACATATTAGAGATAGTTCTATATGAAGGCAGATGATGTAATCCAGCTCCATGATGCGCTTCCGGTCCACAGTGCATGGCAGAACAGGTATTTGGAACAGCCAAATCTTCGGTACAGTACCCTTTACCGGCCACAGGCTTGAAAGCTGTTCATTGAGCACAGCTAACAGGCAACCTGAATTGAGTCTGCGATCCCTTCCTTAGCTGGGAGCATGCCATGTGCTTGCGCTTTGGCTTCAAGCGTTGAGAAACGGCTTTCTTTTGGAAGCCATCCTTCAGTTTCATAACTGACGCAACCTTGGATGAAAGCAGAGAAAAGATAATTTTGCAGACTAGTCTTCAAGAGTGAAGAATTCTTGCATCCGGGCTAAGCGTGACTGATTAAAAAGGCCTTCGAAGGAGTGACGCGACTACGCAAAAAAAAAAAAAAAAAAAAAAGCCACGTGGAAGCTTTCCAACTTAACAAGTTTCAACCGCGAAGTTTCACTCCTAGTGCACCGGAGGGACTGCCCATCATATGAGAACACCGCCGCCTTTATAAAGTTATTTTCTTGATGCAATTTTTTTTCCTATAGCGTGCACGTTCAACAATTGACTGCACAACTAGAGTAAAGTACGAAGAAAAATCAGCTTCCAGGTTCTCGCAGCACCGTCCACAAATTGGCTTCAGGAGCAGTCTTCAGGAGCGATTGTGATCATAAAACACTGCGCTGGCCCATCAGGCAACGCATGCCGCCGTGACACTTTCTCCACGCAATAGTGACACAGCTGACATCTCGCTGACAGTATGCTAACACTGACTGATTAAAATTTCGTGGTTTATCAAGCTGTTCAGTTTGAAACGCTTGTCAAACAACGCGTTTTAGCTTCAAGCAACAACCTTGCTTCTGGAGCTTTATTGGCTTCATTCCTAACATTTCTTTTTATTAATGATCTGTAAGCTTCTCATTTTTTTTTTGTCCCTTTAAGGATATTTTCTGAAAATTCCCGTTCGCTGCTAATATGCAAAGTGCACTACAACAAATCACAGGCGTGTCAGCACTGGTGATCTCTACTGAATAGGTGGGCGAACAAAACATGAAAGTTCTTGAACTGGTTTACATGCTGCGATAGCTCTCTTGTACGAGAGAAAGGAGAAAGGCAAAATCACACTAAACATCGCGATAACACCGACGTTTGAGCTAGTGTGTGAGGCATCAGTTGGGAGTCAACGCTCGTGTCGTCTGTCGTTTCTATATCCGACGTCTTTTTTGTGTTATTTTCTAAGAAATGTTCTAATACTAGGAAAAGACATATTAGTTCCGTACGGTGAGGTAATATGTCACGCTAGACATGCACAGCGTGGTCTACACTTAAGGCGAACACGCGAGTATGTGGTCTGGTTCTTCGGAGCGCCAGTGCGTACCGTGCATTGAAGCACAGTGTCACGGCGCGAAGCACCACCTCCAAGTACCCCTGCTCCAGCGGCACTTTGCATACGTGCAGCATTCCGCATACATGTGGCGTCACGAGTACGACGTTCCGACTCGGATCAGTCCATCACCCTCCACGAACGCGACTGATGTGCCACGTCGTCGCCGGTATAACTACGGCGGCTGCTACAGTGCGGGCGTCCAAGACCCAGTCCGATGTAGCCGTTTCAGGATATAATCTTGAGCTCCGTTAGGAGGCGTTTCGCGCCGTCTTCCTGCGACTGCGCGCCGGTCACGATCGTACGTTGGCTTCTTTCATATTTATAACGAGCCCCTCATTACCCTTCCCTTCTTTGCTTAATTGCTTAGCGAGGGCCTCGGTTCTGGCAGCTTTGACGCCATAGGAAGCATAAGAGGGTTCTCACGCAGCTTCCACTCTCCGTTCGATGACGTTGTACGTCACACCTGCGGTAACTCAAGACGTTTTACGTCCGCCGCTTATAAACGTGGGTGGCGCTGATGAACACTTTCAAGGTTAGGTTACTTGTAAACATAAATACCCCCGAAAGCAGAAGATTTGACAGCCGTCGCCGTAGCTCAGAGGTAGAGCACCGGACGCGTAATTAGGAGGTCGTGGGTTCGGATCCCACCGGCGGCATGTGGTTGTTTTTTCTTCTGCTTTTCTAATCAATTAGCTTCAAGCGATAACATATTCAGTAATATTCTAAATTGATCAACACCACAAAATAAAAAAAATAAATTAAAAAATCCCCTGTGCCCCTTGATTTCTGTGGCTGTTGGCTTCTTTCATATTTATAAACGAGCCCCTCATTCCCCTTCCCTTGTTTGCTTAATATTTAATGCAGGGGTTTTATGTGCTAGAGTAAAGGGGGATTTGTTAAGGCATTTAACAAAGGAAAAAAGAACATTTAGAATCAAGCCTTACATGGTGAATATAAATGACACCTTTTCATTAACCATATCTTATTTATTTTATTTAAATGAAAAATAGTCTTTACTTGGTGCATACTGTCACAGGATATAGATGCTCTCACAGGATGTAAGTGTTCACCTTGCCGGGTCGGCGCTGTTGGCGCCGTCAGGAACAGCACCGAGACGTCAAGAAGGATCTCCAGATTCCATCGGTGCGCGCGCGCTCATCTGTTCTTCCTTTTTTTTTTACCTTGCAATCACTAGCCGGATTTATGTGTTTATTCCAGGAGCTGTAATATAGGGCTGTGTCATTTGTTATAGGGGCTTCTTGTGTTACGGCCGGGCGAGCTTGCATGTCACCGTCACGGAGCTTATAAAGATAAGAAAATTGTGCCGTCCCCCCCTCCAGGAACAGGACTCGGTACTCCTTGGATGCACTCTTCCTTGTTCAGTCCTAGACGTATAAACGATTGACATATGACCTCGCAGCTTCACGTGAATGCGTGGTGCTCATAAATACGAGCCGAATGCGCCTCCTGTTGTAGAAACCGCATGGCCGGAAAACTTCTTGGATCTTGTGGGTGTAAACTGAAATCCGCTTAAACCCTAGTGATTACGGAAGCCAAGGTTGACATTTGTAAACTCTCATTACCCATCGGCAGACTTCATGAAAGAAAATTTATTGAAAGCCTAACGTCTAGCCGATTTTATCCCGACCTATTGCCTCTGCGGTGTCGTTTTTATTCCTCTGAGGTTAGAGACTTTACGTGTAATTCCCAGAATGGCGAGGCAGTTAATTGCCGTTTTTATCAAATGGGATCATCTATTTTGTGGAAGCGGACTAAAATAGTTAAAGTAGACCGCATAGCGCACGATAACAGAAAGATTAACTGATCGGTACATTGTCGTTTTCACAAACAGGGCCATTTGACAATCTGCGTGATAATGAATGTGGCAATTTTTCACATCGTAAATCATCAGTAAACCTATGCATGAAGTTGAAGCGAATAGTATAAGAGTAGGAAAAAGGGTTATATTAACATGAATGTGCGGATAGAACGCCTATGCCATTTTTTTTTTGTTTTCCGCGGACAGTCAGCATATCATGTAGTTTTCTCCTTTTTTTCAGTATGGCAACGCCTTGGTGAATTCTTTGAAATTTATTTACTTTCCGTGTCTACTAGAGCGTTCGAGGCGACGTGAAGTGCCCTTGCAACTGAAGTGGCACGACTACTGAAATATCGTACGGAATTTACCATTTTCTATCACTTCGCATTGTGTCAAGAGATCAGTAGTAAACGGCTCTCAGGAACGGTCCGCTTGAAGACAAGTATTAACAGAGAATAGGTCCACGTATGTAGTCTTGACAGCGAACAGTTCTTATCATTTTCACTGCTACATCGATGCTAGTTAGACGAGTGTATTTATAATTAGTCTAACTCTGCCACGAACATCTCAAGTTATCTCGCGTATTCAACATGGATGCACGCACTGAAAAGTCACGTTCGCTCCTTAATTTTTATTTGTGCGAATGATTTAAAGCTTTCTTTTGTGTGTGGAAATAGATTAGATGAGTGTTTTCGTCCGAAAACAACGGCAAACAGAACGGAAGTTCCTTCCTCTCGTATTGCGGCACTGACAAGTTTTTGAAGCCAATTGCCATTGGTTGGGAATGGAGCCAGAAATAGTAAAATATGTCACGACCTCAGCAACTTTGGGAGGGCTGATCGGGCTCCACAGATATAAGGAAAATGCGGCCTGAAACAACCGGGAGGAAAGAGTGCTGGTTTGACAAGGGAGATAAATTTGTGGTCATTTTAAGAGTTGCAGCCCGGTTTTAGCCCGAAAGAGTCAGCGGTATTGCTCGAATAAGTGTATCGCGACTAGCTCTTCTAGGGTTTTGTGTATCGCCCCCCCCCCCCCCCTTCCCCCCCGGGGAGAAGTTTGTTCGTAGCTGTGATTTTGGAAAGGCGAAAGGACGTCTTGTAGGCCGTTCTCATTAGGCTGTTAACCTGTTCGTTTTCTGACGGGGAGAGGTAAAGGTAGGGAAAGCAATGCTGCATAGACAAATGCCTGAATGAGGCGGTGCGTAATCGCCTCTCACGTCCGTGTGGCGGTTGGTGATGTGTTTGATGAATGTACTGCGAAGATTCGCTATTTTCAAGGCATTGGTGTTGGCGCTATTGGTGGAAGGATTTCGGATTGCCTTTGTTGAGCAACGGCCGTCCACGATAGCGTTAAGGATCTCTAGATTATACAGCGCCGCGCCCCATATAATAAATCATTTTCATCTATCGCCTGCGTGCTCGCAAGCGGTTGTGCGACAACATGTGAGCATCATCAGTGAAGAATATAAGCGAAGTTCATGCAACAAGGGGGAACAAATTTGGATGTAATTTTTTATTATTTAAGCTCGCGACCAGAAAAGTTAAAGTGCCGGCCTGATTAATTCATCTGACTTTGGAACTGCGCAACCCGGAAGGTGTGTTCCGGCCCGTAGCATATTATACTATCTATCGCAGGTACTAGAGTGCAGATGTACCGCTTGTCTTGTAATCATCGTTTTTTTTTTCATTTCTCAAGAGGAGGAGCATTCCATCTGCATTAAAAAAACTGGGTGTCGACGTAATTAAACTGATGTGAAGCATTTGAAAAAAAGCCAACATAATCGGCAAAGAGCTTTGCAGTCTGCTTCAAGCCATCCTTCGATTCTTCAAATTTTCTAGCATAGCTTAACTAAGGTGCTATTCTAGGGCATGTGGGCAGGAAACCAAACTACTGTGGGCGGAAAGAAACGTTCTTTAAACTGAATACTCCTTTCACTACCTGTTTGAGTGCATATATGCACCTTTGTGCTACTTTCGTGCCACCATTCTTCTGCTAGTTATTTTCATTCAAGACTGCTTTGATGGTACTGAAATTCCGTATCCTCGCTGGTTCTTAGCTATGTAATTTGGGCAGTGCCAGAAAGTTTAAATAGCTTAGAGACACAGGTTCAAACAAAGAGCGGGGCGCTTGCATACTGTGTTCTTGGTTACATGCTTGGTTTTGGCGCTGTTTAAGCTGTCAGTTATAAATTCTTGTACGTAATCAGACAGTCAACAAACTATTACCCGAAGAATGGCTTTGGCCGCACTTGGACTGCCATTAGTTTCTAATTCAGCAAATTTTGGGTTGTGGGGTTTAATTTTTATTTAAAATAGAAGTGGCTATATTCTGATAATATCAGTTTGCTGACAGCTTCAAGTCGCATGCACGTTTGTAGTGCACATTCGTTACATGTTATTATTTGATTTCTTCGGTTTGTTTCGGGTTGTTCTAATGAAGGAGTTGAACAAGCAGCGCGAAATTCGAGGTTGGAAGAGAAATACAAAGAACATGGGGTTCTGATGTATCCTGTGTATCTCTCAGTGTTCGTATTTCGCGCTGGGAGTATAACCCAGGGGTTACCATGCATCACCGAATCGCTCGTCTCGCTATTACCTCAAAACGACTTGATTAATGGGGTAAGTTTTCTGTCGCGTGTTGAAGGCAGCTCTGTAGAGTACGCATCAATTAGACCTATATTTTATTCTTATCATGCAACAGTGTCTTTACCTCGATTTGTTCTGCATTATCGGTACACTTAGTATTCATTGAGCCAAAGTTGCTTTTAAGCCACCACTCACTGGCAACGGGTGCCAGGGGATTAATTTGTGCGCTGAAATTTCCGCGACAGGAATCTTCCGCCTAATATGCATGAAATCGACACCGAAATGTTGTTTTCCTTCTATAGCAATTTAATTATTTTGTTTATATTCGAGGATTGCGACAGCTGCTGAAGACTTTTCAGCTAGTGCATGCAGTCACTGATCCCTCTGCAAGAATCCAAGCACGAATAAGGCAGGGACAGCGCCGACACCATTTCAAAAACTTGGAATCCCGTCCGTGGCTATCGGCATCCGGCAGGAAACCAGATTCTGCTTCACGCAGCACTTTCGAGTGCGCATTTTTCTGCTTTGGAATCGAGCGGTAGGAGATACACCGCTGCCATCGTCGCTGGTCATCGCAAAGCGGATCAAGCTGAGAAGACAAAAGTCGCAGGCGGTGACTGGGCGGTGATGCGACTCGCAACAAAGCCTCATCTCTGCGCTCGAATGGATGCGCCGGAAAGATTTTTCGACTGCAATACTAAAGCGACGAAAATTCGATTATTCACAAATCTTTTTCCGACATGGTGCGATTGTTTCGTTTTCATTTTTGCTTTTTTTTGAAGTTCTTAGCAGCTGCCTTCTATTCGCGCAACAAGAAAACTAAGCTGATATTACTCAGATTGAGTTTGTGGAATTTGGTACATATTCAAAACATTGTAATGTCTGGCAGAGATACTCTGCGCACATTCACGTTATCAAGCCGGCAGCCAAGGAGGTAGCCATTACAAAAATACCTTTAAAAATATTAAGAAAACAGCGCAGCACTCAATATTTCTTGTTGCCTCTGCTCACCCCTCCTTCTATTCCTCCACAAAAGAAAGAGATGGCGTTAGTGTTATTCAGCAGAGTAATAAACAGCACACTAATGAGAAGGTAACCAAGGCAATGCATGCCTGCTAACAACCTGAGGGCATTGCATTTGTGGTTCTCATCATCCCCGCTACGCCGCCGCGGTGGCTCAGTGGTTATGGTGCTCGGCTGCTGACCCAAAAGACGCGAGTTCGATCCCGGCCGCGGCGGTTGAATTTCTTTGGAGGAGAAATTCTAGAGGCCCGTGTAGTGTGCGATGTCAGTGCATGTTAAAGAAACCCAGGTGGTCGAAATTTCCGGAGACCTCCAATACGGCGTCTCTCATAGCCTTAGTCGCTTTGGGACGTTAAACCCCATAAACCAAACCAAACCAAACCATCCCCGCTAAATCGTTACGACATAATGACTGTTTGACGTAAACCCGGAAGGTCTCGGTCTTTGTGTAGACATAGTAACACAGCGCAAGACAGGTGGTTGCAATGCTACCATTGTCATTCGTGTGCCCTGAAATTGAAATCTTTCACCAGTTCCTAGCCTGCGCGAAACCACTGCTGTCGTCAAAGCAGAGGCTTTCAAAAACAAGCCCCTGTCCACAAAGGTCACCACTTCCAGCTCAGTCTCACTCTGGTGACACCGCATACCCTATAAGCCTTGTAGTGCAACATTGCACATTACAATTTTTGCATCAACAAGAGTGAGCGTTGTAGTTCAGATGAAAGCGTTCCTTCCTATATTATGTGACCTGTGGTCCTGAGAGATGATACAACTCAATATAATAATTGCAACCTGAGCTTGTTTAGAATCCTTGTTACTACACCTTTCAGGAAGTAACAATGAGCACAGTCCTGACTTCGGCCCGTTTTCTCTGACAAAGACTGCAAGAAAACTCACACATATTCTATTGTTCACTGTTCCGATATTTATAAACGTATCAGGCCCCTCAAACCTATCACCGCAGGTCGATGTACACTTTCGCTTCCTGCTGATTTGGATATTGTTCAATGTCTTTTTTTTTTTTTAGATGAGATCCAGTTCTCATTCACTGTAGGGTTCTCTATGGCTTCTGGTGCTTGAACGCTCGAAACAGAAAGGAAATTTAAGAATATTATTTCGTTATAGTTGTTATGGAAGCTACCACGGCTAATTTGCTTTCAGCTGCCGAAAGTTTTCCCGGCCCGAAGAGGCGAATAAATTTTGACTTCCATTAATTTTTTGCGGCCTGTGCGAAGTTATAAGCTGGCTTTTTTATTATGTTGTGATTACCTGGAGTTAATTTTTCTTTCCAGGCAGGTATTAGTGTGGGCATCGAACGAGTAACACTCCTGGAGCTTTGAGCTCAGATGACCGCTAAAGCTGACGGCATAAGTGGAAGTGAATGACAGATCTTTAGAGCTACGTTCTGCGGGTTAGCCCATTACTGAGTGCGAACTAATTTACTGCGCTATGCGGCTAAGTTGGTCATGCAGGTTTTCTGCATAAAATAACTACAAGCGTTGCTTGCTGCTTAAAGCAAGAAAAAGAATAAATATATAGAAATAATATATTTTTAATTTAAGAGATAATTAATATGATACCCTCGGTCAAAAGACGTATTTCATGTTCACCCTGGATTAACTGGACTCCCAAAAATGCGCTTATTCAATCAACAACTGACAAGCGCCTTCCACGTTGAAGTCGCCCGCAAGCAGTCGCAGGTATCCGAGTTACGCCTGAAAATTGGTCCGGACAAAGCGCACAAACTCGTTCACGGGTTCTGTTGAGAATAAACAAGCACTTGAGACCGTGATGCCGTTTGGCAAGCGCACACCACGCGTTTCTCTGTCGTTTTTATGCGAAGCATATTAACGTAGGTTTCGGGCCTTCGCGCGACGCCCGGCGGTGGCCACCATTCACCTTGAAGTGAGATCACATGATGTGACGTCACGTGATGACGTCACACCGGCTGCAGATGGGGCATCATATCGCGCCGTCGGACGTCGCCCGGCGGAGGCCTCCACGCTTCGGTGCGCGCCGTCGCGCGCGACGCGGCGGCGGCGCCACCATCGCTGCATCACGTGATATGTGACGTCACGCCAGAGATTAAGCGGCGCGCGCCCGCCGTCGCGTCAGTCTCTGGGCCCGCAACCGCGCCAGCGTCTTTGCGCCGGGCGTGTATGCGGTCAAGATGCCTCCAAACGCTAAGGACGTTAATAATAAGAATGCAAAACGAAGGCTGCTTCGCATTGACTGGGCTTAACCTTGATAAGCCTCCAACTTTTTTTTTTTTGGTTGTAATACCCAGCACCTATTACAATGAGAGGTGCTCTTGTTTCGCGGCTCTAAATTGCCGCGCCGTGAGCTGTGTTCTTCGGCTGTTGCTCGACGCACATGTAGGTATATTCCACTATTGCAAATGCCTTTTGGAATGCATCCAGGTTAGGGCATGAGAAGTGTGCTCGGGAGCATACTAAAGCTGTTCTAAAAAGAAGTTAGACCTAACAAACCATCAAACTATTTACCTGAGTGCGAGAGGTGCCTGCCACAGTGCGGAGTCGTGAACGACAGCATTTGGGAGCATGCAGCTTCACCACAATGGGAAATAAGATCGAGGCGTGTTGAAAAGAACGTGCGGCGCAGAAGAGCGCAGACTGCAGCTTTTCTGCTCCAGCTAGTTACGGGTATTCAGGAATTGTACAGAAGTGCTCCGTAAATTACCTCCCGCGGAATAAGAGGCAAACAGACAAACAAAACGAATCGACAGGTAGTCGAGCGTCCCGATGTCAGGATGTGAGAAAAACTAATGCCATAGGTCGTACCGCAAGGCAATGAAGAGGTGCTTGGAAGTAGTTTTTGGCGACCGGCTGAAGTGGTGCTATGTATCACTTTTCCTGCCATCTGTAGAATACGCGGAAATCTTCACTACGTTGGTACATACAGACCCTGAGAGTATTATAACGACTGTTCGCTTTACTATTTATCTGTCCCATGTAGAGAACGTATTTTGAAGCCGGAAGTGTAAGACACCCTTTTTGAGAAAAGGAAGCTTAAGAAGAGCCAAACTCTAAATGGCGATGTTGCACGCTTAATGCCGAAAGAGAGCGATTCATGTCACGCGCATAGTAACAGCCCATTAGTTTTCGCTTGCTTGTGCATTCTAATGTCGCCACAATTGCTGCGTTCGCATTTTATTCATTCGCCAGAGTGACGCTATTAATCGCAGGCAATCATTGGTAATATAACGCATACTAATTACTATTACGCACGTCTTATACATCCTCAACACTTGCCGCTTTTCACCTTTATACATGCTGAATTCGCTGCTGCCGTGAAAACGCTCGTGCATACAAATCTGCTCTTTGTGCAGACAAGAATCCGGCGTTCTCTGGAAAGAGTTCTCCGGCTCCGTCAAGCAAGCCGAGATAACGGGAGACTTGCAGATTCAGGTCGACGGAAGATGAGGCTTGCCGCTGCCCCAACAGCCTGCTTCAAAGAATCCATCTGTATGCAGGTGCTTTCGGATAATAGCGGTGTCTGTTGCTTTCACGCAGCTGCTATCTCTGCCCACCGACCCCTGACTCAGGGCACGAGGGCGTTCTTGTCGTTTTCGAGGCTAGGCGCCCTCTCTGCAGCCCGATCGAAGCCTTTCTTCCTTTGTCTTTTTTTGTTTTGTTTTGGTGAGAAAGCTTTGCATCGGAAGCATCAGTGCCTCTGGACTCTTCGTCAGGGCTGTAGAGGAAGAAAAAAAAAGAGAAATTGTGTGAGAATAGTGTGTATTTGGCCTGGATGTAAACAGGCAATATCTGCATTCAAGAAAACATAAAAAAAGTGAAAAGGATACCCTTGCTGCTCGTAATGAAAAATAAATTTACGAGAACGCGGCGAGTTGTGGGAACAAAGAAAATTTTATGTAACTTGGCCGCAACCTATTTAGAGTGCGACAAGCACCATTTACCACCAGTCATAAAAAAGGGCTGTTCGGCTCCTACGAAGTATTGCATGCTGGCGCTTACAGCTGTGTCAAAGGCCGCATTCTTTGTTTGCAGTGACAGGCGGGAATGAAAATTTTCCCAGATTCAACGGCATCACATTTGTATTATGCCAAAGCAGTAAACCCTCTTAACCACCTGCTGAAAAATTTGAACCCTATCGAGACGGCTCTGAAAGTGAATATTCCCTTGATTACACCTGCGTGGTCATGCGATCCACGTGAGCCTAGGACTGGAGGTTGAGGTTATGTAGGAATAATTCCTGAGAGCTCACGTGCACCAGACTTGTCAGCTAGATGAGAAAGTGTCTTCAGGGATCGTGTGGTCAAGCCTTATCAAGCCGATGTGGGAATTTGAGCGCAAGCTCGCGTTGAGAATAAAGGAGGCGAGCTGGCGCTGCTTTTACACCCACTTCTCCATCCCTAGAGAGAGCTGAAAGTCTAGCAATCTTTCCACCTTGCTTTTTAACATGGGCCCAGAACAAGCGCCTCTCTGCGCCCTGGTGTGCGATTCCGAAAGTAATCGGGCTTGCTTGAGACACACATTGTGCGTCACCACTGTCCAAAGGTACTTCAGCTGAGAGGAGAGTATGTTTCGGCTAGGCCGGAGAAAACGTCGGTATGGTTACCCAAGTAGCACACGTAATCGGCCCGATATTGCAAATGGATGGTATCACTCTGGTATTTTATAGGGCAGGCCTTTTCCAATTGGTTTCCAATATTGCGTCGATGGAAACAGATGGCGCCACTTGCTGCATGGTAGCGCTCATGTTAAAAAAAAAAAAAAGTTGTGAGGCAGTTACGTTATCTGTGAATATTGTCTCGTAGTTGTTGCTGCAAACGACTGTCAAGTGAGTGTAGGCCAAAGAGACGCCTGACAACATTGTTTTTTGGCAGCACATGAACGCCCGAACCTTAGCTATTATCTCGTGCGACATATTTCGATTCTAACATTTTGACTGCACTGAAAGTTAGCAAATAAAAGAATAAAGAGGAACTAGCTCCCAAAGCATGGCTGTGGTGTTAAAGAGAAGTAAAATGCTCCGCGGCACACAACGAGAAGAAGGCATGAAGAGAAAAAGTCGGAATGGTTTCCTTAATATAAAAACGTGAAATTTTTTATGGCATAATTTTTTTTCTTCTTAACATAATCGATATACTTCCTTTCTCACAGAGTCATTTTCTTACTCTGTACACAATACCTTCACCTCAAACGGGAGGTACTTTGCACTGCACAACTGTGAATTACTTTGGTCCTTTGGAGTTTACAACAGTTAAATTTGTAGTGCATGTGTGATTTTTCATTTAATTTCTGGCAGAACTTGGCTGCCAAGCTGCCAATCGAAATTATGGCCCCGAGGTGAGGAGCAGAACTCCATACCCACTTAGCTTATGCGCCAAAGATAGCATTATCCTCCGAAACACTTATTATTGAGCGGCCTCACCCCCGACGTAAAGCTTTGTTTACCTGAAAGTAGTCCCTTCAGGAAAACCTCCAGGCCTCCAGTCTACTTTTATCGATCAAGGACGTTCTCCGTCTTATCACAAATTCTGATGGCACGAACTCACGATGTAAACCAAAGCCTCTGCCGTTCGCAGGAAGTGAAAGGGATGCAAACTCCTCATTGATCACCACAAGCAAAGAATGATAATCTTTTTTTTTTTTTCTCGTTGTTAACGTACTGTCCGTGTTTTCAGACTAACCTTTGTATTATTCACGCGGCTCACGAGTCTGTGTTCTTCACACGTCAATATGCTCGCACGCTAATGGTCTAATACAGATTATGTAAAGGAAAATATGATATTATTATGCACTGTGCGCCGCTCTTTTCATGACCTTATTGTACGACAAAGTTCCCCCCCCCCCCCCCCCGCCCCTTTAAATGCGTTTGCCTTTTTTCTCCGGTTTCTAACAACGTCTAGAAAACCGAAGTAAGGAGAGAGCAAATATCTTCGAGAAAATCGATATCCAGTGCTTGCTATCGAGTACCAAGTGTACATATACACACATTAAAGATTCTTCTGATGTTACATGTGGCTGAACCAGCTATCTGAACCAAATCGGAAATATACCCAACAAGAGTGCTAGTTCGACCAGTTTGCTCTTTTCAATAAACTTTCAGCCTGCTTTTTTGAAAACGTTAAAGAGGTTAACACAGTTGCACTGTGGACAGAGCGGTTTTTATCAGACGACTAAAGTTCGTAGGTCTGTGCCTTTTGTAATGAACAGCCTTTCGACAGATGTTTTTCACTGTATATTTTACAACGATCGCTCTCAGTATAGAGGCGTCTGGTGGCTCTAAGCAAAACGACACCCCGACTACCTCGCTCAAAAAGGCCCGACCTTCGCTTTTTGAGCCAGGCAGAAGGGATGTCTTTTACAGAAAGTGGCCTAACGACGTATACCGAATAGATCGTTAGGCCACTATCGTTAAAAGTGTTTCCTGAAGATACTGAAGAAAAGTAACTAAGGGCTTTGGGGCACAAACGACGGCCGAAACAAAATATCCAGAAGCATGTGCAAAAAACAGTAAAGAACAGCAAGCTCCATACTTTAGTTTCGTCGGACACTTTCACGGTGTATCTTAGCGACGGTATAGCATTCAGTGGCATGATGGAAGTGGCAAGGTGAAATTGTTTTAGTATATAAAATTATCATCATCGTTAAATTTAATTTCGTAATGGTCCTGCCGCCGAAATAACGTAAACTCTGGCGTACAGGTCGTCTCTCAAAAGCAGAGCGTTGCACCTTGTGAGGCGTATCACTTGTGCCATCGCTTGATAAAATCCCATGCTCAGCCGTGAAAATACGAATAGACTGCGCTTGTGTTAAAAGCTTTCGCACTAATGTTCCTCTGAATACTTCCTGCTTGCAATCTTTCGTTAACAACAGACGGTTTAAGCTGCTTTCCTTGGTTCACCCGAGCAACATAACGTAGTACACCCAAGTACTAACAAACTCTCCTTGCTATTATCCTTGACACCATTTCTTTTTTCGCGGGTTTTCATCTATGTCGTTATGTGGGTGTCATTAACGCCGGAGGAATCGCACACTCTTGATAATTTGCATTTCTCTAGCGGGAGCTCCCAGTTCGTATGTTAGCGCAAAATACCGAGAAAGCGCCCACCTAAAATTTGAAAATAATCAGGAAATACTGGGGTATGAGTGCTTGTTAGGACCAGATGGAAAAATCTAGAGCAGGCACACGCTGGGGCGGGCCCTTGCTTTACCCGACAACCGATCAATTAATTCAAGATCGCGTAAACATTGGAGGGGGGGGGGGGAGAGGAGGGAGAGGGGGGCGCTACAGACTAAACACAGGGAAAGGCCGAGAAAATGCTCTTCCAAGTTTTTGTTTAGAAACTGCTTGAGCTTCAGCCTATCGTCTGAATGATTTGACTGTCGCGTGCACAACCACCCCACCACCTCGCTCCTCGATAAACAACCTAGGGATGCGGAACAATGAGCGCTTGATGTGTCGTTGCCGTATTTTTCAACTTCTCACGGGCATTGCATGTACTTTCATGGCCGCTTGCTCAGTTTTTTTAGGAGCCTTCAAAATCTCAAGAAAGCAAGGAATGGACGCTTATACCTGGGCGGATCGTTGGTATTTTAGGCTATATTATTTACAGGCTACACCGTCGGATTGAATAACTAATAACCAGTGCCGTTTTCAGCAAAAATAAAAGTTTGGTTTGGTTTGGTTTGGTTTATGGGATTTAACGTCCAAAAGCGACTAAGGCTATGAGAGACGCCGTAGTGGAGGGCTCAGGAAATATCGACCACCTGGGGTTCTTTAACGTGCACTGACATCGCACAGTACACGGGCCTCTAGAATTTCTCCTCCAAAGAAATTCAACCGCCGCAGCCGGGTTCGAACCCGCGTCTTTCGGGTCAGCAGCCGAGCACCATAACCACTGAGCCACCGCGGCGGCAAAAAATAAAGGAACGCTGGTATGACGAGTCAGCCCATTTCTTGCACGACAGCTATACTTTCCGTTATTGTTACTAACTACTACTACTAAATCCTACTAGCGCATGTCCCGTCGTTCTCTTTTCTGTGTGCCGTCTTTATTGCGCTTGAAGTCTGGATTTTACTAACTCTATTAGACTTGTACTGAAAGTCCACATGTGTTCGGTCACTTCTTCGTCTTGTATTTTTACTTGCTCCAAGAACATGACGTGCACGGAAGGCACAGCGAGACCGTAACTTTGATAACTTTTAAGTGATAACTTTCTCTCACAGGAAGCTAGAGCGTAAACATTGCGAGTCAGCGTGGAAAATATTGGATAGTTTATGGAGGCTTCTTCTTTCATCGGTACGTTTCGTAGCCTGTCTTGTTGTTGAACACTTCAGTCGGCGACTCCAGCACGCAGCATGTAATATTAATGAGCACAGCCTGACTTTGCTTTGCAGCGGATACTCGGCGTTTATTTCCATCTGACTGCTCGTCTCCAGAGACGAAATAATTGAAGAGGCCACAGCCTTGGACTGCGCGAACACTTCTTCATTTGGTGCTGATTGTTTCTAGGTACTGGACATAGAGGGCACTTCTTTCTTCTGGGCCATAAATAATGTACCAGTTTTATGGCACTACGTAGAGTGCTTTAATAAATTCAGAGCAGTGTCAAGCACAGCATATTGTCTTTTGTGGAAGGCATGAACCTCGAATCAAAGAAGATTTTCCTCGGGGTATACAATGTAATGAACCTCGCTGTGATGCGAGAGTCGTAAGACAGCCTTGAAACTTTTGCGATATAGTGTCTTCCTCGCTTCACCCTTTCGAGGAGCTTATTTTTCATCAACCAGAGTAGCTATTTTACTGAGCATAAAGCGT
Organism: Amblyomma mixtum; assembly: GCF_055824585.1. Lineage (NCBI taxonomy): Eukaryota > Metazoa > Arthropoda > Arachnida > Ixodida > Ixodidae > Amblyomma > Amblyomma mixtum. Next base: position 94,264,672 of record NC_143016.1, read on the forward strand.
GTTCGAGAGGAGATGAAACACCTTTGGCTGCATCAAATCCTTGCTGCGCTGTGAGCCTTGTGGTGCATCATGAGAGAAAATCTAGGCTGTTTTCTGTGCGATTAGTTATTCTAAAATGTCTGCCATGTCCACTCAGTTGCCATCAGCCACTAGACTTAGCGCCACCGCTAGACGCTGTCCCGAATTCGTGGTAATCAACGGTTATGAATTCCTAAATATAAAACTCTCAAAGTCTCTGTCTTTCGGCTCAGAGGTGCGGCCAGTGTCGAACAACGTAAGCTCTTTTCAGATGATTACCACAACCTTATTTTTTCTTAACTTTAATTTCGCAATCTTCTACGCGAAAAATTGTGCCGTCGGCTCGAGACTAACAACAAATGCTACGATCGCCGCTGCAATACGTTTTTCGACCTGTAAAACTTCAAAGCACAATTCGTGGTGGCGCACTCTGACTAGACCTGTTATCTGATTGCTTCACGAATCAATGTATATATTAAGGCGATATCTAACCCAAAGAATGGGCGGAGCTAATAGGCGTACACGACGGTATTTTGTCTTAATATTGGGGAGTATACTGAAACGACCCTGCCTGCTGAAATATATTCTGCTTTTTTTAGGAGTTCTTTTTCCGGACACCGTTTTTGTTTGTTCATATCAAATGTATCCGTTGAGCTTGATGAATTTGTCGTCAGATCAACCACGATTTTCAAGAAACAAAAAATAAGTTGGAGTCAGTCCGCTTACAAACCAAAACAGCAAACAAAAGAAAGAACACTTTCTACAAAGCAGCCCAAGTAATTTATTGCTTTTTTTCTCAACGTCTTTTTCTTGTTGTGCAACCCAAACGAAGAACAATTCTGTACTCTGTATGCTAAAATGCAATACTATTTGAGTTACCCGTGTCTATCGTAGTACAAACATAGCCCTAAAAAAAAAAAACTTGGCCCTGTTCCAAATTGCAAAATAGGCTGTCGTTCTCTTTCGTTCCCCTATATTCTTTCGTTACATGTGGGGTAGTCAACCGTGGACTGCCTGGTTAATCTACCTGCCTTTCCTTTCACTCTCTTTCTCTGCTGCGGGTCATTTATTCATACTTGCTTAAAAAGCCACCCATTTCTTGCATATAATATCATAGTTGTACTAAGCAGTTCTCAGTTAGTTCTGCGTATAAACGCTAGCAGCTCAGAATTTAACTGGAAAACATCATTCATTTCTGGCTAATTTGTTTCTAGCCGCAATACTTTGCCTTACCTTATTTTTATCGTGTTTAACATGATCAGTGCAGAGCGTACTACATCATCTATTACAAATTTATCTCCCCCACAGGCAGCTTGCGAGCGACTCAGCAAGCGCGGATATGGATAGAACACGAAGGTGATTACGCGCCCACAAATTTGTTCTGTTTTCTATGGTGCCTGCCCCAAGTAAAGCGTCAGCGCTAAGTATAGATATGGTGCAATCCTTAGTACGGGGAAGGCTGGTCTTGTCGAGTTGTTTTGAATTATGTTGCAGATTGAATAACGGCACGCGTACTAAAGCTTTCCGTTCATTTTACGCATTACCAATCATCGTTGCTACGTGGTCACAGTAGAAACGGTGGTCGAAAATATACCCCAAATAAAAGCACCCCGTTCTTATTACGGTATTGAGAATGAAAACGCCAGGGCTGCGGTAGATAAATGTAATTTGGGAGATACCATGCGTGTAGTACTCCTTGCCTTGAAGCTATGTTGCGTGCTTCTCAAGTCTCTGCTTGGCTCATTTAGTTCGCGTGACTTTTCTCTGAACTCGAGCAAAACGCCTTCTGTGCTTAAAAAATGAGTAAGGTCTGCCTCACCTTTCTAGTCCCATAGTTGACAAATAGTTATTACTGTGGAGGCTGACTGCTTGCAACAATTCCTAGCGAGATAAAAAAAAGCCGACCAGTATGACAAATTTTTCAATAAGCAAGTACATTTTGCGAAATTATGCAGCAAAATTAAGGACTCCCTAGAACCCTATACAGAGAGTTATTACCTGGAACCGCTGAAATTAGAAATGGTGCTGTGAGGCAAATTTTTTTTTTTGCTTTTGTGCAAATCACATACCGTTGCATGCGTTGCTCACCATTTTACATCTCACTTTGCGGTATAATCATTCGTCTCTCGTTCCATATACTCTTTACAGTACTTAAACGACTTACTACTCGCTCGCTGTGATGGCTGGGCTAGTCAGTCTTCTGAGGACACCCGGGTTATTTTAAAGCACAAGTGTCTACAAAGGGTGACAGACAATCTATAACTAGCGTTTTGTTTAACTGCGTGTGGTTACGCTAATGAGACTGGGCCTGCTGGCTCCAGCCGCTGCTGCGAAGACGGACCTATCAGCAAGTTACAGCTGGCGCCCTCTTGTAGAGCTCGTATAAGGGCGCTCCGTACTTGTGCAGCTGCCCACTCAGATCCGCTGATGGATGCGGTTTGAGGTTGCCTCTAATGGTGGTCGTAATCGTTGCTAGTCCCTAACCGCAGCAGCTGCGATTAGGCTTCGCTTACAGTGCATCTCACATGGGTTTCTGCACCACCGCTTGATTCACGGTCATTTAGATGCCACCCAGCTTTGTCTGCCTAACGCCCTCATATCTCGTATTGATTTCGCCTCGTTTTACTAGCCGTGGTTCGAGTTTCCTTTCACCCTTGCTAGTCTGGAATTGGCGTTAAGCTTTAGTTTTGTTTTTTTCTGCGTGAGCGTTGCTCGTGCACATTTCTTGTGAGAAGAGGACACTATTAGTGAACCTGAAAGGAATAGAAATCAAGTGAAACTATGCAAAAACCTATGTCTTCGCTCGCCTCCTCATGAAACTTCTCAAGCTCTTAATTTTAACTTTGTATTTTTTTGTCCGCGTAATTTGCAGTCAGCCCAGCAGTTCCTCTGCACATGTTCAACACGTGCGCCTGCCTGCCTGTCTGCCCGCCTGGCTGCGTTTCCTCCTTCTTTAGTTGTTTGCTTTTTTTCTTCCTAATGAAACTGAAATATTTCGTAATGATACAAAGATAGCATGTAATGCAAATGTAATATTATTGTTAACTAAAACTAATCCAAAAACAGGATTTAATGAAACGGCAATTTCTTTCTTATGTTATTGTTTACAACCTTTCCAGTATGTCCTGTTCTGCAAAATTTTGTGCTAATTCTCTTCATCGCTGTTGTTTTTCCGTCCTCATGTAATCCTGTGAACATAGAAGCGACTCGATCATTCAGGTCGCGTACAACGGTACAACTCATACCGCGTCCCCTGGCTACCACACTCTGTTAATTTTGTCCTTAGAATAAATTTAACGATTGCTTTATGGCCAGCTAGTGGCGGCGTGTATGCCAACGTGGTCCCCTTTATTCTTTTCAAGCCGATTTTCGAGACATAAATTCAACGTACTTTTATTGTTTTTTGGGTTTAAACCAGAATTTCAAGGTTTAAATATGCCCCTTCAACTGTCCGTCTTAAGTCTGACATTCTTTTATATGCTCTAAAGTGGCGAAAATTAAACTCTGACGTGCCGGAATTTTGGGTAAGATAACTGCAGGTCGATTTCCACCCTAAATCTGCCTAATCGCACAATTACTGTATACTTCGAGCAACCGGCCTGTACCATACCGCGAACCAGTAATCATACAGCGGAGGAATAGAGGTACGGTACCGGTAGAGAGATTGCTTTCAGTGCATACCCGTTATTAATTTCCTATGACAGCGCAAAGAAAAACAGGAACTCAAATGACAGCAGCGCTCGCTGGCGAAGGCGCTAGGACTGGCACGTACTAATGAATACACACTGTACGCTGTGGACAACAGCAAGCTTTTATGAGACCGTCCATTGGTCCACGGTGGCTTGTATTTAGTCATGGAAATTCATTATTCCGTACAGTACGCGACGATGGGGCAGGGAATAGACGCTTCCTTTACTCCACCGAGGAAGCGACTCGTTTTACCGAAGATACACCTCCTCTTTCTATCAACCATTTGCAATCCTGCCAGTAGTAGGCTTCGTCTCAGTACAGCAACGTCAGCAGTGGTGCACGCTTTACAAAGCAAATAGAGGCCTGTACATTTGCTACGTAGCAAGGCGCTAAGGCGACGATGCCTTTTATGACTTAGAAGCCACTGTTACAGGATAAAAGAAATGGCCAAAAGACTAGAATTGAACCTTGAAGAAATTGGTAATCTATTGAGCAACACAGCGCGATAGAAATTGTCGTGTCCGGTCGCTGTGTTGAATGCAGCGAAAGACGCACACGGTACTTTTTAAGACTGTTTATTTAAAGCTGATGAGGGTGCGACCAGCGTCGACCGAGGCAGGAGCCGAACTGGCCGCCCGAAGAAAGGAGGGAGCGGAGAAGCGTCCACGGGAGGGAGTGGCTCCCAAAACAGGAGGAGGATGCGGGGGCGCACCATGGGGGGGGGGGGGGGGGGGGGGGCATCTGGCGACAGCGTGCGACGAGGGGCAAGTGGTCGTTAGGACGGAGCACTGCACTGGTAACACACAAGAGGGGGGCAAGTGGCCGTTCGGACGGGACACTGCAGGGGTAACACACACACAAAAGCAATAAGGGGACACAACAGAAATAGAGACGAAGGAAGACTGACGACAACGAGCGCTGCGTCTTCCTTCCTGCCTGTTTCAAATCGCGCTGTACTGCTCAATGGCCAAAAAACTCATTTGGATATTAAATTGCAGGTTGCGTTAAAAGAGCTCTCAAAGGTTGTGCTTATGAAAGAGCTTTGCTTCTGTTCATATCCTCCTTTGCCGAGAAAGTCATTGGGGAATTCGCATAGGAACTACGAACTTGAGACAAAATTCGCCGCGGTGGCTGGTTTTATATTGCCATGCTTAAAGCAAAAACATGAGTTCCTTATTTTTGGAAGCTTGAGGCTGCTTGCCACTGTGCTGAACCGCCAAGGTTGTTTCTGCATGAAAAGGATTCAGTACGTTTTGGATTTATGAGAAACAACTTATGGGTGAAGGGTACAGAAGTGGGTTTGTAACCCACACCTGTAACACTCCTGTATTACGCACACACAGGGCACCATACGAAAAGAGCGCTTGTATCATGTCCTACTCTGTGAAAGTGTATTTCGCGCACATTTTCATCTCCCGAAAACAGATCTTTTAGGCCGGAAGTTCGCATCAAGCACAGTTATCCTGGCCCACGAGTGATCAGTCGCTTTGTAATATTATTTTCTAAATTTCCAGAGCTTTCTTTTGACTGCGCAAGAAAAAAAAAACTTTGGTCAACATTTTAAATTTCGAAAGCACGTTCACGGATCTTGATCAATTGCTTGCTTCAGAAAAATGGAACCACTATAAACTGCCTTGCTACATTCAATTCCTAAACGGAGGCTTTTAAATATACTCGGTCATCTTGTGGAGCATCACCATACTGGGTGTTCGTGATTAGGATTTAAGGATTTTAAAATTTATATACGAGTTGAAAACCAAAGCCGTTTTGGTACGCAGGCTTTTTAGCAGGTGGAGAGCAAGTGAAAACAAAATATATATTATGTACTAATTGACTTAAATCGATGAATCAAGTTTGAAATCACCGCTGTTATTGTGCACAGTTTATAGCGGAAAATTATGGCACCCGTATTTACAAACTATCTGATTTGGCGATGATCTCCTGAAAGGGAGTGATGATAGGCGCAAGATAGCCTGTTTGCAGTGGACGTAGGCGTGAAATGGTTCTTGGTTTTAAGCTGTTGCTGCATGTGACATTGAGTCGGGCAACAAAGCACAAAAGTGGGTGCAGCTAATAACTGTTTCGCTTCTGCATTCAGCAGGACATATCGACGAAAAGCCCTAGATCGAGAGGAGTTTCGCGCCAATCGCTGCTGTCTTGAACGCCTGATTGCGCGAATCAATGTGAATTTTTGAAGACAGACTTCTCTGAACATCGGTATGATCCGAGGATTTGCCAAAGGGAGTAGTCTAGGAATGCGATCGTCTGTAAGTTTCTTATATGAATATATACGCTAACTGAGTGGCTTAAAGGTTTACAATTGATCGTTTCATGCAGGAGGGGCTACAATTATCCTCTTAATTTGTGTCCACCTCGTCGAAGATCCTACCTACAAAACGGCTTTCATAGAATTTTGATTATTCTTTAAAAAAAAATGCAGGAAACCTGGTTTTCGAAAGCCTGATTTTTAAACCTCAATGAAGGTACGTAGGACGCTATATATATGGATCTTCTTGGGAACGCTGCTTTAAATGGATTACCAGTTAACTAATCAGAAGCTAAACAGCACCAAGCTGAAGAAATGTTTCATTCTTCCAGAAAACCATAACTCTGTTGCAGGAATTCTATTTCCAGAGTAGTCTTACAATGAATAGTTCAAGATTATATGAAAGATAGGTGCAGAATTTGATTTCAAATATAAAGAAGTCGACTGCTTTTTCGCGCGGTTTTCTGATTCGTTCATTTTCGCCTTGCGAAACAGGCTTGAAGAAAAATGACCGCATATTCCTTAACGACTGCGAATGAACCAGAGGCAGTGTTCCAGACAAATGATCTTACGTCCGCTTTACGTTTCGCCTAATTACTTCGAATTAAAATCTAGTAGCCTGAGAAGACAAGAACACAGGAGTGTCGCAAGTACTGAAATCAACCAGTGATAATGCGGGGGAGAGCGAGGAGGGAGGGGGGACTAGTTACGAGAGAAGCTGAGAACAGAGTTTATTTGCCTTGGGCGCAAGAAAAAATGACTGAAATTAACAGAAAACTTAAACAAAAATAAAAAACACCATCTTTCGTTGGCAGAGAAACCTCAGCGTTATGCTAAAATTTGAGTGAGCGTGATTTGGTGACCATGGCCTCACCGAGAACGCTCCAGTTGGTGTGAGTGATTTATTTTTTCCTACTTGAGCCGTTACTTTGATTTTCAGGCGGCAAAAACTGTATAGAAAAACAGGTTGTTACTCCTCGAACAGAGGAGGAGGACCAATAGAGGACGACCTACCGATGACATCTTTAATGCATTCAGGTTACCATCCTGTACCCCTGCTGATGAGAGACATTTCAACTTTCAAAGCGCGACACACATGCAGCGATGCTTTGCAACTCTCCAAAGGAATTCTTAGTTAAGGCCAAAGGCAGTGATGTGATTGTCAAGCTGCTGAGTGAGATGTGCGTGCCTAGCTAATTTGTAAGTAACTTAGGCTAGATAAAGTAGTTGCTTGGTGAGGAACGCTCACCCGAAGTGTAGTGACTGATGGTCCATTGCAGTTTCGATGAGAGAAAACGAAGTTAAATAAAAGACCACAGTAAAGTGATGATAATATAAAGAAAGGCGCATTATGCCTGCACATTGATTGTTGGGTTCAGGCTAATTCTATTTGCTTATTTTGTAGAGCGCGCAGATCTATCGAAAGCTTTCTGCACCAGCTCGGATCAGCTTGCCTCTGGCTGTTCACATGAGTACATATGATAAACTTCCACTTTCTGCATATTTGGTTCTGCTTAAATGCCATGTCAAAAACTTCTTCTCTCAAATTGGACGCCCTCAAGAAAGAAACCAGAGCATTTCGCGAGCTTCGCCATGCAGCATGCTCCAGGCTAACGACGCAGACAATCCTGTTTTTTTTCTCTCGCCGACGCGTAAAATTTAAGATCACCTGTATTTGTCGATGGACTATTCATTTGCGTTACACATTCATCACGTACACACTAACAGCGAGAGGTGAAATGAGTGGCATTGTCTCGAATGTCGTCTTGACAATAATGCACAGTGGCACCGAACCTAGAGCACAATGATGTTTGGGAAGGCTTTTTAGAGACGTTGCAAAAATGGATGGATGTGGATTTGGGGAGGGGGGGGGGGGGGGGGGGCGGAGGGGGTCAACGTCCCAAAGCGACTCATGCTATGAGGGACGCCGCAGTGAAGGGCTCCTGAAATTTCGACCACCTGGGGTTCTTTAACCTGCACAGAAATCGCACATTACACGGGCCTCTATAATGACAGGCCTCCTGAATGTCGTCATCTTTGATGTCTGTTTCTTGTTATGGCTGCAGGAAGCGACAGGGTGGTAGAAAGATGCGAGCCATTTAACGAACGTAAAGGCAGGGCGGTCGGTTCCCGCTTTTCCGCGAAACATTAGCTGTGTGACACTAATCAATACTGTCCAAATTAAGGGTCAACGTGACGTAACAGCTAGCCTTAGTTCAGGGATTCATTGAAAGACACGCCACGGGTTCCGAAATGACGCCATGCGTACGTTTCTTTTGCTCTTCTCCTTGAAGAGTAAGTCAGCATAAGTTGGCAGCTTTAGTTCTGTTTCTTAGGGAGCGGCGCAAAACAATCTGTGTTGACCTGTTTTCAGCGCTGTAATAAAAAAAGCCTTCGTATTGATTTTGAGCAAACGATGCCTGACGACCACAGGAAAAAATAACATTCGCACAGAGCATTCGTGATGAAAGGGGGGGGGGGGGGAGGGGGGGAAGAAGTCGTTAGTTGGACGCGGATACCTATTTTAACGATAAAATATAAATACAAAGAAATGATGTCTAAGACAGAAGTCAAGGAATGACTATGATGCAAATCACAGGGAAACTCTCCTGATAGCAGCATAGTGCAGAAATGCTGCAGCAAGACAAACGTGCCTCAGAGCGTCTCTTTCATTCATGAGGAGTGGAGCACGTATTACCGCAAGCGGCAATAAAATACCACGAGGCTTGTTTTGTTGAAGACGCTCGAGGGAGGAAAAACGACCACTATGTGAGATAGTTTTAATCTACAGTACAATGATGAGAAGCGGATCTGAAAAAACTGCGTGGCTGTATCGGTGTCGGTATAAAGCCAAGAAAAATTTAGGTTTTTATTAGAAAGGGAAAGTTTTTCAAAGCAGTAAAGTGGGCTTTACGCGACTGCTAAATATGTTAGTATTTTATGGTGACGAGAAAGAAGGGGAGAATAGAGGAAATTCGTGGAGGAATTTGAACAAAGAACAAGACAGAAAGGAGCAAAGTAATTATGGTACTTTTTTTTTTCTCGGTGGATTAGACGATGGGTGTGGTGCCCTGACGACCTTGGTTCTGTGCCAGATTAGAACGCGTGGTCGTACGCAAAAATGAATCGGTCGACTTCGTTTTCTGCGCGCAGTGTTGTTGGGCAGTGCTCTGAGGATGCATAAACAAGCCAGGCTGACACACCTCCTTTCGTGTTCATGTAAACAAAAAGTTACACCGTTAAATTACCGGTCACGCCTTCGATAGCATGTACTGAATGGCAGTTGCACTGCAGGCGGAGGGATCCTTTTAAGCGCAAATGAGCTCATGGAGATCACAAATAGTGTTTCAAGTTTTTACCAACAGGACAAAAGCTGCTTTGTGTGCGTTAAGAGTTACCGCTGTCTCAGACGGTAATTTCTTGTGATGGAAGTTCATATCATGCGAAATGGGCGCTGCGTTCTTCAAAGAAGCTGTATAGATCAATATGAGGTCCGCTGCAATAATGCAAAGCATAGCGTACGACCTCTGCAGTAGCCCGTTTCGGCTTAAGTGCTGCTTGCAAAAAAAGAAGTCCGCACGAAATGTACCGTCACGAGCTTTTCGCTGGTAAAGATCTGCCACTTAAAAAAAAATTTGACTGATCAACGAAAAAAAAAACAAAAAAAATTCTAGGAGTTTTTATTTTAATTGAATTCTGCAGTGTCATTGGCAGAAACAACAGAAAAACTTGAGTACTATATTCCGTACGTCGAAGTAAAAAAGAATGGAACCGAAAAAATGAAAAACGGCTGGCAGAAAAAAATAAATATAAAAAGAAAGAAAGGGACTTAAGTTTTGCGATGCCATTCTACCTCCCTTTTTGTTTTTAGCTTTACTGAATCAGACCGTTCGAAGCGCTTCGTTTAGATTCAGTGAGGCCGCTACCTTGACGCGTGACAAAAGCGTTTTATTCGCGTGCCCTGAACAAACACTGCTACCTCACCCTGAATTTGTAGCCTTTTCAGTTGCAAAAAATGCAAGCCGCAGCGCCGCGGGCAACAAGGATGTTGTGTTTTGATTCCCGCCTAAAAATAAAGCATTTAGACCCCCTTCGTTTCTTCAAGAAAGAAATGCATGGCATAAAGAAGGCTTGAGACGTCGTTGTTCTTTGAAAGCTGCTTTTGCAATACGAAGCGATTATTTCGTGCTTTCCAGAAGCTAAGAATTTATGTCAAAAGAAAAGCATAAATGTGGCACTGCTGCTGCTGATAAGCCAGCAAAGTTAGGCGCACTTTTACGATCAGCGAACAAAAAATAATTGCGCAACCCAAAACACCGGCAGAAGCTTTTCAAAAGTACAAATAAATCAAAGCAACAGAGTTCGTCTATAAAAATAAAACAATGCAGCTGAAATGTCAGCAATGGAGAGGCCGTCGCTTTGCGTTGAAAGAAAAAGAAAGTGCGCATTTAAGGCGGGTCACATGCATAAAAGGTGCGCGCCAAGACAGGTGTTGACCGCAGCAACACTAAGCGGAGAAAAAGTGGGAAAAATAAGTCACATCACGCGCACGCCCCTGAAAAGGTATGGAGATGGGGTTTAACGCCGCAGATCTACACGCGTCGTAAGCAGGATAGCGTAAAGGAGAGCTACGGATTAATTTTCACTATCTTGGATTCGATGACATGATGTCAAACAGCACAAGAGATGACTTGTAATTAAAAGGATGTAGCATGAACGGCACTCGGGGAAGAGCTATGGCGGTAAAGTTGAATTTGTAAATTCATGGATTTTAACGCCTTGAAACGACGCATGGCTTATGAGGGGCTCCATAGGACAGGTTCTGAATAAGTTTACATCACCTGAGGTTCCTTAATATGCATTTACATCACACAGCACTAAGAGGTGTTCGCATTTTTCATGGACTTAAATACCGTCTTTGGGGTGGGATTCTATCCCGAGATCTTGGGATGAGCAGCCGAACGCCAAAAACACTTAGTTACGGCGAGGGATATAAGGTGAGGAAGGGCTAAGGAATTAAACATAAGCGTTCCAGGACACGGCGCAGTGACAAAAGCTTTGTTGCGACTATAAACAAAGTAAAAAAAGGCTGCGGGCTCTTGCCAACTGTGCTGAAACTAAGAGATCTTTGAGAACTAGAAGATGAAGTTGTCTTTGCCCGCACCACAAACGTATGACGAGAGATACCGTGATGTCCAGAAGCCAGAGACTACAGGCAAACAGTATCACTAACTCGCAACGGGTACCTAGAATAATATCTCGGAACTACTCGAAGCCCACCGAACCAACTATATCCTTCGAATAACCAGCACAGGAACAGGTGAACACTTCCCACGGAACCTTCACCTCTTCCCTCCAGCTGGTCACCTGCCCCCAACTCTCAAATCATCGCACCCGACATACCTCTAATCATAATCACCAACCCCGAGCTACACAGGCACAGACGTCACGCCTGAACTGAATATCACACAAAACACTGCAGCGACAGATCCCACAGCCCCTTACGTCGACGCGTGTCAACACACCTTACCAAGCTATTATATCAGTGTCGCCGCCTACGAGGAAGGTGCCATCAAGGCTGCAACCACCCTCTATGCCAACAGCCCTGTGGTAGCTGAGGGCGAGGCCATTGCCTTGGCGCTTATGCACAGCGGCAGAGGCCACCTTCACGCATTACCTGCGGGAATGCTCCGAACCTATGGCATTTCTCCCTATACCCAACCGATTCGCATCTTCATGGGAAAAAACTCTGCGAGCTGCTCAATCAGCTGGCCAAAGATAGCTAGTGGATAGAGCTCTGCTTTCAACCACGGCTCGTGTACTCTTGGAGAGGTAGGAGCCCACCGTTGCTGGCCTTTTGTTCTTTTGTTAAAATAAGGTTCTTACCACGAGCAATGCCAGCAGTATTAAAGGTTCTTTGAGTTCTCTCCCTTAACCGAAATAAATGTACTGGTCTCCCGCCAGAAACAAATTTGAATACCATTGGTCAAATTCTATATGCGGAGAGCTGCCATTGGCTATAACGTTAAAACAACATTGCCACGGCTATTATATGAGGCCTTCTCCGGTGTGTGGTGTGAGCCTCCTCTCTTAACCACTTAAGAAAACAACCTGTAAAGTGTGCTGCCCATTGTTTGGTATGACAGACAGCACACCAAGAACGCCTCAAAATCAGTGGCTGTGATTCCTGAATGCAAGCAATCGTAGCTAGAAAAAGCGGGTCACAGGCTGCAATCTAGCGCTCGTGTCACAACACTTGAGGACCAACCTACTGAGCCACTTTTTACGCATCTTATGCCTCTGCGCTATCGCAGTAGTCATTTATATAAGACATCCTGAGAACGTGGTCTCTGTCGATGCATATTGCAGTTTGCGTTAGTGGTTTCTTAGTGAGAAAAAGGAGAAAAAAATGGCCAGTATCATCTTAACTGCCTTACTGAACGATGGGCACCTCAGCTATTACGAGGCCGCAAATTTTGACGACAGAAGAGGGGAAAAGCGGGACAGGAGATAATATCAAACATACATTGTGTAATGAAGTGATAAGCCATAGCGCCGAATAAGAAGGAACTTTAGCTCAACAAACTCCACATATGTAATAACATGTTCAAAACCTAGATTGAGCTGTCCTATTTTACTTAGACGTATTCAAAACTATCCGGGAATTCAACTGAAATGCGCAAGCGAATGTGCATTTATAGGCTAGCGTTCAGGAATGTTTGTACACAGGATTTATTGCCGCACTGATCGCAGTTTTTGGGGGACAGCACATAGCGCAATGTACGCAATGTCTTAACCGAACAGCAGAGCGTAGAAGACGTGGCGCGATTTCCAGCTATTTCTGCTGCTTTTTGTTGCCATCTGCTTAACCAAACACACTATGGACCGAATCCAAAGCTAAACTACAAGAATCATGGCTCAGAGAGTTTGCGTAGGCCACATGGGACGATTCTCAGCAAGCCGTCATTTGCACAGAAACAGCAGACGTAACGACCCAGGCTTCGGAAGTGGCCATTCGGTAACGAAAGCAAATCATTCTACAAACACCTTCGCAAAGACCCTGACGGACGGAAAACTTCTGCCCAGGCGCCCGAGTAAACATTAAGCACTATCCCGAGCTTCTCGGACTAGACGGAGAGGATCCCCAAGGGTAGTTCCAGAAACACACATGTCGTGCACTTTTTTCTCTCTTTTGCTACATGCCCCGTCCAGGTTTTTGGTTTATATTTTTAGTTCCGAAGCTTGCACGAAAAGCCTGGTTATTCCCTGGTATGGAAGGTATTCCTGCGGGAGTCGCGGAGCTAGCTGTATTAGTTAGGCGCCGTGGCCTGAGCTCGAGAGTTTCTCCCATGCCAGTATTGCAACATAAGGGCAAAAGAGATACATACTCTATAGAAAAGTTGGGCCGAAGCTCTCTCAAGTTGTGCTGCTGTGCAATGATTGCCTCATATTTCCTCTCTCCCTCTGGGAGCCTCTCCCGCAGTGGTAAGACGTGCCTCTGAGCAGCAAGAATGGCGGGAAGGAGAGCAGCTTTGTACTCATTCGCTAAGCCACTACAACGAAAGGAATATCATTGCTAAGGTGCATGCTTTTCTATGCACATCGAGGATATGTGTTTTGAAGCAATGCAGGATTGACGAAGTAAATAAAATGTATGCGAGGTTTTTTTTTAGACAAGAAGCAAAAATATACAGGCTGATTTTTCTTAACATTTAGCGATATATAGCTAAAAACAATGAGGGATACGTCGGTACGATTCGTTCAGGTGGATTACACAGAACGAAGGACATTATCTAGGTGATAGAATTGAATAGGTAGATGGATAATTAACTAAAATAAGCTAACCAATTTATTTTAAACTTTAGTGAGAAAGGTTATATACCGATACTGAAGGCTGTGCACATGACTGGTGAGCCCTTTTTTTTTTAAGTTTTCTAGATCGGCAATACGGTTCTCAATATCGAAAGTAAAAAAAATACACGGTTAAAAGGCCGTTGAGGAGACTTTTCCACATTGCACGTTTATAAATTGGCGTCGCTTGCACTCTAATGCATCAAATACGGAAGCTATTTTCCTATTTGATGATGTAGAAGAAGTTATCTTTATTTCTGCGTCGACACCACGTGCATCGACGCCATTTTATCAATATGAAGTACAAGAGAGCCAATTCAATGAATAGTCAAATGCGTATTTTTTATTTCATATTAGCACCATATACGTAAGTATTACAATTTGCGAACTGGGATCACATTCGACGTGTACGGCCTTCTATTTCCTGGTGTATTTTTATCGCTCAAAGTTAAGGAGAAAAATTTACTAGTTATTTTAGTTATTAGTCGTCTGGTTTTTGAGCGCCATCATACGCGTAACGTCCAACATACTGTAGAATCCATGCTCATAGGCCGTTTCGATGTATCCTTGTTAGTTATTAAAATAAAAATCTGTGAACACTAAAAGAAATCGCATCGCAATGTATCCGGCAGTTTATCGCGATGGTGCGTACAGCTTGTTATAGGTCTGATGGTCACAGAAAGCCATTCAATATGAAGGCAGTTTCTAGGCACATGCTTTGCTTTTGATTGGAATTGTGTTGAGGGATTCTTCATGACACATTACGCACCACATATGCATTAAACATAAGGCATCAGACCACGTTTCAAAGAAATGTGTCCGAAAGAGGAACGTCCAATGGGAACGCCGTCTGTATTGTGTCCCTTTTGACTTTCTCATGCGCGATGTTGTGTCTGTGACTTATTGGTGTAGCACTTCATGGTTATAAGGAAGTATATTTTGTAATAGCTGCCCCGTACACTGGGCTATCTTTAAACTTGATAGATTATGAACAGAAAAAGCGGATAGGAAGAAAGATTCAAGTTGTAGTGCAAGGAAAAAGTTGAAGCAAAATATGCCAGTGTGACTGAACAGACGACCATGCCGCTCATCATTGTAGTGGCTAGAGCGGACGCCTGAGGTCGACTTTTCATTTTCAGATACATTCACGCAGTTTTCACGATTTCAAGTTTGCAGTTTTTTTCGTTCAAAAATGTACTTAGAATTCTATGCACTGAGATTCAATTATTCATTTTACAGGTGTGTTTCCTACGAGTGAAATACACACTTTAACGACTTTGGGAAGTTACCACTCCATAATATATTTCTTGATATCGTTGCACGCTTGCACTGGGAGCTAAAAGAAGTTCTCGAGTCATTCTACAAAGAGAACTATCGTCGTCCAACATCTTCATTAACCGAATGAATAGTCTTGGTATGAGCCATAATTAAACTGCTTGAAGAAGTAAACGAGGGATAAGTAAAAGCTAAAAGTAATGTAGAAGAAAAAAAAGTAAAAATCACTAAACAGATAATGAATGTACTTAGCTATTGCATAACGACAATTAAATCACTGTGAGAATGTAGTTACCGCTGAAAACAAAACATTCCGAATTGTTTAAAGAAAGCATCAGTCAGAGCCTTTGTTTTAACGGAAGCAGCACAATGAATAGGACGCTCCAGATGGACAGTCGATTTCTCATTTCCGGCTTCTTAGTTGCGAAGAGAAGGAAAACTCTACGGAAGATACTGAACTACTAACTCAATATTGTACCGCTTGTGTTTAAATGAAAGATTCAGTAGTCGTGGGGACTGACTCCGCGAGGAGGATTTATAAGTCGGGCAATTAACAAAGATTATCCACTGTTTATAACAAAATAAAATGTATGAAGTAAACATAGGCGGTAGATGACACACCGTGAACAGAGTATTGAGAGATGGAAGGACTGCTTGAGTTTGGTGACACTGGTTTCTCGTGAGTAACGATAAGTGATGAGCGGAGCTACATGATTTTCATTGATGCCAACTGTTTAGTTAGATACGATTGCCAAGTTTGTCAGAAAGATGACATATACTACAAATCTGCGCTTACAGATATTTTGTACAATGACTACTAAATGTCAGGAGGTGCAGATTTAGTGATGATGATGTTTAATTTTGAGTACGTCCGTAGTAGCTGTCTGCGAAGAGCGCCATCGTACATTTTGGTTTTCTTTACACAAGGTGCGCTCACAGGCCCATTTTACAAGTATTTTATCCCAGAGGGCCTGATCACCTGGCCAGGTAAAAGTTTCTACTCATTCTATAGCTGTTGGATTACTGGCGACAGTAGAAGACTCATATGTAATGTTTCTTCGAATGTGGTCAAGTGAGCAGAAAGCTTCGTAGCAAATAGTTTCAATGCTGGTAATCCATGAAAGTAGTGGCGTCAGATGTACGACTAGATAATTAAAACTTTGTGATTCCCTGACAGGGACTGACGAAATGTAACTGTGTGATGAGTCAAGGGGTGTTTGAAAGTAAGGGACATGCACTCGCGCTTAGCAAAGGCATCCGCCACTTTTCCCACCATGATGTAATATCATGCAAGTACTGTTGCAAAGCAAGGTACACAGCCGACCTATGGATTTCATTATAAATTACACAGTCGTTTGCAGAGATTCGCAATTAACGTTTATCTTTGGAGGGAAGTCTTGAACATTAACTAAGAAAAGCAGTGGTGGCTGGCCGGATCCTTGAAGAGCCCCTGATATTACATCTGTGGGGGTGTGTGGGAGTCATTGGCATATTTGAACTGAAAGCGTCATTTATGAAGCGCTCTAGCCAGCGCATTACATAAGTGGCAATTCTGAGGCATATAATTTTGATAAGTAAAAGATCATAATATTGAGGGTCGAATGGCTTATAAAAGTATTTAAAATAGATATTTTGACATTTTCATTCATGCACGGATAAGGCTGTCTGCATTTTTTTTATTAAATAACCATGGCTTTGAGCAGCGCACTAGCTTACATATATGTAATACGCCTCACGAACACGAGCTTGCGCTTTCATCATTTTTATAAGCATTAATTATTAAGACACTCGCTAGACCCGTTTAAACATCCGCAACTTAAAGGAGTAACAGCAAACTGCACACTTTTTTCGTCAGACTTTTATCACCGGTCGTGGGCGATATCTCTAGCCAGGATGCAAAATTAATTTCCCACTTTCATAGTTTTCTTGGCCACAGTGAGATGAAATTTTCATGGCCAGTCAGGCGCCGAAACCGTCAGAGTAATCATTTTATTGCTCTGTAGAACTTGGGGGCAGGAGCGAGGTAGTTGTGTACGGCTGCTCACGTTTCAAACGACGTAGAGCCGAAAACACAGTTGAAACGGCCAGCAAGACTGAAAGAGAGAGGTGTATTTCGCCACAGGGGACGTTGCTCTCACCTGAACTCTAACTCACCCCACTCTGTGTATTCGTGACCGTACAAATCACGCAAATGGGTCGCCTGTGTCACATTATGTTTCGCCTGTTTCATCAGGGGTAGAATGTCGGGCTAGTAGGACCAGTTGCACGCCCAGTTCCACTATTGGTTTTAGTGTCTTGCATAGAGTGCTGTGTGATAGAACTCTCATTCAGTGTGATGCAACATGCAGCCATCTCATCGCGACGAAGAGCCGCCAAATGAAACGGCTGTGATGCTATCTAGAACTGCCGAGAGCTGCGCCCACCCGCGGAGCTCTCTGTCTAACGACACTCATTTCTCTCCAGAGCAGAAGGTCAATGACCACCTCTGCCAGGCATAATGTGGGTATTCTCAATTCGTCCACAGAAAGGATGAAGCCAGGACAGACTTCGGGCACGCTGCAGTCATGAAAGACTCCTGAAACGCTCAAGAATTCATAAAACTGCAGTTAGATTAAAAGGGCGGTTCACTACAAGCATATTAAAAGCATATTTGGTGTTGGGCCAAGTTACTTTGAGCAGGTAATTTTCTTTCATTAAATTTTACAGTAGTCACATCCAGAAAACATATCTTATACAAGGCATCTCAGAAAGCACGCCTAAATCTGGCTTATACCGCTTGAATCACTTCACAGGTGTACATATACTCAATCCAAAAGGAGCACTATGTAGGAAAGGGTACATTTATTTTATGTATGAACAGCACACGGCCAACTATTTCGTCACGGTTCATGACAAAAAAAAAACATCTAAAAAAGTGGACAATCATGTATATGTCGCCATTTGAATAAATATTTGCGAGGTCACTTTTGTGATATATGCGCACTGCCAGCCTTCTTCAACGGTATATAGATCGGTGTGCAGAAAAGAGCCTAAAGGCGTGCCGGCGGGATCCAGTCTACTTGAGTTGCAATGACTTTCAGGCTGCTCTGTATATTTTTAATCCTGTTGAAGATTTGGACAAGCCAGGCTCGTCATCAGCCGACTGGGATTTCTGTCTCCCGACGAGTCTAGCTTGTGGGCTTTCTGGCACTCAGGGTCCAATTTTAGGCAAGTTGTGTTTGTCCAAGACCATTTTTGTTTTTAGTTTCCCGACAGATTGCAGCACAGCTCACTTTAGCCTGTGATTTACCATTCTGGAAAAATTAAGTACGTTATGTGGCTAATAATTCCATATTCCTAGTCTTAATAGCTTAAACATTGCGCTAGAGGCTAGGGAAACTACGAAGGAGGCCATCTGCATCGCATATTTCTATTTAACCGGGAGGCAGGCAGTCAATGACACCTTATAGGATACCCACTCAAGAAAGGCATTAAGGAAAACAAAGTGAATTTCTGAGATGCTTTCTTTCTGCAAGCACAAGAGCGTCGTTCCTGCGACGGTTCGTGGTTTGGAGCGATGCGTTGGTAGGCATAATATAGCCTCTCATCGCTATTACAACGTGAGCACGTTTATGAATAAGAAATATCCACAAGGAAAAGTACGCTTACCATGCCTCTTAAAGCAAAATAAGCAAGATTCAAGGAAGTCTGAGGGTAAGAAACCAATGTTCTATTGCATTACACACAATACTTATCGGCAAAAAAGCCGTTAATTATACCAATATACAAGCCAGCGCATACGTGGCCTTAGTGTGTTCTGAGGAGCGACCTCTGATAACTCTGATGTAACCATTTAGTTAATTTGCATGCTCGAATAGTGACCGATAGCCCAAGTTAGCCTCAAAAAATTTGTTATCGAATCTGACGAGAACCAGCAGCCACGAGTGCACTTCCGCCAGGGACCTTTTGACTTGGCAGCTTCTGGAACAGTACACTCAGAAGATATTGCCGCATCGCACTGTGGTGACCGAACTAGAACGCGACCAGAATAGAAGAACGCTCCTACCATAAAAAGAAACCATCTGGGGCTGTCAATGCGGCATTAAGTTTGCGTCACTGGCTTATAAATGCGTTGAGGAAGCAAATGAAGGCGGCCGTCTGGCCTGATGAGTAGACTGGTATGAGTAAAGGGTGCTGCTTCTCAAATGCACAATTTATTCTGGCAGGAATTTCATTGTCTGAACATATTTACACACATAAGAAGAAATGAAAGCAATGAGTGGTAATGCGGACGCCTAAACTTCATCTCGCAAACTGTTTGCAGCGCAGTGAAAGGTAGGGAGCTCTTGTCCAATTATGGCCGAGGAAGACACCAAATCGTCCCCGCGATACCTGTGCAGTGTTGTGACTATTTTCGAGTAAGTAATGCAGTGACCGAAAAGATAGTCTGGGATAGCGTTTCGCAAGTACAGCGAGCGTTTCACTCACTCGTTAAATTAGTTGACAACTTCGGCACGAACGCAGCACTGCGCATTTCTGCTGACGAGTGGTGCGCCGCCATTCGTAAGCATGGCACCGGTCGAGTCGGCGGTCTCCCACAAGCCCTGTCTCCACAAGTGGCGGTCCCACAAGTGGCGGTACCACAAGTGGCGGTCCCACAAGTGGCGGTCCCACAAGTCGCGGTCTCCCACAAGCCCGTTTTATTGTTAAACCCGTTCAGTACAACGTCTGTCGCCCACCCGCTTCAGCTTCTCTTTATTGCGAATAAGTCTTTTTGAAAGATCGTGTCAGCCATTCGGCCCGTGTTTGCTTCCACAGTATATTCCTTTCGTGGTAGTCTCGTTATATACCATACCATGCACACATTTGATCGCCCCCACAGGTTTTCGACAGCCTTACTAACATATAAATTATCTTCTATTCTTGCTTTCTCTAACCCGAACCGGGCGTCTGCGTATCATTTGCATCCATTTTCTTACTCGGCCCTAATCAGAGCTCTGTGGTATTTTTCATTTGCTTCACTATCTGTCAAGGCTAAAAGCGCCTTTTATGTTGTTGTTTTCCTAGCTAGGTTAGAGCTTTAACTGTTAGCTGTGCGTTATTTCGGATAATATTAACCGATCTGTTTTGTATTTCTGCGCAAGCATATGTTAAACATCAAATATAAGAAAGAAGAGGCACTTTTTAAAGAACTGGTTCACGCCCACGTATGGTGTTGGCAGTCCGCAGCTGGCAACGACAAAGCAAGAGGTCGCCATTCTAGGGAATACTTCACGCGTAATACTGCATTTTCTTTCTAGTCTTTTTTTTTATATGAGGACCATTCTCAGGCTCGGGCAGGAAAGAAAAAGGAGAGTAAAGACAAAGAAAACAGGAAACAGTTTAGTTTAGCAGAGTGGTTTGTTGGGCGAGTTGGTTTGCCATATTGAAATATACCTGCGCTTAAAAGACACGGACTGAAAGATAGAGACACACACACATAGCGCTGGACTTACAACTGAATCTTTATTCGGGAAACACTGCTCTTTATGCACACCAGCAGCTGATAAAAATGGAAGATGGTAACACCCGGATGGTAACAATCCGGGTGTTACCATCTTCCATTTTTATCAGCTGCTGGTGTGCATAAAGAGCAGTGTTTCCCGAATAAAAATTCAGTTGTAAGTCCAGCGCTATGTGTGTGTGTCTCTATCTTTCAGTCCGTGTCTTTTAAGCGCAGGTATATTTCAGTTTAGTTTAGTTTATGGGGGTTTAACTTCCCAAAGCAACTCAGGCTATGAATGACGCCGTAGTGAAGGGCTCTGGAAAAAACACAGAGCGCAGTGACAAATCTTACTGATGTACAAGCTGTGCTTCACACTGGTCTTTTTGCAATCACATATTGTGGCAGGGCGTGTGTCATCAATAAATGAAAAGCGCAGCAGACGACTCTCGCAGTTGAAAGTGCTTTGTGGGCTTGCTCACACTAGCCGATTACACCACTTACCACCGTTATGAGGTGTGGGAATGCCGCGCCATCGAGGGTCGCGCTGTTATAAAAATCCGGAAAGCTGTACGTTGTCGATAAAGCAGTACTTGAAATGTGAGTGCAGTCATCAGCCTTGTAGTGTGGCTGCTCGGAGAAGGAAGCGAAAAGGACGATTTATATACTCCGTATTTTGAGAATTTACGAGAGGAATATTTCCAAAATGAAACATCAATTTTCGCGTCTGAAAACGTGATTCATGGAGCGCAGCGAAATCAATGCACCGCAGATACGTTTGTTTTCATAACAGGTATTTTGCAGCAGAACATACTGACCTGAACGATAAAATAGGCAAACGCTGGAGCACAATGTTAAATGGAAATCGGACACCACTTTTTGCGCTCGAACAAAAAAGCATCTGTTTTCTAATTTCATATACACTATTGTTATCACAATGGTTAAAACAAATACTTGAGCAGAAGAAATGAACTTGCTGCTTAACCATGACCTGCAGACGCAATGTTTGTACTGGCAAACAGTTCTTGCATGCTGCAGGTTTGCAAAGGCGTTAAGATAAAAAAAAATCCCGTCATTCGTTAGAAAACGATAACGCTCAAAGTCCGCTACGCAGAACAGACGGCACAGATAAGACTGTAGTAAATAAACACTACAGAATGTCCTTCTGTAGTGCTCTCACACTGCAATTTAAGCCATATTCCACTTCTGTATGTGGGCAGAAGTGCCCACAGTAGCCCACAGTGCCCACAGTGCCCACAGTGCCCACAGTGCCCACAGTGCCCACAGTGCTCACAGTGCCCACAGTAGCACAGTAGCCCAAATAATATCATTCGATATTGGTTTAATAAAACACGCAAACAAGGCATAAGTGTTAAAATAACTGCGCTTATTCATAATGACAGCGCCAACATTAAAATGCGAAAGAAATAAGAACAAAACAGTGCAGCGCGGAATTAGGATTGGTATTTGTGGATGCGAGGGGTGTTGTAGTGAGAGGAGGAATCGAAAGAATTCGACATTTCGCTGTCTCTACACCGTCGCCGGGCCTGTACTCTCGAGCGGCGCTACAAATTGCATTCCTGCTCTCGTGGCATAGACGAGTACGATAGTGCTTTCCTGTGAGGCGTCAAGAAGCAAACCTTGCTCTACGGCTACTTGTTTTCTATTTAAAAGCAATAACGAAATACGAAGGCTCAATGAGCCAGATGGTGCGCAATTAGGAAACTGCAGGAGAGCGTTCGAAAAATTCGAACGAACTTACCGCAGCCAAGATGACATTAGCGATAGGGAAGTCGCTCTATGGGAACGATGAGGATTATGTTTGTTGTCGTGAATGCGGGCCGATCAAAAAAAGACGTAGCTCTTTCTATTAGCGACGATGAATATACCGCCATGCTTTGCAAACAGAAGTAAAGCTTATCACTAAATTAGAATACTTCAGCAATGAAATTCATAATGTTCTCTTTCATGTAGTTAGCAAATAGCGGGCAGAACAAAAATGACAAAGCCATCAAATCAGCAAAGCATAAAAAAGAAAAACTCTCATCTCGCTCTTGCCCTTGCAGAGACTATATGAGACCACCGCCAGATTAACAACTACATTCGCTGGGATGGGCAATCAAGCGAGAGAAAAATCAGCACGGTGAGCAGGGATTTAAGCAGCGTTTAAGTGTAAACCCAAATGGAGTCAACCCCTTTCGTTTTCGCTTCTTCATCGGCTTCAAATCACACAACCTTTAACACATTAATTAAGTATGTAGTGACCGTCAAGATTATAATCGTGGGCTTGAATGGCGCAAGGGCAGTTTTAGGCGCAGAACCATAGTAGAAGGTATTTTGGTTACACATGGAGGGGTAAAGTATTTAGTTTTTGGCATTCGTCGCCGTAGAAGTCGAGCAACTCGGCGGGGGAAATTTTATATTTATTTTATAGGCGGCGAGCCCCTGGCGGCCGGCACTGGTGATCGAAATTCGCATTTCCCATCTGTAAGGCGGTTGCTCTAACCACTGGGTCACCGCTTGAGTATTCATCAGATTAATTAATCAGAAGATTCCTGAGCAACGCATCGTTAGGTGCGGCTCCAAGGTCGACAAAAATTACGATACATTCCATTACAGGGCAGACAATAACTACATTGCTAAAAAGTCTTCGTAGAGAATCGGTAAAGGAACCCTCCTAACACCGATTTACAAAGAAGAAAACGTTTGATGTCTGGTTAAAAGCGTAAGAACGACGTATAATATTCATTCTCCCGTTAAAACAGACATAAAAAGCGCCTACCTTTCCAAAATATTCAATGCAGTGATCAGAGTTCATGGAAAGGCCAGTAGTGTTTCAAACTCGTGCTAATACCTGATGACTGGTGCAAACATTGGGCTATATTTAAAGCTCAGTTTACCAACTTCAGCGCTTGCAAAATTCCGGTGCACGTGCTGCCAGAAAAGATAATTTATGCTGTCATAACACACACGCTGAAGAAAATAGCTTGAATTCAGAACCATCCCTTCATATACACAAAGTGAGCATTTACCACTTTCAGAAATATTTGCGAGGAGCTAATATTTTCTCGTCTCCTAGAAGTATGACCCAGCTTTGAGGGTGCACTGTCGAGGTCGAACAGACAATTTCAGAGTCCATCATTCAATTCATGACTCCATTCGCGGATAGACAAACAAACTTTATTATTGTTTCTGTGTTCCGAAAACTTTTATGGGCCTCTATACCTAAACATCTGGACATTGCCCCTGCCGAAGTTCGCGCGGCGTTGACCGGTGTCGAGACTGCGAACTAGCGCTCAGCACCAGAACACAACATTAAAGGCACTGTGGGGGTGATTGATTAGAAGCCAGACGAGATGCAAAAAAGAGGCTGTTCTTTTCAGTGCAGTTCCACAACAGACAATCTAAAATCCATTACTCACTCGCTTCACAAACTCTTTGTTTGAAGGGTACGCTTTTAAGTAGAAGGAAGGCGTTGTAAAACAGATGTCGCTAGAATGGTGTAAGAACAGCTGGCGAACGTTAATTACAAAGTGATCCCTTTGTCGATAAGAGTTTTGATAAATTGTTGGTTCCTAAAAGAGACGACGTTTTAGCTTGATTAACTCTTGTCCTGTCAGTGCCCTCCGTTCCTGTCGCCATAAAACCAGTCTTACGTAAACGAACGTTCTCTTTCATCGTCCACACGATAATGGGGTTTTGCTTAAGCTAACGCTTCACAGGAGGTGTAACTCGTATTGAAAGGAGCGCGTATGTAACCAGTAAGCTGAACTGAAGTAAGACATAACACAAAGTATGGTCTCGGGGGCTATGAGGTTAAGCGGGTGTGCCGAATGAGTTAAGCGTATTCCATTCAAAATCAATAAAATGTATTTAGGCGCTGCGATAATGATTCCAGCTTGTTCTAGTGCTACGGTGAATTGAATTCGTTCGAGGGGGATCGGTCAGCATTATCACCAAGGCTCTGAACGAAAATAAAAAGGCTGTAAAAAAAGATGCTTTGTAGGATGGGGGTTTGCTAAAGGCACTGGGACCTCAGGAGCAGGGCGGCAACAGTCCGAGGTCGGCGAAGGCGAGAACACAGCACGCGCAGCGATGGCAGCGCCGCCGCTAAGCAGAACGGTCGTCTTCGTGTTCACAATTGCCCCCGGGGAAAAGAGGAGCCAACCTGGCGACTTAGGGCGCGGGCAGGACGGCTGGGTCGTAGAATGGCTTGAGGCGCTGGACATGAACAGTCTCGCGTCCACGGCAGCGGCGATCAGAAGACGGCACGAGAGGTTCGACTGTGTAATTAACTGGAGATGTACGCGCCAGGACACGGTATGGGCCATGGTATTTGGCGAGAAATTTTGACGACAGGCCCGGAGTATTTGTCGGAATCCAGAGCCACACAAGGGAGCCATTGGGGAAGGGTGACGTTGTTTGATTCAGGTCGTGGCGGGATTTCTCTCTGCGCTGGTTGTCAGTTGTGAGAGCACGGGCGATGCGGCGACAGTCTTCGGCGTGCTGGGCGGCTTCAGATAGAGGCGCATACTCGGAAGCGTCGGGTTGGTACGGCAGAATGGTGTCGATGGTAGCAGAAGGGTGACGGCCGTAAAGGAGAAAAAAAGGAGAGAAGCCAGTAGTGGACTGCGTTGCGGTATTGTGCGCATAGGTTACATACGGAAGCACAAGATCCCAGTTAGACTGGTTTGAAGAGAGGTACATAGATAACATGTCACCGAGGGTACGGTTAAAGCGCTCGGTGAGACCGTTGGTTTGCGGATGATATGCGGAGGTGGTGCGATGAATTACATTGCACTTGGTGAGCAGTGCCTTCACAACATCGGATAAGAAGGCGCGGCCTCTGTCGCTCAGCAATTCGCGAGGGGCGCCATGACGAAGGATGAATCGGTTTAAAATAAACGAGGCAACTTCGAAGGCTGTGGCAGCTGGAAGGGTGGCGGTTTCGGCATACCTTGTCAAATGGTCAACCAAGACGATAGCCCAACGGTTGCCGGCCGAAGTGTACGGAAGGGGGCCGTATAAATCAATGCCGACGCGGTCAAATGCGCGTGGCGGGCAGGGTAGCGGCTGCAATTCTCCAGCAGAACGTTGAGGTGGCGGCTTGCGACGTTGACAGGTAAGGCACGAGCGCACGTATTTGAGGATGAAGGTGTACATGCCACGCCAATAATATCGTAGCCGGATGCGAGCGTAGGTCTTGAACACTCCGACATGACCACACTCCGGGTCAGCGTGAAAATGGGCGCAAACTTCCGAGCGAAGGTGACGGGGAATAACTAGCAACCACTTGCGGCCATCTGAGCTGTAGTTGCGGCGATAAAGGTTATCACGAATTGAGAAATGGGAAGCATGGCGGCGAAGAGCACGCGACGGAGAAGCAGCCGTAGGGTTTGTGAGGAAGTCAAGAAGAGAAGAGATCCATGGGTCAGCACGCTGCGCCGAAGGCATGGCGCTGATGTGAAGCATCGGTGAGGAGGCGTCTAAGGTTGAAAGGCTCGAAGTATTGGCTGGGAGTGGGCAGCGCGATAGAGCATCGGCGTCTTGATGTTTGCGGCCAGTACGATACACGACGCGGATGTCGTATTCCTGGAGGCGAAGGGCCCACCTCGCGAGGCGACTGGATGGGTCTTTCAGAGAGGACAGCCAGCACAGCGCGTGGTGGTCGGTCACGACTTCAAACGGGCGGCCGTAGAGGTAAGGGCGGAACTTGGTAAGGGCCCAAACTATCGCCAGACACTCTTTTTCAGTGACCGAGTAATTAGATTCAGCCTTTGTGATCGTGCGGCTGGCATAGGCAACGACGTATTCGGCGAAGCCAGGTTTACGTTGCGCGAGTACGGCGCCGAGGCCTACCCCACTGGCGTCAGTATGGACCTCGGTGGGTGCGGTCGGGTCGAAATGGCGAAGTATCGGTGGGGCAGTGAGCATACGGCGCAGGGAATCGAAGGCGTCGTCACACACTTGGGACCATTGCGAAAGATCGGAACTGCCGGACAGAAGTTGTGTCAAAGGTGCAGCGATTGAGGCAATGTTGCATATAAACCTACGGAAGTAGGAGCACAACCCTAGGAAGCTGCGCAGTTCTTTGATAGAAGTAGGTCGAGGGAACGCAGCCACAGCACGAAGTTTAGCCGGGTCCGGACGGACACCCTCCTTGGAAACAACGTGGCCTAAAATGGTGAGTTGGCGAGCGGCAAAATGGCACTTCTTTAAGTTGAGCTGGAGGCCGGCGTCAGAGAGACAGGTCAAAACGTGCTTCAGGCGGTAAAGGTGAGTGTCAAAGTCAGGCGAAAACACGACGATGTCGTCGAGGTAACAGAGGCAGGTTTTCCACTTGAGACCACGCAGAATGGTATCCATCATCCGCTCAAACGTGGCGGGAGCATTACAAAGACCGAAAGGCATCACAGTAAAATCATATAGGCCGTCAGGTGTTACAAAAGCTGTCTTGGGGCGATCGGCCTCATCCATGGGTACCTGCCAGTACCCGGAACGTAAATCTAAAGAGGAAAATATCTCGGCACCTTGCAAGCAGTCTAGCGCGTCATCGATGCGTGGCAGGGGATATACGTCCTTGCGCGTAATCTTGTTAAGGCGGCGGTAGTCTTCACAGAAACGGATTGAGCCGTCTTTCTTTTTGACAAGCACAACTGGCGAAGCCCATGGACTGCTTGAGGGTTTAATCACGCCGCTCTTGAGCATTTGGTCGACTTGATCTTCAATAACTTGGCGCTCGGGTGCCGACACACGATAGGGGCGCTGCCGTAGAGGAGCGTGGGCACCTGTGTCTATGCGATGTGTGACAGTCGACGTTTGGCCCAGTGAGCTGTGATGACAGTCGAAGGAGGCGCGGAACTGGTGGAGCAAGTCGAGAAGCTGCGTGCGCTGCTGCGGTGGAAGATCTGCGTCGATGGAGCGGAGAAATAGGTCGGTAGATGAAGGAGTGGGTGTAGAAGATGGTGGGCTGAGCGCAGCGAGACTGATGTGCGATGAACCGGCAGTCTCCTCATGGGTTAAAATAGCCGCGACAGGTTGGACACTGCCGACACATTCGCCACGGCGCAGAGCACTAGGGTAGGGAAACGGGTTACAGACCCACAGTACGGAAAGGCCAGCAGAAATAGTCAATACGGCGTAAGGCAGAGGAAGGCACTTGCGCCGGAGGAAATTATGGGCTGGCGTGAAAAGAACAGTGTCATCACGAGAAGGGGCACAAGAGAGGCGCACAAGGACGGAAGAGCATGGAGGCAGGTCGATGTCTTCGGTGACGAGGGCTTTAATACATGGCGGTGAAGGAGCAGCGTCCGGCAGGGATTGGGGCAGAGCACAGAACCCGACTTCAGCGCGAGCGCAATCGATGACAGCGGCATGACGAGAAAGGAAATCCCAGCCCAAAATAACAGAGTGAGAACAACACGGCAGTACGACGAACTCGATCGTGTAGAGGACATCCTGAATTAAAACTCGAGCGGTGCAAGCTGCCGACGGCTTGATGTGCTGAGCGCTGGCCATGCGCAGCGAGAGACCGGCAATTGGCGTCTTAACTTTCTTCAAGCGGCGACAAAGGTTTGCGTCTATTACTGAAATTGCGGCGCCAGTGTCTACAAGGGCCATGACAGAAATTCCCTCGACCGAAACGTCAATAAGGTTCGCAGGGGCCCGCTGAGGTCTTTGGTAGTTCGACGAGGACGCAGTTCTTGCCTCAGGAACTGCGACATCTAGTTTTCCTCCTGAGAATTACTTGGGCGGCGACGCATCGGAGAAATGGAGCGTCGTCGCGGCGAAGGGGAACGGCGGTCGGGAATCGCTGAACGGTCGGGGGAGAAAGGACGAGGGGACGCACGGGGCTCAGCAGACGCGGAGTACTGACGCGCTGGAGGCCAGTACCCGACCGGCGGTGCCGAAACTGGGAGACGGCGACGGCAATGGCGGGCTACGTGGCCAGGCAATCCGCAAGTGCAGCAAATAGGCCGGTTATCCGTCGTGCGCCAATGATCTCGGTCTCGTGGAGATGGTCGCGGATAAGGGGCCGGCGCTTGTACGGGCACTGACATTATAGGGTACGTAGGCGGCCGAGGTTGTGCGATGACTTCAGCGTAAGTCATTGGACGGGCGACAGGTTTTGGGGCGACGTTGCCATAATTGAGAGGGGTGGCGACTGGTCTTGGGGCGGCGTCAGCGTACGCCAGCGGAGCTGCGACAGGTGGTGATGAATGCGCTGACGGAAGCACCTCAGCAACCTGCTCTCGAATTGCATGTTGGAGAGCCGGGGCCCAATAGGGTGGCGACCCTTGAGGGCTAGGCAAAAGCGAAAGCTGACGGGCCACCTCCTCACGTACAAAGTCCTTCATTTGCTGCAGCAGATAGGAGCTGTCAGCTGCGGGTGTCAGTCCAGAAAGTGACTCTGGCTGAGCTGAGTGCTGACGAGTCAGGACCCTCTGCTTACGCAGCTCCTCGAAGCTCTGGCACAGCGTGATGACTTCCGAAACGGTGCGCAAGTCCCGAGCGAGCAGCATTTGAAAGGCGTCATCATCAATGCCTTTCAAGATCTGCTTGATCTTGTCAGCTTCCGGCATGCTGACGTTCACTCGGTTGCAGAGGGCGATTACATCTTCTATGTAGCTAGTGAAGCTTTCGCCGACCTGCTGCGACCGTTCACGCAAGCGTTGTTCGGCGCGAAGTTGTCTGACAGCTGGGCGACCAAACACTTCTGAGAACTTCGTCTTGAAGGCTGACCAAGTCGCAACGTCCCCTTCATGGTTGCGGTACTATAAGTTTGCGACGCCGGTAAGATAAAAAATTACATTGTTGAGCTTTGTCTCGTCATCCCACTTGTTATACAGGCTCACCCGTTCGTAGGAGGCGAGCCAGTCTTCCACATCATGGTCATCTGTGCCGCTGAAGATAGCCGGGTCCCTTTGGCGAAGGGAGCCGGCACAGATGACAGTCGGTGGGCCTGCTTGCACGGCTTGGTGTTGGATGTCTACAGGCATCGCAGGTGTCGGAAGAGTGCGGCTACGGAGCTCCAGAGCCGATATCGTTACCCGGCGACTCCACCAAATGTAGGATGGGGGTTTGTTAAAGGCACTGGGACCTCAGGAGCAGGGCGGCAACAGTCCGTGGTCGGCGAAGGCGAGAACACAGCACGCGCAGCGATGGCAGCGCCGCCGCTAAGCAGAGCGGTCGTCTTCGTCTTCACAGCTTGTCTTTCTTACCACGCGTTTTCTTTACGGGCCCGATTTGGCTGCACACTAAGCAGGAGCCGATGCTGCTTTAGTGCGCATATGAATCCAAAATACACGAGACATAGAGAGGTCAGTTGTCACAAAATTCGGCAGAAGTTTGAAAAAAGAAACAAAAAACAGCGCCGCGCAGATGGCTCTCGCCGGTGCCTGTCGTAAAACGGGGCAGAAGGAAACCTCGGTGAGCGGCTAGCCTTGTGTGCGGGGCTGCCCCCTCCACCACTGCTCGCCGACGCGGCGCGCGGGGGTATTGTCGTCGATTGTTCTAGAATGTCGGAGATGTTTCTACTCGATGCCGGCCGAGAGGGCGTAGCCATCATGTGTTAAGACATGCTCTCCTCCTCTTCACTCGCACGTCGGCGGTGGCGCCATGACAGAGTTCCAGATTCTCCTGGAAGCCACTCCCGGCGTTTGTTAAATCAGGGACGTGCGCCCGGCCTGAGAAGGAGACTGCACGGCCGATACTGTGTGCATGCGCGCGCCTACTTTCGCGCGTAGAAGAAATAGACGCGGACAAAGCCTATATAAGAAGGGCGCTGCTGTCAGTTTAGTCCGAGCCGCCATTTAAGCTTCATTGAAGCGCGCCCGCTCGACTCCCGGGACCACACCATTCGCCCAGCCACGGTTCAGCGAGGCAACGCGCGCCAGCCTGCGGGACGGCATCGTCGTGAACGGTAGTCGGACTGTCGCAGTGCCCGGTGAACAAATTGTGTTTTGTTTGTTTGCGTCTCTCTTGTGTTAGTGCACTTTAGGTGCAATATCCCTTTTGTACTGTAGTCTCTCTCGAGTTTAACTTTGCACGAGTTACATTGTTTTGTTAATCACCTTGTATGTACTCGTACGAGTGACTGTGTAATCCTCTGTATCGTCTCATTGCTGTATAAACTTTGTTTTGTTTATGAACCTTCGACTCCGACCCATTCTCTGGCTTGCGACGGGCGAAAGGTGGGCACCAAACGACCGACAAAAACCTCTTGTGACTTGGTAGCTAGTCACCGCTGAGCTTGCTACGCTGAGTCGAAGGCATCTCATGTGAGTCCGAGCCCGCTACTCCCCCCCCCCTCTAAGGGTGTTTGCGAATTCACGCTAAAAGTGCGTGAAGTTGGGTGCCATCAGTCTAATACGTAGCCCAACGTGAAGGCACTGTTGGTTGGGTGGTAAGCGCCGCAAGGATGACTGGCGGACCCTTCAGAAATCTGTCTTTACGTAAACAGTTTGCACCAGTCAACATGTCTTATAGTAATCTATATCTATATGTATGTCTATTTGTCGTCATTAATTTAAAGTGGAAGCCTGTGCAGCATACTGTTCGGCAAAGAGCTGGGCGAGTATTTGCTCTCCAATCACAGCTCACGCACGTTAACTTTGCATCTCAAAAGCTACAACCACAGCAGCCACCTAGAGCACCCTTTCTCTTCGGTACTCAGGGTCGAACCTGTCTGACAATATACATAAATGTTGTATGTACATTGCGCCTACCCGTGCCTGCTTATGTGACGTGGTACTCCAGTCAGCACTGTGTCTGCCTGCTGTGGCCCATATCAAATACGTGTCCGACACCACCATAGCGCCTCTTAATGAGTTAAGTGGGAATCTGGGGACAGTGGGGTAGAGGTGTAATGATGCATAGGGTAAGATCAGGCGCTATCGTAGTATATGTGCCCACGAATTGTGGCATTAATGTTCACCCGCCACGGCTGCTCAGTGGTTGCGGCGCTCGGCTGCTGGTCTCCAAAGCAAGGATTAAATCCCGGCCGCGAAAGAAACATTTCAAGTAGGCAAAACACAAAAAAGACTCGCGTGTGCAGAGCGTTTTCACTGCGGTTTAAAAACTCCAAAGGCGAAAATTATCAAGAACACACTACAGAGATGCCTCTATCTTCAGTCTTTCACCTCTCCTTGCCCCATCTCCTCACGGTGGGGTCGAAGCGTCGATCGAGAAAGGAGACTGTTGCTATGGCTTTCTTCTGAAAAAAGAAATCAATTTATATTTATGAACTTGTAAATTATCGATCACGTCCGCGGTTTTAATGAGCGCTTATTGTAATATGCGGCCACTTGGAATCGGTAACTTCAGATAACGAAGAAACGGCTCAGAGTATGCAAACTCTTACCTGGCTGCTCTTATAAAGTTCCCTCTGTTCACTGCTTCGCCTGTGTTGCTTGTTTCGTCTCTGCCAAGAAACGTATTTTGTTATCATTTGTTTGTTGGTAGTAGTCTTTAAGTCAGCTTCACAATAACACTACCAGATCAAGTATTCGCGGAAAAAAAGTGCACTAAGTATAGCCGCAATATGTATGTAACAACAAACAGAATATGCAGACTCTTTTCCCCACATGACAGTGCGCGCTGCTGCCTAGCGTTGGTGAATATTTCGAGAACCTCGTCCTAATCCAATTTTAGGCATGAAATGTTGACCAATGTGCAGTGAGGAAGAGGCAAACTGAAGGCTTTTCAAAAGCGTTCGAGAGCAAATCACTTGCTGTCGATCTAGCGCTACTGATTCCACTCTTAGCTCCCAGCTGCCTATCTTTCATGCAAAAGTCGCTCACCCTAAACCAATACCAAAGCTTGCACCATTGTCTGGAAGTACCACTCAGAGCTGCAAATGGAAGTTCGTCTATCAAATGTTTATTACTGCAACTCATGCTTTTGCTGCGAAGACATTGAGGAATTCTTGATTTTCCTCGGCTTCGTATGCCCCAGAGCTTTGCCGGGTGGCACCCTAACCCAGGTGGGTGCAGACGGCTCAAGTTGTTATGAATAATACATCAGGAGCTGCTCCTTGTCACATAGAGCGTTGGAATATCACACTGCTGAAAACGAAGCTACCGTCTGCATCTTGCTCTTAGGTGCGTAACTTTTTTTCTCGACATAGTAAATAAGAAATCAGGCACAAGGTACTGTAACCGGAAGCTCTTCGCACCTCATTGTATAACCGAGGCTACCGGAAAAAAACACATCGTTGGGTCTGAAAGATTAGAAATGAGGCACTTTACGGGTATATGTGCAATAAGTCTCCATCAAGCTTCTTTTTTGCTAGATCGCTTGCTCATTTGCAATGGGTGGAAGAACCTCGTTGGCTGCTCAGCTTTACCCTCATTTGTATGGGCGAACACATAAAAACGGAGGTGAGCGCATAGTCGCGCAAGGGCGCACTCCCAGCAAAATGGACAAACGGGAAATTAACACTAACACCAGTTCCCAACAAGCCGATTGCTCCAGTGAATATCCGCCCGATATTGCTTACATTCAGCTTGGGGAAGCTTCTTGAACCGGTCATAATAACTTGGCTAACTGCATACATGGATGACACGGGACAATACCCGCCCGCCCACTATGGGCGTTTTCAGACCGAGACTATCTACGCAGGACTCCATGCTACAGCTACCATCAGCAGTGCTTGAATCACATATAACAACGCACACTAAGACATCATAGCTATAGATCTAAAAAAAGCCTTCGATAATGGGCAACACACAGCAATCATACAGGCATTCACGAAGATTAAAAGAGGTCCTAGGGTATACAACTACATAAGAGCCTTTCTCCAACACAGGACAGCCACGCTTCACATCGACAATCTTAGTACTTCATCCGACACACTTGCCAACGTATGCAAGCCGCGAGGCTCCGTGCTTTTTTCCCTTTATGTTCTACATCACACTTATCTCCTTAGCAGAAAATTTCTCACCTTGGTCACTCCTTACACGTCGAAGATATCACACTCTGGACATCATACGGATGTGACGGTGAAATCGAAGACACGCTTCACGCGGCAGCAGGTACCATTGCTGCACTCACCTCAGGAATCAGACTACAGTGCTCGTCAGAAAAACCGGAATTACTAGTAAGTCCCTCAAGGAACGAACTTACCAAACCCCCAAGAAGTCCGAGTTCAAGACAAGCAGGTACCCAAGGTCCACACCATTCGCATTCTAGGGCGTTACCTTGAACATGACGGAAAAGCCGATACACAATTAAACGACTGAGAGAGGCCATTGCAGCCACCATGCGACTCACAAAAATGGCGACAGGACGCGTACGTGGGTTCCGAGAGGCGGACAAGCTTCGCGTGTGGAGCCTGTATACCCTCAAAATTTCTCATGCTACGCTACCTACAACTAAGAACTACTGTGGCCAAGCAAATGGGCTTGTTAATTCGGCAAGCACCAAAGGCAGCACTGAAATTACGGAACAAAACTATAAACGAGAGACTGCTCGAACTCGGAGTCCATAACACACTACACGAACTTCGAGAGGCCTGCTTACAAGCACAGTACCTTAGTATAGACAGCCGATATAACTACCGGACTACACAACCTTAGTAAGCTAGTCACCACTATGCACTGCAACAATACATCACTCAAAGCACTCGCTACCCATATTTACACTTAACTTCACTTTATTACCTTAAAGACCCCCAGTTAGGGGGCTTTACATAAGGGGCGGGTTCAGATAGAATCAAACTTTATGTACAAAGATGTTATTCTTTAACATGGCAGTTATACAATTAAAAAATGAGGATGGACAGGTGGTTGCAGCGACGTCGTTTGAAAGGCCGTTCCAGTCTTTGGCTGAGCGTGGAAAAAATGATGCAGCAAACGTTGTGGTATGAGTCTGTGGACGGGAAACTTGCATGGGATGACCAAGGCGGAGTGAAATGCGTGCTGGAGCGCTGATGTAGGGTGGAATACGCAATGAGCTGTAAAAAAACTTCTGAAGTAAACACATACTGGCGATGCGACGACGGCAGGTAAGGTTTGTTAGGCTCAACTCCACTTTTAAAGTTGATATGCTGACATCATATGAATAACATGAATGAATAAATCTATTGGCTCGGTTCTGTAGCGATTCTAGTGATGTTAACAAATAGATTTGGTTAGGGCTCCAAATGGGGGACGCATATTCTAGTTTTGTTCGAACGAGGGACTTGTAGGCAAGAAGCTTAACGTTTGGGGGTGTCTGGTGCAAATCACGTTTCAGGAAACCGGTAATGGTTCGGTGATCTACGCCGGACCATTACCGAGGACTATCCACCCCCACCATGGCCGAGGTGGCAGTAAGGCGCATGCGGAAGCACTACAGAAATGGCGCAGGGGAAGACTCCGATGCCGTTTGGATCGATGCCGCCTGCAATCAGCATGTCGCCACTGCGGTTGTCCACAATCTCCACATGAATCCCCTAATTTTAGGGCTTCCTTCAGGAACCACCCCTGATGAAGCCGAGGAGAGCGCTGCAGCTAGTACTCTTTCAAACACAGATGCCAGTTACACCAATGATGATCAAAACACCGCTGTTCTAAACTATGACAGGGGAAGTGTTGATAGCCCTGCACAACGCCTGCTGCACACGCCCAACCACCACCTCCCCCGAGGCGCGGAGCTCATTTGGGTGCCTGCGCACTCAGAATTTTCGAAATTCCCGAAGCCTTTCACTACGGAGTCCCTCATAGCCTGAGTTGCTTTCGAGCGTTAAACATCCATAAACTCATCAACCCAAAGATTAACCATCACCAACAAGCACCACAAGACGTTCTTCTAGGGATACTTTTAACCCGTTTTAATATGTCCTTACTTTCACCTCTAAAAAGTAGGCACTGATATAAAGCAACTAGTAACATGACAGCAATTGGGGTTTTGGAGAGGCGCTTTCGAGTCATATTATTTAAGTATTCGATTGAGAAACTCACGTTAGACATAATGAAAACATTTAAAACTGCGGGAAGGAAAAGAACCCTCTCAGTCTTCTAGGATGAATTTTTCTCGAGGACACTGAATAATCAGGTATATTACGACATACTTGAACTCTGACAACACCACACAATAAAGGTGCATTTTGAACACGTAAGAACATGAACCTGCACGCTTTGAATGCTATGCTTTTATTGTACGCGTTACGAATTTACGCCAGAAACAACAAAGACGGGCACTCCAGAAACATTGAAAGCAAAATTTTACGTGTTATTCGATCGTTAAACTAGATAGACTGGTTTGGTTTGGCTTATGGGGTTTAACGTCCCAAAGGAACTCAGGCTATGAGAGACGCAACTAGATAGACTGATCTTGTTTAGTAACACTGGCACTGTATAGCTTAATATTGCAGGAGGTAATTAGTTCGGTGGTGTGGAATCAACCATTTATCAGGAGAACGTGTTTTAGAAGTATTGCAGCGTAACTTTACATCTTAGAGTGTCATTAGGAATTCTATATACATTTCATTAGCAACATAAAAGTGGTAAAGGAGGCGGTAACTATAAAGAGACTCGATATTGATGGCATGGTGCTGACAGAACAGCTCAGCTCGAAAATGTAATTATGGTACATTGTTTATGCAACGCGTGGCTTTTTTTTTCTAGACGCAGAAGTGTACCGAAATTTTTTTTGGTATGAATGGAAGAGGGCGTGGTAAACTTGTAGTCTAACCGATATCGGTAAGAGATCGCGCTTTCGAAATAAGGCACCAGCAGCAGATAACAGTTTTTAGCCATTTGCTCAACATGACTGTCCCATGTCATCTGACTGGAGAATACACCTAGTATTTTATGTTCTTTAGTGATATCTATTTCATTGGGTCCTAATTTTCGCTCATGACTAGAGGCCAAGCGTTTGTTTTTAAGCACAAATAAATTTACTTTTGTTTTCCCATTTATTTTTAAGCTGTTTGTTTCGGATCATTTCAGTAGTTTTGACAACACATTATTCGCAATTTTAAACAAAGCTACTCCGTTAGTAGAGCTTAAGAACAAGCTTCAATCATCCGCGTACAATACAAATACGGCATTATCATCAGTAGACATAAGGTCATTTACATAGACATTAAATAAAAACGGCCCACTACCCTGTGGAACACCGGATGAAATCTGGTGGAAAGTGGAACAGTAACCATTAATGTCGACACGTTGGGATCGGCTGGTTAGGCACGACTGCAAAAGAGTATTTGTTAGCCCACGGACACCACAATGATCTAGCTTATTAAGGAGGGTTGTGTCACATCTTGAATCAAAAGCTTTACTGAAGTGATATATATTTCCTGTTTATATTTATTAGCTTCAATGTTCTTTATAATTTTTCTTTTGCAACAGAAGGGCTGATTCCGTTGCAATACCCTTACGAAAAGCATGCTGAAAACCATAACTGGTACGAGCCCGATTTTATGTCAAAATACCTGCGCACGACCCGAGGAAACGTATTGTACTTTAAAGCCCCGTGCCGAGCTCATTGCATGACATCGAGTTTGGTCATGCCATCACTCTTTTTAACCTAGCCCAGTGTGCCAAACTCCCTTCGCTGACATTTTAGCAGCCAGGAAACGGGACGATGCTCAAAACCATTACGTGGTAAAAAGATGCCCCCCCCCCACCCCCCCCCCCCCCCCCCTCCACCCAGACAGGTCAAAGGACAAGCTAGGGTGCAAGTACTCCAAAATTTATCGAACATGCCCTACGGATACACTGAACTCATAAGCCCTGCATCATTTTTTCAGCTCTTAGCCACCATCAGTGATCGTAGTGATCGGTTAGGAATTCAGTCGAACCCCATAAAAGTGGCGCTGCTGAACCGTTTCGCTGTAGTCGCAAAGCGCTGTGAGCGCTCACTTCCCATCTGACGTCCGTGTGGCTAGACAGTACGGTGTATTGGGCTAGTTGCTTAACGTAAATTTTGGAGATTTAGCGCCGCAAAAACGAAAGACCTTGTATAATCGACGACCAGAGCCGCTGTTGTCTACCTTTCGCAGTCCTTTGCTTTTTCTGCGCAAAGTCTGCAAGAAGACCGTGTGGAATCGGGGCACAAGGAAAGGAATTGCAACGATGGTATCCTGTGTGAGCGTAATGGAAGGCCTGGTTTCTTTTTAATATTACACGTTTAGCCTGAAGTTTAGTGCAAACCATTGCCACACACTTCAAATGAAAGCGTCAGCAAGGATGGGGACGGCACACAAAGGACTTGTAGAAACCCACGCTGTTTACTGGCAATAATATTAAAGATTAAGTACGAGTAAGTGCGTCAGCGTTGACGTGGAGTATATAAGTAACAGTGAAATACAGCAACTCCACCGCTGATCGCTCGAAGTAAAGCCTAGAGGTCGACGACCGGGTCTATAGCTGCGTGTCGTTTAGCAGTGGGACGGACAGGGTCGTTATCGCGACTGCAGCGAGCGACGGACTGTACTGCCACTTTCAGGGCAAGGAGAATGAAGAAAGTATACGGCTTCTTCTTAATTAGGCTCCGTGGCCTAATTGAGTCACTGGGGGTATCAGCGTCACCAGTGGCGCGCACCATTAGCCCCTTCTTTCACTTGTGCAACTAGCCAAGGCGCCATTCTCTCTAACGGTCGTCTAGGAACTGGCAAATTCCGCGACAATGCTTGTGTTTCTTGGCGGAAAATAAGCAGTGGGGCGACATGGTACGTTGCAACAGCAATGCGGGTTATTCAGTTGCACCAATGAGGTGGTAATCAGGGACCAATGAGAAAATATATGTAAAGAAGCCGGGGTGTCCAAATAAAAAAAATGGAAACAAAACAGGAGAGTCTTTCGTTGTGCTGCGAATGGAAGATTTAAGAAGTTGCGTAAAAAGGCAGCCATTAAAGAAAAAAGGACGTCACTGCAAAAGTAGATTAAAAGGTGGGTTTATTGTTTCAAAAATTTAACCCTTTCAGCCCTGAATTTTTTTTTGCTACTTCGGGAATTTTTCTAAAGTGTTATTTTGCTTCACTGCCACCCAAGGAACACATTAGTGCAAAAAATTTCTCTAGAACTACCTTGGTTTTAAAGATGGCGCCGTGTCCTATATATAGGACACCAGGGCTTAGTGGTTGCAAGAACAAAAAACGCAAAGTTTGTCGTTACTCTTTATTTCAAGACTTTCACAAAAATTCAAATATTGAGAACAAACATGCTGGTTGCCTTGAGGTGCAGCTAATACTGGACGTCGATTAATCCGTGTTAAAAGTTTTGAAACAGCTGGAATGAGTTCAGTGGATGAACCTTGATAAACGACGAAGTCGTAGGTAATCCCCGAGGCGGCGCACAGCATGAAAACTTTCACTTCCCACGTATTTGGTTTCCCTTTGATGTATTGTTTTATGTCTCGCTGTCCTTTGAACGGAATGATTTGCTCATCGCTGCAGAGATGCTCCTCGAAAGAGAGGTTTAGGCAGGTATCTTTCACGAAATGTGTCCATATCTGTTGTGACCTTCAAGAAAGGATAATTGGTGGTGTGGTCTTGTTACAAAGCTTGTACGCGCATTGCGCGCGCCGTGCTTCCATGGAACACAAACGGACGCTCGGGATAGAAAGAGCGTTTATTCATTCCGATCAGCCAGCTTACATAGCGTGACCGGGTGAGGGTAAGGGGAGGAAGGGACGAGGGAAAGCGTGAGGAGTATGCGCTTGGCGTTCGCCGTTGTGAGGCATAGCGTTCGAAGTAGTGAAGGCAGGGCGTTCACAATAGGTCTCCCTTCACGTCTACAATGTGCAAGCAGATTCTAGCCGTGGCTAGCGAAAGACACCCATCGCTAAATGCTGTGAAATCCGCTTTCTGATTTCTTCTTCGTCATCTCAACGGATTTTCCTTCTTGACAAATAGAATACATGTTTGTTTCCTCGGCAAGAACAGCAAAAAACACTCTTCGGCACGTAGCGAGAAAAATACGGATACGGGAACGGGGTCGGTAGACCATCAAGATCATTCTCATTCTCGTCACCAGATTATTGAGGGTGATACGTGGCTGCTAGCTTATTGAAAGCTCTCTTGCACCACGACCTGTCTTCCGGTGTTGCTTTGTCAACTTCATCACCGCTGGCGGCAGCCGAGAGCTCAAATCCACGTCGTCCTCAGCGTCTTCAACCTCCGACACGTAACCATCCTTCAGTGCAGCAAACATGACATCTGGATCCTCGAGACGCAGATGTCTTTATTGAGGCCGCTTTGCCGTTGAGTAAGGTCACAGTTTTTGCCTCTGCAATAAAACAAAAACAAAAATTAGGCATTAGAAAAATAAATGTTCCGCATTTGCATGCAACACGCGCCGGTGGTTTTATAACCACTGAAGCCTGGTGTCCTATATATAGGACAGACATATGGCGGCGTGCTGCGACAAATGTACTAACCGCACAGAAAACGTTCTGCAACTGTTAAAGCCTTTAGTGTCTTTAAAACAACCTGCAAAATCCTAATCGGGAACACGCTCTTAGGTATGGAGTAAAAAAATAGCAAAATAGCACTTACCATTGCAGCCGCCGTTCCCATCTTCCGCCATTTTGTTTGTTTACTCTCGGCGCTACGATGAGGAAGACGAAGGAGAAAGTGCTGTCTGTGCTTATAGGGATGCCTTGGGAGTCGGCTCAGTTCTTGTTTCAGATTATTGGGCATTTTAATCATGACTTATAGCCGTTTTGCTTCGTGTCCTTTTTATAGGACACCAGGGCCGAAAGGGTTAAAACCGTAATGTCCCATCAAACAAAGGCTTTTTATGTCAATTTAAACCAAGCACGCTCTAGTCGCATTTCAGAACTGGTCACCGCATTGCGCAGCCGCACCTAAAAATGGTCACGTACAACGCCTAGACAGAGCTCAAAGAAAGCGTCAATCGCCACACTTTTGCTTGTTGAGACTGCCGATGTTTAATGTGGCGGTAATTTCAAATAGTGTCGTAACTGCAGGATTACACAAAATATCCTTCCGACTCACACCTTCGCACTAAATCAAGTGCGAATTGGAAACCGTATATGATGGTGTAGGTCGGGCGCAGACTTAGCGGTTTTTTACAATGGTGTTTAGGACCACCAGCCTTATTCTCCCTACAAAAAGTTGAAAGCAAGCTCCACTGAAGGTTGTTCGAAAGCAGCATAACGTTTTGTCGAAAAAAAAAACTCGGAAGCGCGCATTTTCTCGTTCAGGTATAGAACATCCCAGCAAGTTTTACCTTTATTAGAGTATGCAGTTTGCCTCCCAGTGGGTTTTTGCAGGCGGTTTGAAAAAGAAAGACGTCATACAATAACAAGCTCGAATGTTCATAAGTTCAATAATATCGCGATGACCTTAGCTTACAGGCAGGAAGTCTACGGCTTAGTTGCATTGGTCGTAATGGATCAAGTACAGTTAGCGCTGTTCTGTTTACTCGGCGCACGGAGGCTGAGGTATTGCGAGCCGTATAAGAGGTTACCTGCATTTTTTTTTCTAATCCCATTTGGAAGAACGACAGGCATAGTGAGAGAAATGATGAGCCGCGGGTATTGGGAGCAACTGCAGGAGGACCACAAAGCTTCAAAGAACACGGAGAGCAATCGCATAGTAAGTATTCATGAATTAATACTCCGCACCATGACCATTGAAATATGCTTGAATAATCACCGATATATATCTTGTTTTTTTTTTTTTCAGTCACATTACAGTGGTTACGATTCCTGCTTGCATGCAAATAGACAAATGAGATTGAAGGACTGCTGTAAGATGCACCCAAGTATTTTTCTCTAAGTATACGTGAGACAAATACCCGAGTTTTTCTTTTTGCTTCGTTTTCTTCGTTTTCAGCAGGCCAAATAATTAGCGTAAAATGATTTCAGGGTCCGTGCAGGAGAGTGCACAAATTCTATGTCAGAGTAGGAAGCTACGGCTTCCTTTCATACCGGTCTTATGGGCATATTTGGAGGATGGCAGAGAAGAAAGACGTAGAAAAGTTGCAGTAAAGCCCATAAGAGATACCCTTTAAATAAGAAAAAGAAATAAGCAACTGTATAGAATATTTAAAATGAAACACGAATTGTAGAAATAAAACAAAATATTCGCAGTCAATAAAAAATACTGCCCACAAGCAAAGACCAGAGTTGCGGCGGCGTTTTGCGTTAAAAAGATTTCTAACGTTGATGAGTCATTATAGATTTTTTTCTAAGGATTCCCACCTCACAAAGCTTTGTGCAGAGCCAACAGTCAGCCAGTCTATGGTAAGAAAACTGTAGTTTCTTTGCCCTTCGAGTTCATTTGTGACTTTGCTTTTACTCTCCCTTAACATTTCATCTATACGCAGCTATTGCTGTGGCCGACGACGTGTTTACCAAGACTTAAAGCAACTTCGTTAACTATGAATTCTACGCAATTAAAATAATCACACCTGTGCATCTTGCCGCAATTCTATTTATTAGTACTTCACTCGCGACCTCTCATTCGTTGAGGCTTCCTCCTGATCCTTTTCTGTGCGTGGTTATGAATACGGAGCGAAATGATGAAAATTTGACTCCTGCAGTAAAGAAAAAAGCTAACAAGGCAAGAAGTAAATTGCAGCCTGTACGTTTACTGGCAACGATCAGTGCCCATGGAATGAAGTTGCCGACAGCTGCTTTTTCCTCCATTTGCTACGGTCCACCAGGTCTTCGATTATAGTACAAAAAGAAGCGTTTTTTTCTTTTATTCAAATTACTTATAATTACAGTTCAATTATTAGCGAACAGTGTACGAGCTGTGGAGTATTGTGCACGGAT
Source organism: Amblyomma mixtum (assembly GCF_055824585.1). NCBI lineage: Eukaryota > Metazoa > Arthropoda > Arachnida > Ixodida > Ixodidae > Amblyomma > Amblyomma mixtum. The sequence continues at coordinate 94,306,965 of NC_143016.1, forward strand.
GGCGCACACATGTCCTTGCCATTCTAACTTATGCGCCAAATTTTTCTCTTGGTATGGTTCCCGTATACCATACATCCATGCCTTAAAACCGTCATACCATAGGAAACAAATACATGGACAAATATTTTCGAGGAAAAGACTGCGAGAACTTTAGAGCACACGACAATATACAGTGTCACTTTACGAATTTTTATTTTCTTCACGCGAGAGCAACGATATGCTCGGCCCAATCCTTGACACAAAGCACTTGACTTTTGTTGTTCTTCGCAAAAGAAAAAAATGCGTTTTAGGAAAACACATTTATTTAAAAAGAAAGCACAACTAAAAATACAAGCCAGCCTGAGTTCTAACAAAATAAACTGAAGAAAAACGATAACTTTGCTTTCTGCGGTGGTCTTCAGTGGTCTGAACTTTCAGGCCCCGATGGGAGAATATCGGTGGACTTTGGGAAAACAACACTGCGTGCCCCGCTCTCAAAAGGTCCTACAGGAGGGTCGACACGTTTGATAGCGGCGGAAAATCTCGCGTAGCCTCCCTGAAGTTTTTCGACTGCGAAAGACGACAGGAGCTCGGACGTAGAACGACCGCTATAACAAGAGAAATCTTGAACACTACTACGCAGCATGGCTCTGAAGCCATCTGATAGTTCTTGGAGCAACTTTGCAGCTCAATCTCAGGTCCCTGACTTGCTCTGATTTTCTAATTTTCCAGTGTGCGCCGCCATGTTTTTTCAAAGCGGCGAGAAATCTATCCTATTATTACGGCAAGCAAATAGAATGGCTCGACAAATGGAAAGGAAAGACGACGAATAGAAAGGCTCAACAAATAGAGAATTATTGCGAAAAATAGAATTCGCTTCTTGGGTCTAGACGCTCCTCTGTATTTACACAGCACTGAATTGGAAACTTTTAATCCACAGCACTTCAGTATTCGGCCTTCTTTCGCAGCTCCCCGCGCTCATATCAACCAAACCGCAATTAAATTATTCTCTCAGAGTTGTCGGTACACAGTCGTTTCCTTCGATGTAATTTTTCATTCCTAGCGTAACCACCCGCTCGTAAAGCTTGCCAAGGCACGACGTGAGCGAAATGGGCCTGAGGTTTTCAATTTGAGTTATTTACACGGTACACAACTGGAAGCTTTTTATTCGAAAGTGCTTTAGTATTCGGTCTTCTGTCGCAGTTCCCCGAGCTCCTATCAGTCTGACTAAAATTATTCTCTCTCGTTGTCCTGAATTGCTCTGTCATTCCCGCGCGCATAGGCTTATGTTGTCGCCATAGAAGTAGTTTTTTTCTCCTCTCGTCGTTAATTTATAGAGTAAAGCACAGCGGCAAGCGCACACAGAATAGAAGAAAGAGCGCAGTGCAGCGCTGGCTAACGATTGCTGACGAGCGCTACATGTGTTACGCCCTTTTTTTTTCTCTTCTGGGGCTTGTGCTATTTCGCTTTTTCAGCACCATTCTAAACCAGCTTGCCCGAAACCGGGTGTTGTTAATTGATTCAGAAATGGGAGCGAAAGCTTTAATTTTTCAGTCCGCAAACTTAATCTAATAAGTCCGCTATGACCTCCGCAACCGGCTTTTTGGGAGCTGCAGTCAAGCCTCCTGTTGTTACCTACTCAGCCGCAGTCCTAAAACGGGTTGTAGTCCGTCTAACAAATGTGTATAAGAGGATCAAAGAAAATGGTGGCCAACTCTCAACCTCTATGCATATACAAGTACGGACTAAAACCTTAACTCATTTTTTTTTGTCATTGCTCTTGTAGCATACACGAGGATGGAGAATGTTAACTGGAGGAGTATGGAAGAAACTTTACAGCGCTTCGATGCTAGGAAATGTTAATGAAAAAACGTGCGCATTTTGACAGTTAACGGCAGCGTCATCTGGTCTGAAAACACCTTGTGAACTAAGCTCAGCAAGTAAGAGACCAATTATCAGCATTTTTTCGGTGGAAACTTCCGCATCGCTTGCTGCCACGAAGTGTCTATACTTAATTTGAGAGGTTTCTAAATTCGACTCATCAGCCACAGCAGCGTACCACGTAGAGGTAGCTTGCACCAGTCCACCTGAAACGCTTATTATACATGTTCCTATTCATGTCAATGGGCATGCAGACTGTCATGAGGAAGCGTGCACGTTTAGTTGAGCCTATGCTGTGCCGGCATAGTGTGCTTAATATCTAAAATAAGCTGGCGTGGTGTGCCGCGTTCCGAACATCCTTTTCCCAGTTTTTTCTTACGTCTTCTTTCAGTAGCGCTGAACTTCCTTTGAAGTAAAATGAAATTTTGAAACAAATCCTTCATTTCTTTTGTATTTCATCTGCACACTCTACTCGTGAACTGCACAACAGGCACGTCGAGTATGTAATAAAAAATTTGCACCATGCAACTGAATTGTCAAATCATTACTTTTCTCCCCAGTGTTACTTGCGCAAAGCTGCAGCGCAGCTCAGAACGGTTGTTTTCAGCGAGTTCTGTGATCGCACCTAGCGCCATTTCTTGCACGACGTGCGTCTGAAGGCAGCACAACAGTAAATAAAGGTAACTGGTAAATCCCATATTTTTTGTCACTTTCTACGGGCCGCGCTACCTTAGCCTATATTCTGCTAGCCTGACAGCTGGCGTTTCGGCTGTAACCTAAGCCCACGAAACAATGCAAATGACGAAGCCATTGCAATATATAATATGGCAAAGTCTAAACCAGGCTCAGGAAAGGTTGTGCTTTTTGAAAGAAACTGAGCAAAAGCGTAAATCTTGGGCACTCGCAACGTTCTGTAAACGACTCTGTGTGCGATTTTTATTTCTTCCTCCTAGTTTACCACTGCCTTTGGGGCAGAAAAAGAATGCTTCGTGTTTTGCATTGTTCGCTCTCCGTGGGGAGAATATTGCAGGCCATTCCGGCAGAAATATTCCTGTCGCACTTCCGGATGCTACTCATGCTCCGTCCTTTGCTGATACCTGCTGCTCCTGGCGTTGACGCGTCGTAAACACAGGCCGAAATTCATTCCTCAATAAACAAAGAAAGAAAATGATGGCGTTGCCAGCTCGGCAGTGCAAAACTGCAATCAAGATGAGCATACGCGCTTGCTTTGCGACGAACGTGATAACATCGCCGACTATATGGTCATAATATGTGCAATGCCAAGGTGAAATATGAGATGAGTTTCAAGTTACTAGTACTACTATTGCTTTTACAACCACATACGAATGTCTCTTACGAAGGCTTAGTGTGCTTTCCGGATTCCCTCTGCACGGTTGCGTTCCACTGCGCATTTCCGCCATACCGTGCGCTCATGTCATTCGCACTGCTGCTGCGTCTCTAAGTTTAAGCTTCATGACGGCACCGTAAAGCCATGCCATTTCCGCATCCGGAGTCAACTGCAGCATGTATTCTTGGTGGATTGTCCTGTATACATCCGGACATTCAGCTCGTAGCATGAGTATTTAAATTGTGCTGTGCGCTTAAAACCGCGTTGACTTATATTCGCGATAAATAGCTCTCATTCTCTCTTTTGTTTAGACCGTAAACATTAGACCGGCCGAACACATTACGTAAGACTTTTTGTCTACATACTTTGAACTTCTCACCAACCACAACAATAAAAATATCGAATACACTTGAAAGGCACTGTTCGCGTTAAGGGCAGCGCCATTTTAAAGAAGCGTGCATATACGTATTATGAAGCTTCTGGTTAAGGCAGTGGCTGCAAAACATCTTGGCGGCCATAGAGCAGCCAATTTTCTCCCAGTTGTTGCTAAGGCAAGAGCGAACAAATTTAAACCTCATAGTCTGGCCGTTTCTCCCGAAAGTATTAGTGCTAATGACCCCGACGTGAACTGTTCAGCAAAATGCTAGCTCTGCTAGGTAGAAATTCGTGAAAGTAAATAGCTGCGTATCTGATGGACACGGCAACTGCATGAAGCTCGAAAACACTTCAGGTATAAGAGTCCGATCAGCTATCGGCAAGGATATGCCACGATAGTTCTGTACTGCTGACGTGTTAAGAAGGCGGAGTCGAAGTGCACGAATTTATCAGCCTATCACATTGTGTTTCTAGCAAAGCAATTACTAAGGCTAGTTCGTATCCAACCACGGCCTTACTAAACAAGTACACGCTTTGCCAAAAGTAAAGAGCCAAATTGTTTTCAGCTTGGTCACGCTGTGTGTCTCGTTACCCATCTCCAGTGTTCCTAATCTGTAAAAAGCGAAGGTTAATGTCTTCCTCACCAGTCCAAATCTTAGGACTTTCGCAGGTGCTTTAGGAACCACAATACATAACTACGAAGCAAACGCTTCTGCCTGCCTACGTTTGTCAAATGCTTACAATTCAATGAAAGATCTGTGTTTACAAATAGGTACTTAACTAAAGTTTACTTCATCCCTAAGCGTTTAAAAAAGTTGCGGCATATAGCGATGTCCTACTGTGCAAGGCTTGAGATGCTACTATGCCTCCTCTCCTCGCCAATTTCAACTGATCTTTCTTGCTGACGAGAAGCCTCAAGTCGCCAGCGCCAGAGAAGACGACGGAGACTTCACAACCGCGAAACCCTTGAAAGATCAATAAAGTTTTCACTCACTCACTCACTCCTGAAATCAAGGTGAAGTTCATGTCGAAACCGATGTAAAATCGACATCAACTGCGGAATGAATGTGTTCATGTATAAAAAAATAATTTGTGCGCATCAAACGCTATTTAAACTCACGTTGACTCGCAGCACGTACCGTGCTGGATTAATCCTCAAGGCGCTGAGCTGTCACTGCAATAATTCTTCCTCATCGCAAGAAAAAAAAAATTCAGCGCATCTTTCCCTGCCCTGAACGCAGCGTTCCTCGGTTGTATTTGTATATATAAACCGCACCGGCTAAACATAAATAGTCACACCAACAAAATATATTTGTAAATAGAAATAAAAGTCCATGTGGTGACGGCGTCAGCACTGAGAAAATGGGAAAAGACGCAATTATTATAATCATCAATATGCTGGTATGAACGTGCCGCGCGCCCACATCCTCGACGGCAGCAGTGCTACAAGCGGTCGATAGGGCTTCATGACTAGCAAGCTCCCTCGAAATAAGCATAAACTGAAAATTTGTTTGTGAGGTACGCAGTAATTGTCTCGCATATCTCGGTGGACACCGGAACCGCACCGTAAGGGAAAGGAAGAAGGAAGGAGTGGAGCAGGTAAGAGAAAAAAAGGTGCCGTAGTGGAGGGCACCGGAATAATTTCGACCACCTGGGGATCTTTAATATGCACCGGCATCGCACAGCGCAAGGGAGCCTTTGCGTTTCGCCTGCATTGAAACGCTGAAACCGCGGTTGGATTCGAACCCGACCACTCCGGCTCGGTACACGAGCGCCTTACCACTGAGCCACAGCGGCGGGTAGAATTGCTGAAGAGATATTACTTTTTGCAATTACGCAGAGGAAATGAAACTCACGCTTTCTTAACTCTATAGGATGCTTTGTACACAACTGTGTTCAAATTTTAAATCAGGGCTTTTTGTTAGCATACGTCATTTTTATGCAGACAGATTTTGCCCCCAGTATTAGCACCGATTAATTTTTCCTCATTTCGATCATCGTGTGCACCATCGTAACAGAAATTTATTTCAGAAATTTTGTGGTGCTTAACTGAGCAGTGCTAACCTGTTGATGTTGCAATTTTCATCATCTGTGACACTTCTCATGACATTTCGAACACCCCTGTAAAATATTACCCGCTTGTACTTTGGCTACAAATTAAAAAAAAATATCTTCAGGCCTGAGTTTGCTATATAGGCGAAAAAATATTTGTTCTCGTTGGAAACAAAAGTGGAACCTGAAGTTGTTAAGCAATAAACTCTGGTGAGTTTGTTATCGGTGCGATAATAATTGATACAAATCTCGCTTCGGTTGTCAAAGAGGAGTAGTCCATACGGTTCTCCCGTAAAGTGCATTCGTTCATGGGGGAGGTGCTTGATTCTAAGCAGAGAGGTGCCGACGCCCAGCGACAGCGAAACAGAGAGGCGCTGAGGGTTGGTAGCTAATTCGGCCGCCGTTCATCGCATGCTTGAAAGTTCAGATTTTTCAAGCAAAATGGGCTTCCATTGAGGTTTATATGCGATGAGCCCACACAACCTTTTTGTAGCACACAATATCGAAACCTTAAAGAAGTTGGTTGGTTGGTTTATGGGGTTTAACGTCCAAAAGCGACTCAGGCTATGAGAGACGTCGTAGTGGAGGGCTCCGGAAATTTCGACCACCTGGGGTTCTTTAACGTGCACTGACATCGCACAGTACACGGGCCTCGAATTTCTCCTCCAAAGAAATTCAACCGCCGCGGTTTAGTTGGTTGTTCATGATTACAAAATAAAAAAACGGAAATAAGGCGAGGAAATACACGCATTGGGCACGCCACAGTACCGTGTGTATCCACTGTGAGTCTTCGTTCATGTCATTTGTGCATTTTTGCAATCGCTTAAATACCTGTCAGCCCGAATCTCACACCGCATGAATCATTATAGAATGGCAAAAGCGAACCTCATCATTTTAATGGATATCAGAATGAATCATAATTTATTCTTTGAAACAATGCACAGTGACGAAACGCAAACAAAAAAATTAATTTCCCACATTTAGCGCTTATGCACTCCACAATTCATTACCCAACGCCTATGAGTGTGATACAGCCATTCGAAAAACACATCAAAGACACAATAACGCGTCAATGCTACCCGAACGGCAACCACATTCTCTATTCGTGAAACATAGAGTCGCGGGCCGAAACCGGTGTCCGCTTGGGCGCGGCACCATTCTGCCCTCACCATTTCCCAGAGGGCATAAGCGGAACTTATAGGCACAGGGGTTTTCGTCACCTCCATTTTCATGAGGCCCCGCACGTCTTCAATGATGTTTGGATCGGCACCTTAGGGACCCACTCAATTTGTCGTACTCTTCGACTTTCGAGAATGCCCCGACTTCCTTCGTCGAGTGAACAGTAGACCGGTCGTGTTGAAATAATAAGTCACCATATGGAAAGGGACCACTCAAGACATACAGAATCATGAAATGGTCGATGATGTCAGATCACTTACCGGTTTTCAGAGTGACCTTCAATTCTCTGGAGTGCACCGAGGCTATCACGAGTCACTGCCACCCACACATTCACGACGGCTGTACCACTAGAAGTTACTTCTTGCAAGTATTGTGTGTCATAACGAGCACTGGCCGGCTGCCACGCACGCTGCCTTGAGTCTCACATGGTCCTGAAAGTGCTTTCATCGCCAAATACCACACCTTTCCAATCATCAACATCACATGCGCGCTGCTCCTGGGCAAAACTCATACGAGCATCCTTGTTCGCTGGAGAAAGCCGAGGCTTCCGAGCTGCCACTCGGCTCCTCAGGACGGCTTCTCCAAGTCGCCTCCTCACCGTGTAGACACTGACACTTCGGCGTCTTCCTCGATTTCATTTGCTTTACAGAAACTATCCGCTCGTCTTCAGCAGCGCTTGTTGCGCGAGGAAGTCGATTATGAGGAGCGTCAGAGTGGCTACCTTCATCCCGGAACGCTTGGATAATGCGGTTCACAATGTTGAATGATCTACTAGTCATAGCAATCTCGCGTTGCGAATGCTCCCTAAAACAGAGCTCTGAAATTCTCATCCACTCGCTCATCGGAATACGCGACAATTGTACACTAGACTACGAAGGGTACCGCCGCCTTCAGTCGTCGCTTTGCTGGCGAGACGTCTGGTTCCTTATCATAGAAAATGCCTGCTGCCTTTCGTTTGCTTAATTGTTTGTTACGAGGAAATGAAGACAGTGTTCACAAAGACTGCAAACCAGTCGCACGCTATCATGAAAAGTTAAATCCAACTGAACACACCAAGAGCACTAATCAGCACGCCCGGTTATCGCTTCAATGAACGATCTACTTCGTGAGAGAGGAGGAGGATAGGAGAAGGCTCAGGGGGACGCGCATCTCCTGAGTACCCTCGCCTTTTTGTTTCTTCGCCTCGTTGTAAGCTCGGCCGCCAGGGCATTGCCGTGGCGGTGGCAGCGGTGGCGCGTTGCAAGTCATACTGCGCGCGATAGCATGTTTGTTAGTCGCCGACGATTTGAAGTGAACTTAATGCCTTTGCCATTCGAGCGTCTAAAACCGATCGGCAAGGCGCGCCCCACATTTTTTAGGCGAAAACTGGCTTTCGAACTCGAGCGCACAAAATGCACAGCACTAAATGAATGCTGGTGCTGTTCCCTCCAGGACTCATTGTTCCCCTTTTTCTCTGCAGACAAGACCGCATGGTTCACGGCGTTCGCGATCTGTCAGGCATGAGAGAATACACCCGAGACAGAACAGTTCTGTGCATGACTAGCTAGGCCTTCACCTACATTGGCGAGACCTCGGCGACAAGACTGGTAAGGGCAGAGCAAGCACGCCCGACTAGCAGAGTTCAGCGCGAAGCATTGTTGGGAACTAAAAACCTGTATGAGGCACCGGCCACGAGATGAATGACGACGCACGACCAACCACCCCTCGTTTTGTCTTTCGTAGCAAGCACGCCGGCATACGGTTATGCCCAAGCTGTTTCCTCTGCATCCTGCTCTTCTCGAGCATGGCAGCTGCATTCGTGAGTAACAAGCGAGTACAATTCACTTGCATATCAGCTCTAGGGGAGAAGTATTTTACCTTTTCAATTTTCCCAAGCGCTAGTGCTTTCTCCGTTCCACACTCACTCAATGTACTGCTCTTTATTCCGGGCTGCAAATTGCAAAGCGTAGACGTGCAAGCGATGTACGGCAGGTATAATCCCCTTAATATAGGAGATTGAATATTATTTTGAAAGCACTAGCGCACGCTTTGTAATTTTCTCAATGGAAGGACAGGGTGAGCAAAAAGGAAGCACTCAGAGAAACGGGAAGGTGCTTGCCTTTCTCAGATTACTTTTCAGCGCACAGATTATTTCCGGCCTCAGCCCTTTTCTCGAGATTGGCTGAGATTTGGAAATCGTACAGTTCCCGAGAAAAATTGAGACCAAAGTAAAGCAACACAGAGCAAGAAAGACACGAAGGGAAATAAACTCGCACACAAAGGCATTGCGTGGCAAAGCGTAGATGATTACATCATTTCCACGGCACCCTTCTCAACTTCTTTTGGCCGGAAGCCTTTTAAGGTGCTCTTGCTTTCTGTGTTTGTGCTAGCTTCTGTTTTGATTGTCCCGTTGCATTACTTTTTCTCTATGAAAAAAAGACTGTTTATAGCCGTGTCGTGCGCAAGATTGTTTACTACCATAAGTGCATGTTTATTTCTTTTCTCATCTATTTACACTTTTAGTTTTTTTTTAACTTTTCCATCGTTCTTTCATGCACAAGAGTTTTTTTTTTCATGCTAACCGTAATGGACATTACATGGCTGCTATCATCTTGAAATTCTGCTAAAACTTGCTCTTTCGTTTTTACTGTTTGCTTCTTGCAAAAAGGAACGAGGCTTTCTTCTTCATCTCTTTGTCAAAAAACAGCAAGCGTCGCAACTTAAAATTTCTGCAACTTAAGCCCATTCCGGTGTTTTCACATAACAATTGATAAAATATAAAAAAGTCACAATAATGTTGGCGTGCCTCTTTGTGGCTGGGGTGAAGGCTTTTCTCCTTTTACTTATTTTGTCGCGCTGGAGGATGATGATTATATTATGTTTTTAATAAGTCCACTTCATGGCTTGAAATTAAAAAGCGAATCCAAATGGCGTCGAAATTGGCGCTTTAGATTCGCTCTTCTTATTGCTGTGAAGCAATTTATTGAATACTCAGAATTTTTATGCGCTTTGCTATATTCTTTGAAAAACTGCAATAGTACTACGAAAAGAATTGTATTTATTCTTCCATTCAATTACAAAAAGGTGTTTGGTACCATGCTGAAGCAATACTTTAATGTCGGCAACACTGGCTGTCGTGTTGCCACTTCTCATTTTGTCATAACCATGTGGGACGTCGTGAGGAAGAGGATGGGCGAAGCGGTCATTAACAAAGCATTAAGAAAAAGGAATAGACAGTCGGAAAAAGTTAGCACTTGTACAGGTCGTAAGTGGTAAAAAGTCCGTCGTAGTGCGCTGCCCGCAACTCGTATGGCACAATGGGCTAGCTGGACTTTAGATAATAAGGCTCCTTTCTGCCTTGTCCTTTCTTGTCCTTTTTGCCTTTCGTTTTTCGCACTCAATCCAACTTTCCTGCCTTTCGGCTTGTATTAACTTGTATCCAACACCTGGCTGTATCCTGCAAGTGTCTAGCTCGAACATAAACTCGTCTCCTTTGTGCCTTCCTGGAACCAACCCAAGGCCAGCAATTGAAATTACTACTCGTCTCTCCGATGATTTGTACAGCGCTAATAAAGAGAACTCATTTCTTACATTTCATAGCTTTACTTAGCATTTGTCTTTAGCAAATAGTGCTTCCAAATTAAGCCTGAGACAATACTGGCACCACAGAGTGAGACAGGCAGTTCTGCAACCTGCAAGAGACCTGGAAATACTGACTGGTTGTGTGAATAATGTTGAGGAAATGTAACGTGTTTAGCCCTTTCCGCATATCTTGCAGGTGTGCAAGCTACGCCTCAATGACATGTTTTTTGCTGCCCATGTTTCGTATAGCAAACATCGTGAAGTTTATGCCCTGTGAAAACATAAACAGCGCGCGGAATACCGGTGGCTTATCAGTCCTGCCTGCGCTTAGTGACCGGAATGTAAGCGTAAGTGTAGATAGCCTGAAAGAAGCTTCTGCACCTTATCCGATTTGCCACACACGCCAATCCCGGTACTGCTAGTGCACTGAAATGTACACACGAGAAGGCAGCAAGATAATGAAATAAAACTCTGAAGCACAATTCGAAAGAAATTGACACGTGGACAGAAAAAGCTTCTATTGAACAATAAAACTACAGTATCCTCCGAGGAGTACGCAGGGTTACTAACCCTAGATTTAGGTCGACACCAATCTCTAGCCCCGAAACGACACGTTTAAATTACAGTGTATTTATTCCGAATTTGCAATGCTTCACACGTTGTGCCCAACTTGTATAAGCAGCAGAGTTTTGCGGTGCCGGTGACCTGTCCCTGTCCGAAAGTGACCGGCCAGCTCTCCGCTCTCGGAGATCGACGAGGCCAATCGGGTTTGCGCCGCGACCGGAAAGCGGATCACAGTTTTATTTACGACGTTCCTGTCACAGCGTCGCTTCTCCTACTTCCTTCTAGGTTCTGTGATAGCCATCCTGAAAGGTCAGACGGCCAGTCTAGGCACCATATGGATATCTTGGCTTTATGTTTGTCCTTTCCCACTCGTACTTTCGCAGTTTGACAGTGGCATGTTTTGGTTCGGTGTTTTACGTCAGCGGACCGCATACTGAAAATACATCTCTAGGCACAAATCAGCGTGCAACAAGAAAAAGGGCTGTGGTAGCCTTGTATTGTTACTGGGAAATTACCTCGAACTTTTGTGGCGTTGCCGCATTTGCTCAGCGACTAAGCGAGTGCGTTTGCCGTTGCACTTGCTTCAAGTAAATTAGTACGTCCACATGCCTCAAGCCGCCTGTTTCTGTCTATGTACTCTGAGAAGAAAGATGCCTGAATTAAATAAGCGTTTTGCTAAAATTTTGCTTCGCGCGTATTATTTTATTTTTGTCTATTGGTCACTCGCCTGTGACTCCAAAACTCTCGTATGATATTGCTTTCTTTCTACCTACTAACCTTGACCTCGGAAGCAGTGGCTGCTAGGAATACAAGGAGCAAATGATTGGATCAGGAATTTAATTGATGAAAAGCATTGCCTCAGCGTAGCTTTTACAACTTTCTTGGGGAGACTGGGGGCCATTTTCTGGCTGGCTTTTTTTTTAAAGACCATGTTTCACTAAAAGCGATATTTTAAATGTTCTGCTAGTAGTCAGAGAGAATTTTCCGTTCGCCGGTTCTTGTCTTGCAGTAAATCTGCTCGCTATGTTCTTATTGGCTGGCTGCCTTTTACCAGTTCGTATATGGTCGGGAGATCATGCGCACCAAAATACTTTAATAATAACTTCCGTCAGTAAGTGTTGGTTCACATCTTTAATTATTTGGATAATGCAACAGGTACAATTTTTTAGTCCGATGCTAGTCTGTTACATCACATGCTTTCTCTTGTTGTTTTCACCTTGGTAGCGCATCGAACGCTGGACGCTTGCGCCAGTTCTACAGTTCAATTCGCTTTTTGTTTGTATTTTTGCTTGTTTTTTGCTCTTACTGCGCACTATTCAAGTACTAAAATGTTCTGCGCAAAGCAAATGTAAGAGTAGAATTCTTAGCAGGACACTGGACACAATTGTAAGCACTTTGGGCTTGACTCGGAGCCAGAGCCCTTTCCTGCTGAACCTACCCGCTTTCTCTTTTCTCCCTGTCTCTCCTCCTCTACTCGCGCGATATATACGTGCAGAAACAAGCACGGCCAGCAAATGAATGAACCTAACAGCCGAGAGTCACACGTGACATAGAAAACGTCACCTTCGTCATTATTCCATTTGACTTTTTGGCAAGGGATATATTAAACCAGCGCGCGTTTATTTTTTTTTCAGCCCTCTTCCTCCTTCAATTTTACGTTTAGTGCATCTTTCCAATAAACTGCAGGAGCGTCTCAGCCCCCAACAAAATCACCTAAACGGCGAAAGAGATCAGCAAGGAGGGAAAGCTCAACATTCTTAAAACACTCATATTTTAAAACCAGTGTACAGGTCACTTCTTGTACCCGTCCGATAGACTCATGGTTTTTTATAAAATGTATTTCAGTATACCATTATTGTTTCTATGATATGTGCAAGCTTCGGTAGTCATCCGTTTAATTGTTTTTCTTTCGAATTGATGTAATTTGTTGTGCGACTATGCTACTGCCATGGAGCTGCTGAGATCACCTCTTGCAATTGTCATGGCCCAGTTTCTAAGTGGCTGGCGACCGTGACCATGTGTTCTCCAGGTAAACTGAACTCCTTGGTTTTGGAGACATCACCCATGTTGATAAACTAGCCTTTTCATGGCCTGATGTTGTCATGCGGGTTCTTTTAAAAATTTGCTCCATTATTAAAAGTTTGCTGTAAGGCGATGACGCCTTCCTGCTTCTTATTCTCGTCGCAGTACTGTCCATGGTATCTTAGCGCGCATTTCCAGGTCCCTGACAGTGTGAGCACTCATAATTTGTAGCGTATGAAGATGCGCACTCCTCTGTGCAGAAACTGCGCACCTGTCTTTTACATTGCGGAATAATTTCCTCCGTGAAAGCAACACTATGGTGTAGACACCATTAATTGAACTTTTTTGGCCTTCTACAGTATCCCTTGAAAAGAGTTCTGTTTTAATACTCACCTTTCACACCCTGTTCCAGCCCCAACATTTAAACAGCTTACGAAAGCAACGCAGCCCAATCTACCTCTACAATCGCAACGCGGTGAGAATGGCCACCTTCGAACCAGCTGGCGGGCCTGTTGGCTTCGCGATGCTGGCACAGGATATCTTCGACGCTTAAAGGTGCGTAGCAGTAATGTTCTTTCTCTCTCTCTCTCACTCCGGTTTATGTTTTGCAGCTTGCACTGATCTTTCTCTTGATCAATTATAGTGGTTTATTTCGCTCCTTCACAGGAGCCAAATATTTTTCTAATATTGGTTGCACAAGAAAAGCATACTTTTCTCCGCCAAGTTCTGATCCGCAAGTAAAAGGAAAAAAAAAAAACAGAATGTCGGGAATCGGGGTGCGGTACCCTTAAAAGCATATAGGGAAGTATGTAGCCTTGTAAGGGACACTCTCTGTCGTTCCATCTCTGTCATGCCCATGAGTTAGCTTTTTTCTCTGCGCTGTTCGCTAATAATGCGATATAATGAGCACTTTTTCTCTTGTTTTGAAAGAAGTTGACACATAAATGGCAACAAAAGTATTATATCATGTATGAATGTCTTCATGTGGAAACAGGGACTTGCGAGAATACAGGACTTATGTTTAGTACTGTCGCGTGCGCAGAAAGATACAAGAGATATGGGATAGGCAACACGTGTAGAAATGAACTAACGCCTATCACACACGCCTCAAATACACCGATGTTTGACAATTTGAAATTCAGCAACCGCGAAGTAGGCAACAGACATTCTCCCGCCGTTCCTACCTGACTTAAGCAGTGCGTACCGGCTCGATAAATAGCTTTTGGAAAAAAGAAACTTTTGCGCGAGCAAGATGGCGCTTTCGTCTCAGGCGCTGTCTTCCACAAGGCCTTCTGAGAGAACTTCCGCTTGGTGGGTTGTCATGCGTTATTCGTGAGTGACTCTATGATAACGACGCTGCGACGCAAAGCCAAGTCAAGACACGGACCGGCTGCGAAGCGTCCCCACTGTACGCAGTACTCCTTGAAACGATCGTACAAATGAGCAGGTACACGTATTTATTGCTAACGGCATGACCGCCTAACATGACATCATTACCTGTCGCAAACAAAAACCAGGGCAAAAACACTGCCCGTGAAGACTTGAAACCGTTCAACGATATGCTGCGGAAGAGGTGCTGAAAAACGAAGTTAAAATGCCTGGTAAAAAATGCCGGGGAGAAATTTAAGAGCTCTTATACGAGAGGTGTTTCTTTTAGATGATTCGAAACGAATAAATAACCAGCACAGGTTTAACCTTTTCAATAGCACCACAGAGGGAATTATCATGCAAGTAGGGAATAGAACACCTGGTCTTAAAAAAAAAAAGTATGTCAACTACCACAAAGGACGCTTCTTCTACTGCACTTTTCGTCGAAAAAAAATTACAATTTGGCCTCTGGCTCTAATCAAACTTGCCTCTAGATATATTTTCTTCTCAGCAGTTCGTTAGAAAGCTCTTTTTGCTTTGAGTCTCATATTCATTGCTTATAGCTAGTGGGCCTAATAGCCTGCCGTGATTGGGAAAATGTTGAAAAATATTTTGAACACGTAATTTTCTCTTAATTTCTTTTTTCTGGGGCAAAAATACGCCAGTTATTCGAGGCCCATATTTGTTGCATTGCATGTGCATTCTGACATGCTGGGCTCTTTTTGCGTACCGAGAAAATAACCATTTTAAGTTTTCGTCGCCATAACATTCTGTACAATACAAGTGGCGACATCCCACTAAATGTCTGCGAGCAATTTTACCTTCCGGAAAAAGCTCGTTTTTCATGCCAGACATTTTCAAAAACACAGCGGCGTGCTCACATAACTCAAAAGGGCGAGTGCAAAAGGGCGAATCTCCTTTTTCTCTCAGTAAATAGAACGATTAATGAGTTCTCTCGGGAATTATGCCGTCACTTAGTAATTAAGCTAATCATTTTTCTTTGCAGGTTGCAGTACCACGGACATAATTACTCAGGTGGCTTGACATCTAATTAACATCGTTTCGCGGAAATAAATGAAGTTCTCGCCGCTGCGTTCTTAATGGGGCATGAGCAGAGCGTTTTTTTCTTCTATCTATATTTTTTTGCCCGCCACAGTGGCTCAGTGGTTACGGCGCTCGGCTGCTGACCCGAAAGACGCAGGTTCGATCCTGGCCGCGGCGGCCGAATTTCGATGGAGGCAAAATTCTAGGGGCCCGTGTACTGTGCGATGTCAGTGTCCGTTAAAGAACCCCAGGTGGTCAAAATTTCCTGAGCCCTCCAATACGGCGTCCCTCATAGCCTTGTGTCCCTTTGGGACGTTAAACATTAATAAGCCATAAGCCAAGCCAATCTATATTTTTCATATATATTCATGTGTGCTATAGAGCACCGATTAGGCTAGGCTATCAACATGATAAAGAGTATTCAAAAATAGAAATCATTGATCATCTAATATGCTTACAACCCGAAACTACTAGCACGTTGCCACATTTACATCAGCTGTTCTAAACGGTGTAACAAACTTCTAATTCCAAATACCCACGGTAGCCTGATCGTTAAAATAACCCTCATTTCTTTAAAAACCGCACGAAATACGCCGGAGGCAGCATTTTTGTTTGACGTCTTGGGTAATGGGAAGATGACAAAAACTCGCATCCAGTTATTTCGCTCAGAGTGCCAGCTTTTATCATTCTCCATCTCGCCCTTGCGCCAAGAAAAATGCTTAGCTATAATGAACACGGTATAATTGTTCAAAATATGCTAACACAAACAATTGTCACGGTTCACATATTTAAAAAAATATATGCCTATTGTTCACATGAAAAAAAAACCCAGAAAAGTGGAAATCAATAAATTTCCCAATTTTCTGCTTAACTATGGTTCAAGAAAATTTCAGTCTCTAAATTATGCCTATGTTCTTCAAAAGTAACTTCGTCATTCCCTCAAACTACAGTTTACTAGCGCTTTCACCACCTTTTTATGCTTGAAACCTGCATGCACTTAAATGAATAGAAAGCAAACTAGTGCGAAAGGGTTAGCGTTTCATTCTGCACAATTGTACCTCTATCATTCACTTGCATAAAATTCTTTCAGTGTATACGTTTCATTCTAGTGACCCTCAAAAAATAACAGTGTAGAGACAATTTTTTATCACATTTAAACGCTCTCATTTGCATGTCACCTTGCATATAAAGTATTACGCTTCCAGTTCAACACTCTTGGCCATCGATATCGTATCTGCACCCAGTAATCAGGTGATTATCAAGCACAACAAGCCTAGGCGTCCTCTTCAATTTTTTGAAGCTGGGCTTGAACCCCTTACTTCCGGCGTCGCGTAAGGATATTAATGTGAGCTCCTAGAAGCAGTTCTCTGAGTTTTTTCTAGCGCCCACCGTCTTAAGCTCTATTTGCTTTCTCATTTCAATCTTTCTGGCCGCCTTGGAGAAGTGACCGTAGACGGGCGGCTCCCGTAGGCCTTCCCAATAACGATTAAATGTAGTCTCCACCCTAACAGCAGAGATGAACATTGCTACCGAAGAATTTCGCCATATTTTAGCCAATATGCGGACACCTTAACAAGAAAGAAGAAGGTTGCTGCAGGTAGGCTAAACTTTGTTATTCCTAACTTCTTAGCAGCTACTATCAAAAATACGTGCGTTGGAATATTACAGTACTTGCGTAAATGTTGTGATCTTAACTTGGGTCACGCTGACACATATTTTTAAGTAGGAGTGGCCCAAGTATTTCTCAAGGATAAGTTTTTCCTCCACATCTTCAATATTATTCACCATGGCACACCTAGCCAGTAACGTGGATTGATAAACATTTACGAATAGATGTCTGCCTACTTCTGCAGCTCAAGTAGTCGTTAATTTTTCTTGCCGGCAGGGGAGGAGTTTCAGCTCTGATGCCAGGGTATATAATCAGGCTGCGAAGAGCACAATAGCGCCTATACGTGAGCATCGTCAGCCTGGGTCGTAAAGTAAAAAAAATTCAAAAACTCATTTCGAGGGAAATAAAAGCCAGCAGATTTCTCACTCCTGGTGGTTGTCTCAACATTGCTTCCTGGCAAATATTGAGGAAGGAACTCTAAAAAGGAACAAGGAAGCGCTGTAGGCGAGGGTGTATCGATAGTTTGCAATAGTGTGCCGATGTAATGTGTGTCATACTGGGAAAAGAGAGCGCTCTTGTGTGTCCTTTCCACTTTGCTTATGGGATGCCAGCGTTCACAGGCAACAGAGCAGACGAAAAAAGGTTAGAGCACATCGACTGCGTTTCCCGAACACATCTGTCCTTCGTCTGTGCCGCTAAATAGAGACAGAAACACTTCGTTGCCTCCCGAAGTTTCCATTTGTTTACCTGCGGTTAAAGTGAAAACTTTGAAGTGCCACGCCGCCAAGGATCCTCGCTGAACGCAAACAGCTCTCACCGGCTGCGCGGGATTGTCAGGACAACACGACAGCTACTCTGGTAGATCGAAGCAATCCTTAATGACATAATGAGCTTCCTGGTGTTCGTAACTTGTCGGGGCTGAAAACTCTTTGCGAACGAACTAAGCCAATCTGTTTAACGTTTCGCTTAGCAACAATGTTTTTCAGGGAACTCTTGGGGACGATAACTGGTTAAGGGAAGAAAATCAATTGACATCGAGAGTTTGGGGGGCTATGGCAAGGTAGAAAGTGGGAAAAGCTCTCCCGTTGCCAAGCACGATAATTACACTACATACCTGTCACTAGCCGTTATCTACCTATCACTAAGCCATGTCGTAATATATTTTTTTTGTTTTGACAATTGGTACAAAACACGAGCTCTGCGTTCTAACTGCTGGTAACTGACATTGGGAAGTACGAGGGGCGTTCAATAAAGATTTCCCCTGACTCACTTCTGTTTATTGCAGGATGCTAAAACTGCTCATGTGTAATGACTTAAGTCACTATAGCTCACGTGCCAATGTGCAACTCTGAACTAATAACGGTCTTTCTTTTACAGGTGCTAAAGTGGTGTGAGGTGTGATAATGGATGCAGTGGAATACAGAGCAGTCATCAAGTTCTTGTACTTGAAACGCCGCACTCCAAAGGATACGTTCGATGAGATGAAAGAGGTTTATGGGGAGGATTCCCCATCATATGATGTAGTGAACAACTGGCATCGTCAATTCAAATGTGGTCGGACATCGATGGAAACGGCTGCGATTGCAGGGCGACCCCACTCCGCTATCGGTGAACACACAATCCAGCAAGTGGAGGCATCCATTTTGGAAAATCGCCACGTAACCGTTCGAGACCTAGCCCAAAATGTCAAGATTAGTGTTGGGTCCGTGGAAACTATCATTCAGAACCATCTTCACACGCGTAAGGTGTCCGCTTGCTGGGTTTTCCGGCTGCTCACACTTTTCCAAAAGCAGGAACAAGTCGAATGCTCTCAGGATCTTTTGACCATGTGCCATGGAAACCAGGAGGTCTTTTTCAACAGACTGATTACACAGTACAAAAGCTGGGTCCATCAGTATGATCCAGGGACTAAAGTCCAGTGGATGCAATAGAAGCACTTGGACTCACCGCCTCCAAAGAAGGCATGCGCCCAGCCCTCGGCGGGCAAGGCTATGCTCATAGTCTTTTGAACTAGCACGGAGTAGTCTTGACGGATTTCCTAGCAAAGGGTACCACGATTACTGGGGCATACTACGCTCACTGCTGCAAAAATTGCGGGAGGCCATCAAAAGCAAGAGACGTGGCATGCTCCCCAAAGGTGCTCGCCTTCTGCAAGACAATGCCCCAGCTCACAACTCACACGTTGCCCAGATGCAAGCACGCTGCTCCGGCTTTGAAATTCTACAGCAGCCCTCTTATTCACCCGACCTCGCACCATCGGATTTCCACCTCTTTCCAACAGTGAAGTCATATTTGAAGGGCAAGCATTTTCCAGATGATGAGACTCTGATTTCTGAAGTCCCAACGTGGTTTTTGGAGCAACCTGTCGACTTCTACAAGCGAGTTGTTTACAGTTGCATAAAAAGATGGGAGAAGTGTGTGGCCCTAGGTGGCACCTATGTAGAGAAGGACTAATAAATCTGCAAAGTTTCATTGCTCTCCGCCCGCAGGAAGTGCGTCAGGGGAAATCTTTATTGAACACCCCTCGTATCACGCTACTGCTGCGTGCAAGCAGGGTTTTGCTAACTCCTCCTCACCAACACAAAACGGATGGAAATATATCAGGATTATCGACCCCATCAACATCCTTTTCCGTTTCATCTACGCATCCAAATAATCGCCAGCAGAGCTGTTGCTGCCTTAGAAAGGAGTCTTATAAATCAGGGAATAGGAAGCCTCTTCTAGACCGGGGACGCTATTCAGGTTTGACACAGGAGGAGAAAAGTGTTCAACTATGACTGCGAAGGCAGCTTTAGGCGCCGGCGCAAAAAAGTAAAATGTCTGTGAAGGCAACCGAAAGCACCACTAAGAGAGAAAGACAGGCGAGTGAATTCTGCAGTGCATTAAACATCAACGGCAGCGAGCGATGCTAAGAACATTGCGAAGCATGAGGAAGCGGCTGATGACAGCGGCACGTAAAGCAGAGAAAGCGGCAAGGGATGCTGTTCGGGTGCTCTGAAATAAGAGCGACTGCTGACGGCGGTGCCTCCTTACGCCACGAACGCACTGTGATTAGACAGCCCGTACTCCCGCTCAGTTACTAGGTGCGAGCTAAAACTGAAGGGTGTCTATCTCTGACGAATGTAAGCGCCCGCCATTCAATGTGACTCTATTTAAATTTCGCGCCTAGCGCCACCTATGCGCATCCCTTTATTGTGCTACCTCGAACCTTGAGTGCATTTCGATGCAGACTTTTCTGTTCCTGCGCAAGACCTCGGACCAAGACGACGCCTTCTTTCTCTTGCCTCATTCTACTCCATTATGGTGCGGCGAGTAGGCGTACATCTGCTCTCGGCGGCGAGGCTTTTAGAACTCTCGGCGATGGGCGGAAGAAGTAAAATGTTAATAAAACTAGCTCGAGTGAAGTTCTGCCCAGGTAGTAAAAAAGTCCTTCGTTTCCTGTTCTTTCAGCTTCACTCACTTTTTCCCCTTATTTGCGCAGCCGTAAGAAGGACGAAGGAAGAAGTTAATTTTGCGTCCCTTCGTAGTTAACTTCCTATATATGCGTCGGCTGTCCAATATAAAATATTCGAAGTGCTTGAAGACAACTGACGCACATATTCGGGAATTTAAAGAATGGCCATTAAGAGGCTTTGTGTTTTCGACTACCTAATTATTTCATTGTGAAATTAGGAGCATAGGATGCTATTATCTTGGAGCGGTTACTTGTTTCCCAAGCTCCTGCAAAGGTCTCACTGCTATAGTAATTACCCTCCTTGAAATTCACTCATTTCCTTACAATTAGTGTCTTGCAGATGCGTTGCAGATACATTGCAACATTGAAAAACATTGCAGATACAGTCGTGCTAAGTTCAAAATATTCTAGCCAAATTATGTTGCAACGTTGATGCCCGAGTACACAGACAGGCAATTTCGGAAAAAGACAACAGCCCTCTTTATATCCATGAAGAGCCCTGCATAATTGACGACCTGCGCCAAACACCCCATGACGCCGACGTGTGTCACTCTCCTTCAGCAAATAATGCATGCTTTTCAGTTTTCTGCTACTTTCCGTTGGCACCGGCACTACTTTGAGCCCTCGTGCATGCAAATGCCTTGCACGGACCAATCTGAACAGCCTTCCTTCTTCTTCACTTATTCATTCGCACTGCGCAATGCTGTTTCAGAGTTTGATTGTCTGGCAGTTTAAATGCAGTTTTCATCCTTGTAGAAGCTTTAATTACACTAGCTTTTTCCACTACACTAGCTTTAATTACACAAGCTTTAATTGCAATAGCTTTTTCGGCTGTTTCCTGCTTCCGCATCGGGTACTATTACCCCTGTACATGTGTCAAGCTAGACTTTCGCACAAGAGTCAACTGCGAGGGAATAGTATTTATATCTCGGTTAGTCTTCTGCAATTGCTGTAATATCGTTATAACACATTCTGTTCACGAGGGCAAACAAAAGAACTATAAACATGTTGAACAAAAGTAACCGCCAAATTTATGGAACACACATTACATACTTTTGTCTGGCCGACTGAGTACCCTTATAAGCTTATTGCTGTCGTACTTCAATCTGGAACGAGGGCTCTCTCATCATGCCAATAAGTACAGCGAGGCTGTGCCAATAGTATTCAGCCTCCTATCGGCCTTCTAGGATGGCGGAGAGTCTTACGTTTCGCAAGTAGAGGCTGAAGGGCTTCTGAAGACCTAACCTTGAAAGGCGCATATGCGCCTGGCACAACTCGATCCCACAATTGTTCGAACTAGCTCAAAGTTTCACATTTTAATGGTCACGGCGCAACTCTTGCTTATTCTTTAGTTTTTCTGCATTTTTTCGATACCCTGCCACCCGATGTATCTATCTGTATATCGATACGAGTATCGTTCTGAGTCGCAACCCAGCAGGAGGGCAGTGGAGTAGTGTGCGTTTCAGACTGTGTCGTAACTTTTTGTCACGTCTCTTGCCTTAGCAGTCGGAGAACAAAGCGAAAGTCGGCAGGGTCCGGGTTTTGGCCGCACCGGCCACTCTTTCTAATGGCGCTTCCCTTTTTCTTTTGACGCAAGTATTTCGGAGCTGAAAATCGCACGACGAGAAAATTGCGCCACTTTCCGAGAACAGTGGCCGTGATCGGAATTCTTCCTTCCCATCACTACTCTCTAAGCGCCTTCGTGCTTCGACTCATAGCAATGACGCAACTCTTGCAGCGAATCTTTTCGAACTCCAGGGCAATTTCAATTCAACTGCGAGGTCGTAGCGCTTGCGAACATGGCGCCACTGACCGTTTTCGGGGAGGCCCTGTGAAGACAAATTTCAGACCAACTCCTGCAGGTTAGCATTACTAGTGGCTCAGCTTCCGTTTCATTAAACCGGCTGTGGTTCAAATTTATGGAAGAAACCAGCACACATGTAGTTCCCACACTAGTCTCGGTGAACTTAGTTTTACCTGACCTATGTTTATGATCTTCGTGCTGCAATGAAGAACCCGAATGCCGGTTCACTTTTGTTCGTGATCCATGCACTTAGCACTGCAGTTCATTATCAGCCATATGCATACTGAACAGATCTCAGGTTAACCTTGTGGAGTTCGCTTCAGCATGGATGGAGTGTGTACTCTCCTTTAAGGTGAAGAGTCACGCACAGTACTTTGTTTCATCTTCGGCACAAGAAGCACTGAAGTTTGCCAGGTGTGGCTCTTTTTACGACATGACAGAAATATATAGCGTCGCTGAGTGCAATTTTAATAGGACACCTGCAGTGCTTAGGGGGCGCTGCAGCTGTTACACTGTGCTCCTAAAAACCGCTGCCATCAGGCGCTTGGGCGCCTACTAACACAAGCACATTCTCAACAATTAGAGGTCGGAGTTTTGCGGATAACATTCAATGTCCAGATTATTGTTAGTAAAGAAAAAGCAGGTAACTTTTTAAATATTGGCTGCAGGAAGAAAGTCGGAGTTCGGGAATTGTTGTTCGTGTTGAAGAGCAGCTGATAGAAGCTACAAGATAAGACACAAGTAAGATACAAGTTTTAAAAAATCAGCAGTTGCTAAAAATGAGCTGCGGTCCGCAGCGTCCTGTATTACTCCGCTGGCTAATCGCCACACTAAACGAAATCAGCCTTTCAATGTTTCACTATATCAAGCAATCCTGGTATCAAAATTCTAGAGCTCATAAATTTTTTCTTGTGGTAAGCTTCTTGTTTAGGTAACAAGGAGCGTTTAAGCAGCGAACTACTTTTTCGTCCTGGAAAAATTCTGGCGCAGAGGCTGAATGTGGGCGGAGCTTCACTGCAGACTTTTGTGTATCCGACTATAGAACAAGGTACTATTTACGACGTGTTTTTTAACCGCATAAAAAGAAAGCTGATGATATACAAGAATTACCAACTTATAGCGATGTTACATCAGCGCCCATTCACGCTCTCTCTGAGCAGAAATTCTGCTCATCTTCGGAGCATTGTCCCCGACATGGTTTTGCGCTTGGACGATACGCAAGATATGCTCCAGCTTCTCTTAATTTGATAGGCAGCGCCTTTTCTTTTACATTTCACAGACAGCACTGGAAGATGGCTTCAACTGCTATGAATGCTCGCAGATACAAACGGCATAGAAAAAGAAGTCTCGGTTATGCAACAGAACGTGCGAAATGACTGAGAAAGTGCTCCAGATGATAGCAAGGTCTTTAGCTGCCATTTCTAGAAGCTAGTAAGCGGCAAATGAAAGTGCTTTTATGTCGCCTAAAAAGAGTTTAAAATACGAAGCTCCTCACTCGTTCATGATGTGCTCGCTCAATGTGTAGCGGATGTTTCTACTTAACAAAAGAAACTCCTCCTCTGGCTCCTTACGCCCAATGTGACATAAGATGTCGAATTACTCGTCCCTTTCATTTTTACTGGCGCTAGTACATTTTAATATCACGCGAAAAAATACCGCCCATTTCTAGACAAATTCGCAACTAGTGCTTTCTCATATACTACCTGGTGGTAAAGGTTGTCTGAAATGGGACGGCAGAGACTAGAGAGAGGGAAACTGTAAGGGATCGTTAGTGTACGCGGGGTCATCGGAACGCGGTTGGGGGCACTCAAAGCGAAGCGTCTCCTTTCTTGGAACGCGGCCGCTCGCGAACGCGCCAAGATGTACGGGTGTCCACCCCGCCCCGCGGTACCGATTCGCGCACGTGCTGGCACGAATGTCTATTTATGTTTGTTTTTATTTTGTGGTGGAGAGAGTGCTCTACCTTACGGAAGCTAGAGGGCTGGCCATGCCCTGGATGAACCAATGATGTTAAGGCCGCAACATGATTGGAAGCTACGGAATGTGGGCCGGGCCTTTAGGGCTTTAAAACTGGGCCCCGGAGCCGGAAGCGGGGGTTCTGCGCTAAGGTGAGATGCGACGCATCTTCGGCTACGCCGAGTAGGGGCCTCCCCTAGTATTAGCCAGTTCCGCCTTTTGGTTGTTTGTCTTTTTGCCGTTTATTTTGTCTCTAGTGCCTTAACTTGTATATGATTGTAAATATATGTACATAAACTTCAGTTATCCCCTTTTTTATCCCTGCGTGTCAACACATCTTGAGACCGTCTCTGACGGGGCACCCCTGGTGCAGAGATCAAGCTTCAGTCTTCGAGTTAAACCAACCGTCTCTGGCGGGGCACCTCCGGTGCAAAGAAGCAGAACAAGAACCTGATCTTTACTGAAACCGAAGAACTGTGAAAATAAACAATGCGCGATCTGATTAAGTGCAAGGCACGATAACTGTATACATATTTCTAGTTTGTACGTCTGCCTCCATGCGCCGCTGGCGCTGAACGCTGAAAATCACCAAGGGAGATTTTTATGTTTGCTACACCCCACTGATTTTATATTGCCATAAGAAACAGTACGTGGAAGCAAAAGGAACCAATTTATAAATTATATTTTGCAGTGAGGATGGAGAGATAGCCATGAGTAACAGTACGTGTAAGCGAAAGGGAGCAATTTATAAATTATATTTTGCAGCGAGGAAGAACAGTCGCATGGCTAGAGGGGGCAGCGCGAAAAGACGAGGACAAAAACAAAAGCTAACATTTCAGGCGCCTGTCCTGTTAGCTTTTGCGTTGGTCCGCGTCATTTTGCGCTGCTCCCTATAGACCAGCAAGAAAACAAACAAGCCCAAACCCCTACTCTAGATGAGTCGGCTATGACAACTGCCATGTTTACGCAGAAAGTTTCGGAACTCAATAGATTTCCCAAATTACCGACTTTAACATATCCTCTTTTGGTTGTGCGGTGTTTGCAACTGGCTGCCAGTAGATGATGCTAATTGCTGAATGTGCAGGAGAGTTGGGTATGTTTAAAGTTCTATTCTCGGAGATTCCTGCGGAGAGCAAATACAGAAACCGCTGTGTTCAATAATTCATTATTTGCAGCGCCAACTTTTACCTCTCGTTACTGGATATGCAATAGGCAAAAAAAATAATGGTAAGAAAAATTCCTTTTGAGAAGAAACAGTTCAGTTGTTAGAGAGTTGTAGAATATCGCTACTGAGTTTACGTTACCATTTCTCATGTTACTTGACGCCGGACTTAGCGACTGCCGCTGAAGAACGCTACATGACGTTCTAGCAGCGCATCTCTCTCGTACGAAGTTACCTTAAAGTGAAAAGAGTGGTGACGATAGCCGATGCCTCAGAATTTAATGCCAGCATAAAGGCGCTCGCGTTCAAGCATTTCTGGGCGGGTAGATGGTGTATGCAATCTAATGCTTTATCGCTGCTTATTACGGCGCACGTTTCAGCTAACAGATGGTTCAGCAGCTTTTCAAATGCGTCCGTTAAACTAGTCACATTGCCTACCCTGACTGCATTGGTGCCTATAGACAGTAGAGAGCGCTCACTGTGTTGTGAACGTGTAAGCAGGGAAATTACGACACTTAATTTAGGGTGCCGCAGTTACGCCAGCTTGGCTTGTGGGTCGTATAATTGCCCTCAAAGTTTGAGGGCATTTAGGGTCGTATAAGGTGCCTCGTTACCGGGCCGTACGCACAGTGGCGCTATTTGGTGACAGTGAGCCAATGCTCTTCAACTCTAAGCTCAAGAAACTTTCTGTTTAGGCAAGTATCGATGACAGGGGTGAGGGAAAAACCAGCGTTTGCATTTTGAATGAAGATAACTATTGAGATACAGGAAAATGTTAAAGCTGACATAAAGCTGAAAAAATGGTGTCGTAGCTGGGACGACAATGTATAGGGCGTATAAGTAGCTTAACAGCTCAAAAATCGCCAGATTATCTCTCACTTATACTATGACATAAAAGTGAATGTATGCAAATTAAAAACGAATTCCGCCACTAACAGCGAGGTACCACGCCGAAGAATGTGGTGACAGTACTGCACTTGGTCCGAAATGAACGAGCAGCTTACTGCTTCTTTTTTACATTCCAACAGTTCTCAAGCTGACACTTACTCTTCGTGGCGCAAAAAGAGATCTGGTAAAATGCTCGCGGCCCGGTAATTGCCGTTTCTGCGCCTGCATAGTTGGGTAAACGGTAAGGTAAACGCAGCAACGATATGCTATAACTTTTCGTTCTCACACTGTCGTTCAGTGCGGCTGGATTTACTGCGAATATTCGAACCTTGATGTCACAAGGCAAACTAAATTTCATGCCATTCTCATCACGTGGCGTAGGGGAAATTTCTTTTAAATACTTCTCGAAGGAAAAGGGAGGTTGCAAAAAGCAAGTATTTAAGACAAAAGTGAATATTGCGCGCCTCTTCGCCCTCAGTGAAGAGGGAAAAATTGATAGTTTCATAGCCAACTTAAAACAGAAAGCTCAAGCTCAAGAGGCTGGCACCTGCTGACCTTGAAAACATCTCCGATGAGCCAAAAACAAGCAGGCAGTATCCATTTTCTGAAGCTTAACAAATCATTTATCGAACCCTTCGTAGTAGCGAGAGCGCAGAAATTTGGCTACAAACTAACGGTTGAAGTTTGAGGTCCTGGTCTGGGAATTAAGCGGATGTTGATACGCATCGACTTACGACGGCTATCGGAAAATGCATAGATTTATTTCTAATAGAGCTCTCCCGAGTACAGGATGCGTTGCTGAGAAGAACATTTGCAGCATTTGCGTGATATATATTTAAGTGTTTACTATTGGTCAAGATTTCAAAGCACAAGTGTGATGTGGAACCTGCTAGAAATATACGGTATTAAAATTTTAATCGCTTGCCAAGAACCTAGCGCATTTTAAACGCATTTCCTCAGTCCGATATTAATAAATACATTCTTCAATATTTATTGTTTTTAGGCTTTCGACACATTTCACTCTTCTGTGCCAGCCAACGCACACGATAGAAATTGCACACAATACAAATGACAGTGGACTCAAATAAACACGTGTAGGACACAGAATGTTAAAACCAGCATGTCATTTGGTATTTTCATGCATGTAACCTTCAGTTTCACTTTGAATTTGTGCAGTTGCCTTACAAGCCACGTCTTCTGAAGCCTCATCGAACACGCACCATTTGTTCCTGTCGGTCCCTATTTAAAGGGCAACTCCGCCGATTTTTCTGCCATTTTAAGTTAATGGCTGTTTTAAGTTCCTAAGAATCTCCTGTAATGTGTACGATACAAGGTTTTCAAAAGCAAAGCTGCGCTCCTCTCAGTGCGCTATGTCGGATGATGTGTACAAGGCGAGGCTGGAACGATCTGCTGCGGCCAAGCGACGGCGCCGCGCCGAAGAAACAGACGAAGAACGGGAAGAACGGCTAGCTAAACAACGTGCGTAT
This sequence comes from Amblyomma mixtum, assembly GCF_055824585.1. NCBI lineage: Eukaryota > Metazoa > Arthropoda > Arachnida > Ixodida > Ixodidae > Amblyomma > Amblyomma mixtum. Next base: position 94,334,698 of record NC_143016.1, read on the forward strand.
GCAGCAGCCTGGCGAGCATGCCGGTCAACATCGCTTGATGAGGGTGCATCTACAAGTGCAGGGCCAAGTTTAATGAGTGGTGTTAACGGGAACAGTAGAACCATGTTGTGTCCAGAGTGAATCCGTACGGGGCAACCATGTCCAAACTACCAGCTGAACCAAGGCGCAGCCAGGGAGGTATTGTTTTCGCAATCTTCCAGGCTTAACCAAGCTAAGCCACAGCCAATTTTTTTTTGTCAAGAACTGCTTCACCTCTGCGCTTGCTAGCACCACAGATTGCCTCACTTAGGTACAGGGTATCCACCATCGCACTCAATCCAGCAAGAGGATGGGACGAAGCAACTTTTTACCAGACTGTCTGTGAAGAATCGAAACATCTCCTTGCCTCCATTTTATTCCCGTACCGAAGAACGCATTATTTAGAAGCTGAGGATGCCCTCTTATGTAGGCATCTTCTTCTTTTACGAAAACCTCGCTAAAGCCCAAAAGCCGCTGCCAACTCATGCTAGTGGCGATGATCTGGGGTTTGCGACCAAAGCGCTGTACAGACCATTCTCTGACTGCCTAATCACCCTCCTAAAGCAGTGAATTATTATCTTACAACCCTCTTCAATTAGCGCACTCTTTTCTAGCGCCCTTCTTCCACCTTTATTCCTCTATTCCCTCCCTTACGCAGTGTAGCATGTCAGCGAATATTCACGCCGGCTGAAATATCTGTTTGTCATTTTAATTGCACTCTCTCTCTCTAGCAGTGCCCAACTATCATACGAATATGTGAATAACTGAGAGATGAAAGCAACAGCGACGCAGCTATAACATACTCTGGGCCACCTACACATGCAATGAAGGTCAGCTAGCCTGTAATTAAAAAAAAATGAGGTAACAAAATTGCTCCCCAGAAAAAAAGGCGTATGCATTAAGCTCTTGATTCGAGCAGAAATAAAATAACCTCTCTTTGTTGCGACATCGTTTCGACAAATATGGAATGCAGAGAAGTCTTCGAAAACTACGAAGTATCAGCTCGTCCTGTCTGCTTCTCTCCTGTGTCTTGTCGCCCGCTCAGTTTTATGTTTTGCAATCATGTCATACCAACTAGCCCCTCGTCGCACACTCTTGGAACTATGAAGGCGGTAAAAATGAACGGCAGAGGATGCGGAAAATGGGAGTAAAATAAAACAAAGAGTATAATACACAGACTCGGCACGAAGTACAGCAGAAGAGCAACGCAGCAGAACATAGAGCTACATGCCTCGAGAACAATTAAGCGTGTTCCGTACAGACCTTCATGTTTCTTGCAAAAAGCCTCCGGAACCCATGGCGTGACTCGTAGGGCAAGCTATCCGTCGGCTGCAGGTCAAAGAGGTCGCAGGCTTTGAAAGGCGACGAAGGCAAGAAACCTGCGTCACCGCTCCATGGATCGATAACCTCTATCTCGAAGAAAATAGGATCAGTCAAAAAGGACGCAATTTTTGGGACGGATAAAAGGGGTTCGCATCCAGAGCTGAGATCTTCCTCAGCTTTCGTCGGAAAAGTTGAGACAGGCTCGGGGAGTTCCGTGAGGATCAGTAAGGCCCGCGTTTGAGCTCCGTAAGCCAACAGAGTGTGCTTACGGTGACAGGACTGTTTCCCTGTCCGAATTGCAATTGTCTGCTCATCGGATATCGATTGAAGGTTTACTTTTTGCTCACTGATATGAACCAGGAGGAACCTTGAATTGATTTCAGTGTTTCCGATTACCATTATTTTATCTCAAATTGTTAAGCCATGAGCGGTTTCTTATTAGCAGCGCGAAACTGTATTTTTTTACATTTGGCGGAAGATGCCAGGATGACCACAGTTAATAGAACTTAGGTTACGATGACGCTGCAAAGGAGAGCCGAAAAATTTCATTCTTTGGCTCGAGCTACACGCCGGTGACGGTGACAAATTAATGTCATTCTAAATTTGTTTCATTCGATACTCAGTAAAAAAAATCCACTACAGGGTAGTGTTTTTCTTCGGAAAGACAATTACCGCAATTCTAGTCTCACAAGTAACTCTGTGCCTCCAATAGACGTTACATCCATTTATTAAAAATATTGAACATTTGAGACACCTGATCAAATTTTGTGAAATTTCCTTAAGGCACTGGTATGTGAAGAGTACTACTTCAAGGAAACCTGCTGCAAATAAGGCTCGTCGTGACGTTTATATAACTTCGCCGAGTAAACTCATCTCAAAAGAAATTGTGCGTCGCCGTTCTTGTGTGCAATTATGTATAGGGATGCATACGTACGTATGTTTGCCTCGGCTCCTAGAGAAGGAAGAAAATGGAAGGGCTGTACAATAACATTTGAATTATTCGCTCTCACTGATGCTTTATGACAGTGTAATAATCCTTATCAGTATTTTATTTCTCATTGAATTATTCTTTTTACACTATCAGCTCTTGCGTCTCAATAAATACATTCTCTCTGTCGGCAGAACTAAACATATTTTGTCACTGTCACACGGACACTTCAGTGACTTCAGGAAAACAGGTCCTCAGTTCAAAGGTGAACACGATAGTATCTGCGCGGCACAAGTTCGCGCCTTTGCCGCAAAAGGCCTGTTGTTGAAGCCCAAAGGTGCGGCCTTCGAGAAGCTGCGATTAGAGCGCCATCTAGCCCACAAAACAAAAAGCAAAAAAAAAAGAATATCCAAGGAGATCAAGAAAAGAACTTAAGGTCTTACAAATGTACAGCTGCCAAATGAATAAAATACCAAACCTTAAGTTTTGAAGCCCTCGCATTCGGCTCTTTATGTGGCGCTTAAGTTCAACGACTCTTCCTCCTTTGAGCCGAACGTTGTCGCGCGCCGCTGCTCCTTCAACTTCTAGTCATTTGGTGAAATGAGGTGCCTTTGATGGAAATGCCTGTGAAGACTGGGGTGGTATTCTGCCGGTGTCGCCTTTTGCGACATGTCGCATATGGGCGGGGCCTAAAAAAGTGCTTACAGATGCTCGAAGAAACGGAAAAAGCCGCCGGCACTTTCGTCTGCGGTGCGTTCATTCACTCCGAGAAGCGACAATTTACCACTGCTGATCCACTAGCAGCAGTAGTTTCGTATCTTTTATAGCAAGAATATTTGCCATCACATGACGTCTAATGTTCAAAAAAACGTTTGCAAATTTAATATAAACTCGCTTTACTTCATTGAAGTCTATAAAACACCGCGAAAAAGCTCCAAATCTATTTTTCTTTCGTTCCGGACGGTTGTGCTAGGTTTCGGCTGCGTTTCGGGCAGTTGCAGACGGTAGCAGTGTAGCTGGAGGTCCCATTAGGCTTGGGCGCTCCAGAATCGAGAGCGTATCTAAAAAACTAAGCTGAATTGCAGCTTAAACTTTATCGTCGTAGCAAGGTAAGTCATAGCGAAAAGTAACAACACCAGTCTTTGCCGGTAAATATGCCGACCGGAATCGCAAGGACTGCTGAATTGGCTGAAGCGGGCGGCTCTCGCTTGAAAGGACGTCGCCATGTTTTCACGCCAAGGGCGCAAAAGCCGCAACTGCCGATTGCGTTCGTACGCTAACGGTAGCCCGTCGCCCGCGCGAATCGCTTCAGCGCATTCCGTCGTTCGACTAAGCGTAGTAAATTGGGGCGACGTCACGATGACGTAGCAGGAAGGCGGGTCCGTGTCGTCACGCCGCCGTCACCGCGGCTCGAGCCAATCAGCGAAGAGCGAATGCGACATGTCGCAAAAGGCGACACCGGGAGAATACCACCCCAGCCGTTTGAAATTGGTATTGTAGTGGGTTTAATGAAGGGCATTACGCCTGAGAAAATGCGCTACTAATGCACTGCCTAATCAGCACTGCAGCGCTCTGTAAAACTTCTCCTAGCCTAATTGGCGCTTTCTTCCTTTTCCTCCGATGGTAATTAGCCGATTTATTTAAGAAATGCTTGTCTTTCCTGCCACTGGATTAAATTTACGCATGCTTTAAATTCTTTTGTGACAGAATAATTTTTTTCGATTGCGATATTTTTCTCTCGATTAATTTTTTTTCCCTCTCTGTCTCTGATCCACGGACTTCTTTGCGCAGATGCTTTTTCACATTTGAATTATAAACTTGAACGAGTGCCACCAGAAAATAAGAAAAGTCCGTGAAGTAACTACGCTTTTTTATTTTTGCGTAGAAACGACAGCGATGCGGGATTACGTGCATCAAGATATACAGTGGCAGCAGCGCTCTCTGCAAGCAAGAATGCATAAACGCGACCAGCTGAATATAGCAATGGCAGAACTGGTGTTTACTGGTTACAAAACCAAGAAAAGAAACATGAAATGCACAATTATAACGTTCACGTGCCTCCAGAAGACGATGCAGCTCTCGGTGGTACTGCCACCCAGCCATTTCGTTCGCGCTGTGCGCTGGAAGAGCCGAAATGATAAACGCGCCGAGCGAACCACGCACACGTACTTGCAAGCGAGCACGCACAAGTGCGCGCGCGTGAAATGGCGAAAACCGCGAGGCGCTTTCACTCGGCTCACGCATATATCTCCATAAATTATACTAGTATTTTATATTTAAAAATGTGGCCCTTCCGCTTTCATTTCTGTTTACTTAACGCCCAAAGTGCAAACTGGGTTTAACCGCACCGAAACTACGCACCCAAAGGAATAAAACGGATCCAGTATCGGAGAGGCGCCGGGCCATTAATGTGTCAGAGCGGGAGCGTGTCGAAAGAATAAAGAGGGTGTGCCCTTGTCTTACCATTCGCTTAGTTCTTTTTTTTTTTTCGTAACACTTAGCTTTGCGGGACGCGTATCTAAGCCGAGCCGGGTTGTAAATCATCGAGAAAAGCCCGGCTGCCAGCCTGCAACAGTGCGTTATGCCGCACAGCCAGCATCGAAAGCTGCATCGAAAGCTACGGCGCCGCCTTGGCCATTAGAGACAACGCACTGTGCCCGTCTTTAGTCCTTGTTTTTAAACCGGGGTCGCCTAATAAGTCATTGCTAACCTCCACCTTTTCCTTGGTGCCTCGCAGCTGCAGGCTTCCCTTACTAGAAGTTGTCTTTGTGACCTGCAAAATAAGCCTAAAGTGCAGGCGGCTTTTGTGACCGACAAAATAGACATCTGAAAAGAAGTTAGTTTGATTTAGTTTCACTTATGTGGTTTAACATCCGAAACAGCTCATGCTATGAGGGACTGTTTAGTGGAGGGCTCAGGATAATTTCAACGGGCATTGACATGACACAGCGCCCCACCCTATAGCATTCCGTCTCCATCTAAATGCGACCGCTTCGGGCAAAATTGAACCTGCGTCTTTCGGGTCAGCAGCCGAGCACCATAACCACCGAGCCACCACGGCTGCTCGAAGTCAGCTTCAACGTGGAAATCAGCCGATGGGAAACTGAGTTTCCCATTTTGAGTTTAGTGGTACCTCCAGAGAACATGATTTTTGTCGGATGTTATCGTTTTGGGATGGAAAAGTATTAAATGTTGACTAGGAGCGGCAGAAATTTTTTCCCAGTCACAGCTATATAAAGCGTGAGTTCCGAGAGCCACGCGCTACTAAACGCCTCCACCGTTGCCTTATTTTCCTTTCATGCCTTCGAGTAGTCAGCGATAAACTACCGTGGAATCTGAACCACCGTGAGGGTGATATTCAGTACTCAGTGTGCCTTGCCACAAATTGCTGCCACATATATTTCCTTTTCGTCAGAATTGATTGCATATCGGTTGCAGTAATCCCTACCTCTGTTGACAATGGCAGATCTTTTTGTACTTTATTCAGGGCGGCAAGCATCAACTTTAATGTAGCATTATTTAACCGCTGAGTAACGTATATAATATATTGCCATTGATTATACCATCTTGATAAACATCTGGGGTTTCTACTTGGCAAGGCAAGAATATTCATTAAAACACATACTTACTGAACTTTGCAGTAGCCAAACGAATGCTATGCAAGAAAAATCTCCAGCGTAGCATTAAGAGACAAGGAGAGATCACAGTGGCTCAGGAAAAAAATGCGATTTAGGGATCTTATTAGCTAAAGTCAAGAAGAGTTAGGCAAAGGCTTGGTTTGTCACCTGATGGGAACATAAGCGATTGATTTTCATGCAAACGGGGTGGATTCCAATAGTAGGAAAGTGCAACAAAAGACGGCAGAGTCAGAGAGACAGCTGCAGTTAGAACGTTGGAAGTCACAGCGAGCTCGGCAGCTGGTACAGGACAAGCTAACTGGAAGCAAATACAGAGGTTTTTCCTTCGATATTGAAGCTTGAAGCTTACTTTACCTCACAAAAAATTGGTACATGAGATGTGGTAGGGAAGGTGGGAAAAAAGCTACACATTACTAGCTTGACTAGCCCCACCTCCCAATAACTGACAGCGGATGCGTTGACAAAGGTGAGTAGCACAGATTCACGCAACAAATATCACGAATGTGAAGCTAGTTTGTAAACAATTGACATCAAATTCAAACAACTCCATTATATAAAGAATTGGGAAAAATTACAAGCATTATACAAAAAGTGAATACAAGTTAAGTTTAGAAAGTGCGCGCAATTTCTCTATTGTGAGGTGGTATTTATTTAAAATCTGTGGAATGCTGGACTGAACCATCTGAAATCCATAATTTGAGCGAGATCTTGGAACATTCCACAGTTCTGTGTGTCTCATTAAGCGTAAAGATGTGTTACTAATTAAATTTCCTAATGTTGTGAGAGTATGTGTGTCTTTACGCATTTCAGATTTAACTGCTGACAGTATACCTTAAAGTCATACAGGTTCTTTAATTTCACAATTTTGAGTTTAGTGAATAATGGAGATATGTGGGCATGATAAGGCTGCTTTGAAATCACTCATTGGATAGAGTGCGGCTGCTGGAGCAGTCTCCGGATCACTTCGTCTAGCTTTGTGGAAAGAATCACAAAATTCCGACTGTTATGCAATGCCTCCTGTCAATACTTAGTCCTTGCAATCAAGCTAATAATGCTTTATTATCTTCCTCCACATACACCATGAAATGTATATTAGAAATATTAGGCGCACAAGGTTTCTGCTCAAAAATGTTTCGTTTTGTTTAAAATTTTCTGAGCCTGTAGCAGCAGACCCACCTATTGATCGAACAAGTCCGAGGTATACCAAGTAGTCCACGAGGCGGGAGAGTTCTTTGTGTGTAGACGGTAAAAATTAGCGCTCCGTGGCTTTTATGTTCTTCATATTGTCTATTTTGTGCTCAAACCTCGGTCTGATGTGGTAAGGGAAGATTTTCTTGTCATCTGCCAGATAAACTAAGCTTTTCATCATTGCTCTGCAGTTTGTTTGCATGCTTTGCACTTCGTCGTCAGAAAGCGACTCAGGTCTACTTCTCTGACCTATCCGGTCGAGTGCACTCTCTGGTGAACAGAACTGGTTACTTGGACTGCAGCAATTTTCCATAACTGATGGGCCTCATAAGTGGTGTCCAATACAATGAAAGTGTCAAGAATTCTGCCGAAGTTATTTTTAAAAGGTAACCTGCGCAGGTATCTCGACACTTATCAGAATTTTTTTCTCGTATCCCCAGCAAGATCCCACTTTGAGACTTTTGCAATCGCATGAACGCGTTGACACGGAGCTTTGCGGCTTCCTTAGTATGCCGGAATCGCGAAATGGCTACGTAAATGTTGCGCGTTCCCAGAGCTGCGAGTGGTTTTGCTTCCTTTTGTGCTGAGGCCGAAACCCCAGACGAATTGATGTCTTCGTTTTTCTGCCATGTTGTGAATTCAATCATGGAGAACGCCAGCTTGACGTTGGTGGCTCGGGTAATATTTATTGATTGATCCTTTCTTCTTGGAATCTCTAAATCCAAGGTAGATGCGGATGAACGGGCGAGTGTGAAGCGAAGAAGCTGCAACTTTTTCCTAGAAGGAAATTGCCCTAATGAATTTTAGATGAAGCTATGGCCATGCCGCCTTTCACATCTATTGGGAGCATAGTGCAGCTCCTAACACAAGCGGTTTTGCTTTTATTTTGACCCTGCTGTGCTCCTCCAGACAACGCGGCAGAAAAAGAACAATTTTTCTCACTTCTTTAAACACGTCAAAAAAGGACGTCAAGCGAAGACAGATTGATTTTAGGTGGCATCTTTAAAAACGCATTCTATATGCGCCACCCACGCCGATGTTCACGTACGATACTCTTAGCGAGAGAGAGAGACTTTAATAAATAAAGCAGATGTCTGCCTGGTTATTAGCCTAACATTCTACTCACACCCGACGGGCTTGTTTTTTATCATTCAAGAAAATTACGGAATGCCTTGAAAGGTAGCCTTTCAGACGCACGCCGTGCCTAAACTAAGGGAATGCTTTGGTTGCGACTGAGGCGTATGATGTCTTAAAGATTTTTCTACAGGTGTCAACTTGCATGACGTTGTCTTTTCGGGTTATGTTGTTCCACCGCAGAGGAGGAGGAGGATATAGAAGAGGAAAGGCAGGGAGGTTAACCAAAAGAATAATCGGTTTGCTACCCTACACGGGGGGAAGGGGGTGAGGGGATAAAAAAGAAAGAGAAAGGAGAGTAATAGATTCTCGGCCACTGGCCGCGGCGGTCGTCGGCGGAGAAGGCCTGCAAGGCACTGCTCCGCTTCTTGAGAACTTCTGGCCTGCACGATAGGCTGTGACTTTAACGAACAGTGACGTTTTATAGTGACTTCAATTTTCCACCGCAGAAGTTTCAAAAAGGGAATACGGTATCTTTGCTGCAGACAGGGGAATCAATCTCAAATCGTGAACAATACATCCACTACTGAGATGACAGAGATGCATACTTTTAAACAGAGTAAGCCTGCCAAACAAAGAAAATGAGTGTTGTAGGAAAGCAGTATTACTGTAGCTATCACCAACTGCACCAAAATGTCTACGCTGGCTAGCGATGAATTTTGGTACAAATAATTTCCACAACCAAGTTACGTGGCACTGTAGGGAGATTGAAGCTGCTCTGTCTGTTCACTTCACACCTAGCTAGCGCAGAAGTGCGGCTTCTCACAAGCGAAATTTCGAGACTGATTGGAGTATCTGTGACGGCCGAATGCCATTAATACAGAACGACTGCATGTAAGCTGCTCTAGTGGTTGTGTGCGATTGTTCTCTTATGGGCGCATCCTTTATTCTTTACCTGATGCTTTGATAGCTTGCTTTACGCAGCGAAGTTCTAGCAGAAGGATCCTGATTTAGAAAAGAAACTAATTTTCGTCCACACAGCCCTCTTGGTTAATAAACAATAGGTTTCACTCTGTTTCGGTTCTCACAAAAAAAAAGAGTTTGCTTAAAGGCTCATCCTACTTCTCTATTCTAGAAATGTTGAAGGCATGATCCTCTAGTTTAAATATATAGTGCAGGTTGTTTAAAGAAAACATCTTTGTTAATTCTAGTCTTCTTGCGAAACGTTAAAAACAATTTCATAGTCCTCTCCCTCGAGAGTAGAGCGCTATCCATTCCAACTCACTATTCAATTTAGTGCTGTTTTCCCCTCCCTAATACGTTTCTTGGAGAAACCTTGGCACTTTAGTTCGTATACTTTCGATTTCACAGTACACAGCAGCAGTTCACAGCACAACATGAGTACTGCATAATCGGCGGAACAAAGGAAATATAAATACTTTTTCAGGCTAAGAGCGACGGATTTCAGTTACCGTTGAATGAAAATTGGCATTCTTCCTTGACTATATAACTATACAATAAACTTCAGAACGAAATGGTCGTTATTGGACGAAATTGCAAACGCTGTTATTTTTTTTATTAAACCCAAAATTTTGTTAAAATTATAGCTACTTCTTAATAATAATTGAACCGCGTACAGGAACTTTCAGTTTATGCGGTGAAGAAAGAGAAATACGCCTCCCTAGCGGTGGTGGGCCGCTCTCCACTCACGGATATCGTAAATCGGGATTTCTGGCTACAGGCCGAAGGCGAATTAACGTTACAATATAGCGTTTTCTAGCTCGTGGAATACTGAAATCGGCTTGAAACCTTTGGGGCGATCCCGAGTCACGAAATGCGGCAGACCCCACAGGATCAGGTAAAACTGCTTCCAGTTTGGAAAGCCGGTAGGTGCTATTTGAAATGTCGCTAAAATGATCGAAAGGCATGCTACTAGACAGTACTAGCGACTCACGCAATTATCAGTAAGGAGATAAAAGGCAGGATGCATGTTATTTTCTGCCTTGTTCCACTTTTGAAGCCATAGTTTTTTGTTTTTTTTTTGTTTTTCAAAAAGCGCGAGCCAACAACTAATTCTGTTTTCTGTCTTGAGTACCAAAAAGGAACCAGAAAAAAATTACGCCAGTGAAAATAAACTATTCATCAGCTAAAAGGTCATCTCGAGATTTCTTTCTGCCTCACTGCCACTCTTCAGACACATGTTTTATACTGGATCCGGAGTCTGACTTCACTCAGCCGCTGTTATCCCTTGCGTTAGCGGCTGCAGCGGTCAATGGTGAAAGTGGTAAAGAATGAATCGTAGAAAGGCTGATTATAAAAACTTTAAAGGACACTTAGGCTCCGCCTTGAGGATATGACGCATTTGGGTTAATGGGTATATTTAACAGCCTGGCCTCCTCTTTGCCTATCACTTCGCCTAGGTTCTGCCTCCATGCCCATATATATTTAGAATTGTTCATTCTATATACTTTACATACATAGGTCGTCGTTAGTGCGCATAGCACAGCTGGCACAGGGTTGCAGCTGTTAAGTGATGCGCTACTGCCCCAGGATGTGGCTGTTTCGAACACAACCACCGTTGTAGCCCGTGAGATCCAGGTTGCTATTACCGAGTAACCTTTCGTGACCCTTCATTCATTGACCCGTCACTTGCCACGGTAAGCGTTTTGCTTAAAATCCTGTGGCAGTGGTTAGGTGGCAAGGTCACGTTACATAGGTTACAAGTGAATCACCTGCTGTTTCGCTTCCAACGCCGATGACGCCAACGACGCCGACGAACGACGTCGACGACGTCGAATTTTCTGCAGAACGGGGGTCTCAACGGGGGTCTGACGAGCTCTGGCGTTTTTTCCCTGTTTTTTTTTTTCCTGTTGTTTATTCTTGCCTTCATTGAAACTTCAACCCTTCACGTGTTATATTAGTTAAGATCTTTAGTTTTCTTGCTCCGCTTGTCTCATCATGACCTTGTAGATTCCACTTGTTCTTGCTTTCCATGTGTGATACACCCCCCTGACAAGGCTGTATATATATGTTGCATCTCTACTTCCAAAATAAAGTTGAAAGTTCAGCGCTCCTGTCCGTCGTGTTCCGCCTTTTTCTTGTCCGTTGTTTTTTGCGCTGGTTCGTTTAGAAGCATGTCATATCAACTAGCCCAACAACAAGTGTTGGTCAAAATACCGCCATTAGTTTCTTGCGCACAAGAGCCCGAACGCAGATAAAAAAGAACTAAAACATTCATTGTCAGCCTAGCTAAGCGAGGATATTTTTGATGGGCGTGCAAGTACGCCGTGAAGGAGTTTACTATATGAATCGAGCCACAAAGGTGAGACATCGTCGCTAAGCGCCCTCTAACTAAATCGACTGTTTGACTTTGATTAGAACCAACATTAAAAAGCCCTTTATTGTTCGAATCTCGCGCTCCTATAGCCGTTCCATGGTACGAGATTCGAACCAGCTCGCACTCGCTAGTATTGATGCCATTGCGGTCGTTCTCATTGAAGCAGATTTCATGCTGAGAGTCATGTTTTCGTGGAAGGGGCAAGAATGACAAGGAAATGTTTCAGACCCTTTAGTATTTATTACGAATGCTTTGAAGAAAAGACCGTGCACTTTTTCTGTTACTGCGCAGAAAGTAGCAGTAAAGACGATCTGCTTAGCGGCAAATCTTTTAAAATTCCAAGTCAATGAACTGATAAATTGTTTTACTGAGCGGCAAATCTTTTGAAATTCCTAGTCAATGAACTGATAAATCGTTTTACTGGCAAATAATTGAAACAACAAAAAAATGGGTCGATCCCTTTATCGTGTTTTTGCTCGACGATGACAGAACGACAACTGTTAAAACTGTTGTGTCTGATCTTTTCGGAGAAGCTGAAGGCACGTAGACTCCAATAATCACCACTGTCTAAAACATTTTGCCTGCAGCGAAATTACGTTGACATTTTTTTCTGTTTTTACGCCATGCTCCTCCGATGGCGTCTTCTAGATCAGGCACCGAAGCGGACGCTGGCTTCTTGGTGGCTTGGAATCCATTTAGGTAATGGCCGGAAAAGTCTGTCCACCACGCTTGCCTGCCGTCCAATCACTTCAATTAAAGCCGAGTCCCGCCCAAGAGCGCGGAAGGCAGGCCTAGTTCGCGTGACCCCTGCCGTCAAAGGCATTGGAAGGAGGGACCACCGCCTACTCGGCGGTCTACGTGTCGATATGCCCGGGTGTATGAGGAACTCAAGGTTTTTCAAACTACTACACCGTACACAACCGCTTGCGTCTGTGCACGCATTTGGTCCACTTAAGATTTTTTTGGGAACGTTAGCTTTTTTTGAATTGCGCTCCACCTATCTAGATTTTTTTTTTCGTCGTACAAACTTCCGGATTGTACGCTCGAAGAGCGTCACGACAGAGTATTTCCCTGGAACTCTTACGTCGGCTTGAGAGCTAATAACGCTGATGGGACAGCAGGATTTGCAGCCAGTATTTGCCGGTAGGTTCTCAAATTTTTTTGCAGCGACATTTTTTACATGCCCTGGAACGGCCTAAACGAAGCGTAAACGAATCTGAACTCCTCTCCTTCAACTTAAAGCAGAGGGGCACACACGGAGACACGTACAGTCAGGCCGGAATGAAACGCGAACACACATATATGTCATACATTTCTGCTTTGCAGCGATATATTCCTTAACAACCTATTGTAGATTATGAATTTCAGTAGGCCCTTTACCAAGACTCATGATTCAGGCTAGTTGTACACTTCACCTGAAAGTAGGCAGGTAAAATATTTTGTTTTCTTGACATGCTCTGTTCGCGTTTCATTCCGGCCTGACTGTACACATCAAGGCGCACTTAGGTGGCCAGTTACTCGAAAAGAAATATTAAGGTGAGTGACAACAAAACACCCAGGCGCCTTCTTGAGTGCATATTACATAAATGAGAGCACTGGGTGATAAATTTGCAGGTGGCGTTCTATTAGTAATAACTTCATCTCAATGAAGAAGATTCTAAGTGCGGGTTTCTTTCCTTAATTTTTTAATTTCAACCCTTTGCTCAGGAAAAGGCAAACGTCTCTATAAATGCTGGAACTGAAATGAACACCCTAAATTATTCTAAGCAGAGAGAAATAAAATGAAAGTGTCTCGAACGATTCTGTTAAGGCTTTTTAAGGAGAAACAAAGTGTCCATGGTGATTAGACGTTTATCCCGGCAATTTATTCCTAGGGCGCGCTCAGATCTTGAGATCTCTAAAGGGCTATTAGAATTCCTCATACCAGTCCACTGCATGTTTGTGTGCGTTGGGAAGATAAAAGACGGCTCACTCCAGCCAGTGTTCGGGTGAACAAGTGAGGTTTAGATGAAATAAAACTTGCAGGCTAAAAGGAATGCCATGAAAGCGGCCCGCTTTACATTGACTGAGCCGACGATGGTAATCGGGAAAGAACGGAGATTTTCAAATAAGTAAAGAAAGAAACAAAAGAAGTGATTCTAAATACAGGAGCTAGGAAACGTCTTCTTCATTACGCTTAGGGTTCAGATTTGACGCGGCGGGATTTTTATATCGCTTCGTGACGATCATTATGACCGCTTGGGTCAAAGAGATAAAGGCGGTCACCTTAACAATATGAGGGATAAGCAACGAAACTTGTTGACGAAAAATGTCGCTCTAAACGGTAAAAGAAAGGCCCTGTGGGCTAATGACTTGCCTTTAATCCTTTCACGTAGCTACATACATATATTTCTTGAATAAAAACATAGGAGCAGAAACGAAAAGACGCTATTTCTTAGCTCGATCGTAGACGCAGAACTCCCATCTCCGTTTCTAGCAGCAAACAGCCATGTAAGCTGCAATGTGGATGTTTTGATTAATCAAATTCGCTTCTAAAAGATATTTCAAAGAACAATACAGATGTATCCAAAGTAACTTATAGACAAAAAAATGTAATAAAGTCGCCAGGAAAAACTATATGCGAGCATTAATAATGGCTGCTTTTTCCTGCAATTGAATGTTAAATATTCCTTTCTCAGGTTAAAATGTGTTGGGAAAGACAGCACTGCTCTTTTAGCGCTGCGTGGTTAAAATTATAATATATAACATTTAGGAAATGGGTCAACGTAGTGGATTCAAAGAGAAGCGAAGAGTAGAAAGGGGCATCAGAATATCAGGTGGGCGAAAGAGATTAAGTTTGGGAGATGCGGCGGCCACAGCTGGCTTACGAGAGCGGTAATTGGAAATGCATGGGAGACGCATTTTCCCTGCAGTGGGTGTAGTCAGGTTGATTATGGTGATGTTGTAGAGTTCTTTAAAAAATAAAAATAAAATTCGTTACAGCACATATTACTTTATGCCAGCCAGCCCGCTGTCGGTATTAAAAAGAAAGAGATGGTTGGTTGGTTTATGAGGTTTAACGTCCCAAAGCGACTAAGGCTATGAGAGACGCCGTAGTGGAGGGCTCCGGAAATTTCGACCACCTGGTGTTCTTTAACGTGCACTGACATCGCAGAGTACTCAAAAGAAACAGAACATAGGTATATTTAGTACGCGAAATATATGGCAATTCCACAGAAATATTTTATTTTATGCGTGAATAAACATATTTTGAACAATAATTAAAAATTATTATTTTGCAGTAAAATTGTTAAACCCTTCCAAAATTCCTAAATAATTGTTGCAACGCAGAAAAATGAACTAAACAATTTTGAACTTAAAATGAGTGTTGTTTTTCCGAAGGCCAGAACCTTTATCCTTATTTCCTTTTAATATACCTTAATAAACTTAAGGCAACGCTTCACAAATTTGTGTCGCCATGGTAAATGCACTAGGATCAATAGGTTTTGATCCTTTTGTAGACCGGCCTAAGTAAACCTATCCACGCTGTCAAACGTATAACCCAATCTTACTGGTCACTACTGTTGGGCATGTATTTCTTGCAAAAACACTTCCCGCGATCTGCGAACACCGGCTTTAATATTGTTGCATGCAGTCGATGCAATCGGGCCTCGCGGTAAATTATAGTTAAAGGTGCAGTAAAGGTCGAGCGAAAGAAACTGTGAAAAAAGAATGGCGGCATTAACATCCATGTCCAACATTCTTGAAGATAAATTTTCAGTATCAGAATATTGCTAGGCACTCCGGTGGAAATGGTGGTGGGAACGGGCCATTCTTTTGATGATTAGCGACATCTTTCTCTCAATGTTTTTGCCTTGCTCTTATCGACCAGTTAATACACCTATAGAAAGCTAACGGCGAACGTTTTTGAAGGTAGCAAAAATGTTAATAGCGAAAAAAGGCAAGCATGCCAAGAGGAGAACTGCGGGCGTATTAATTATGATAGTGAAATCTTACAATATGTGAAAAAATTGCCTTCATAAACTCTTTCCGTTAAAAAATGCTTCCAAAATTGTTGAACATGAGCTCCACCCCAGCCTGTGAGACCCGAAATTATACTGAAGCTTGCAGAGCCACACAAACCGTTCTACCTTATAGACAAGCGTCAGGCCGTGGCGTCACATAGATACGGCGGCGCTGGAGTCAGCAGTGACTTTCGTTGTATAGGCAAAAGCCGGTACCGTGCGCCTTGGGTATGCTACGCTTGAGCGTTTTTAACGCGTTTTGCAATATACCGGCGAGTTGCGGTGCGGGTGGTTGAACCGTAACGCTGAAGAAAGGCAGCGGCACAAGTTTCCACAAGTTTATCGCATTTAGATATGGGCCAAAGCGATGCGCAACTGCCGTGGAGCGGGAAAAGTTTGGCGATGAATCGGCTGCACGGCTACTATTGCATTTCTGCATCGAAATATGATAGTTTGCGTCTTTTAATTCGTATGTTTGCTCATCATTCGAACGGCGAACCGTGCAAGAATCAACGTCTGCAGCTTGTTCGCGTTCTGTCGGGCTCTCAATACGAGAAGTCTGGACGCTACATTCCATGTAGGCGTGACCGTAAATTGAAAGCAGGGGACCGTTTTCAGGTGGCAATCACCCGGACTACGTCCCGGGCATCTCTTCGAGCTAAAAAAAAAAAAACAGCTGCTGCTAGTTGCCTTCAGCATTCATCTGGCCACTAAGCGCGACGTTTAAAGCAGCACTGTAGACCGGTAGTAGGAAATACGACGCGTAGTTTTTTTCTCTATTTTCGCTTCCACGAGCTTCAACATGTACGTTTTTTCACCACCTATGCTAGAAAACGATTAAACGTCACTGAGGTATCGGCAGAATCATGCAGTGTTATTTCCCATATTACCTGAATTTTACAATTACTGGTCAATCAGAACCAGGCGAAAACAGCAAATACCAGACCAAAAACCAGTTATCAAGCAGAATCACTTAAAATATTTTGCATTGCAGCGCAAACGTAACTTCGTTGCAGCTCGACATAAACTTCTATCTATTCGCCTGTGCACCTCTCTTGAAGCCGAGCGAACAAAAAGAGCCTTTTTTCAGACAGTACCAGTGAAGATCGCATTTGCATGACTCATTCAAAGTAACTGCATGGCTTCAGTGTCCAGTAGTTTTCGGCGTTCTCCGAGCTGAAGTGGCTGGACGATTGCAGGCACATCACAAAGGTTCGTCATGGGAAAAAGCTGCCTCGCGTCGTGCATCCAGTCGTCCTTGCTCTTGCACTTAGCGATCGGGTATGCTGTATCGCCCCAATTGTTGAGACTGCAGACGTGTATACCTCGTGCTTTCTCGGTTTCATTTAATAAGTCAACTGAGTCGACCGCCGTAGCCGCGCCGTTGCTGCCAAACATAGGAGCGCAGAAGGAAGCCTATGCAGCGCTTCGCCAGATAATTCCGTCTGGCGAACAGGTTGGAAAAGTGCTGATCTGCTCTCCGGTCACCAACAGAAATGTTTCCAACCGCAAGCGACGCGCACGCTTTGCAATATGCGCGCACGGGAGTTGGTTTCGAAGACAGCATCGCTTGGCGCGGGGTAGGCATGCTACGTTTTTACCTACACCCCGCGTCGCTGCCGACCGCAGCGCCACCTTTGTTTACAAACATGACGCTTGTCTATAACGATGGCGACGCTTGAGACGAACCAGATAATGACAACTGTTCTTATACACTATACCTTTAATTTCTTTTTTAAGGAAATGTTTCGTTCTGAAATATGCACACAACATTATAAAAGAAAAAAAAATGTTAGAGTTGTCCTAGAATGTATCACCTACGACTATAGCGTCTTTTTGCCACCCCCGAAGTAAAAGCTTGATAAAAGAAAATGCTAACAGCGGAGCACGTGAGCTCCATTTTGTTCGCGTTTTTTTTCATTGCCACAGTAATTAGGTTTCGAGATATAATGTTTTGCCGTAAAACTGAAAATAATAAAATTTATTAGTTAGTTTTAGTTAATCGATCTTTTCTTGTCTTAACCACTGTATGCACATAGGAACATCATGCTAGTCGCTAGATATTCTTGAGGCCACTCTTCTGCTCTAACGCAATTCTCTTAACGAACCTGCATATGCGTGCATTAATCCCTACACAAGAAGATTCAGTAAGTAGAACCCGAAGATGATGAGAATTCATGTAAGGCGTTTCTTTTCTCGTGGGCTTCTCTCTGGTGAAATCTGCTTAGCGTGTCACTGATTCTTATTTACGAGCAAAGGGGACTGGTCAATTGAATGCTATCGCTTCCCAAAAGCTGATTTCGGCGCAGGCGTGGAAGCGCACTTCCTTGCAGGTTCCAAAACACGCACACACGGAGTGGTCGGGGATCATCAAGATGACATATTTGCTCTTGCGACCTGCCCTGGTCGCCCTATTTGAACTTGCACTAATGCAGCTTGTGCTGCCGCACACATATACCACTCAGTCAGCGATGTAGAGAAAGGCTGTGGAGATAGCATCACTTACCGAGGGGCGAATCGGAATACTCAGTAGAAATTAAGGATAGTTGCTGATTTGCAGCGACAATACATTTGGAGAAAACGCGTGAAGACAATGCAGGCTGCATATTTGTGCAGAATGTGTCTTATGGGAACAAATACACACGCACGCTCGCTCATACGCACAAAAACACAGTAACGAAAAGGAGTATAGTATCTGCAGGTCACCTTCTCGGTGTGAATCGAAGATATTCCCCGCCAATGATTATACTCAAAATGTACAGTCTTAAAGTATGAACGATTGAACGCAACCACCTAAAAAATACCTTTTTTTTTTCTTAAAGCACCTTATGCACCATGAGCATGGGCAGTTCTGGCTTTGTTGTTTTAACTTTCTCGTAAGCAGCACGTTAGGGGGCTGAGGGCGGAGATGGTGAAAACTTCTATTCCAGTCTTTCAGTGTCGAAACCACTCGGCGACTCATACCTTCATTTTTTCGCACCAAGCAGCGGGGAATCCGAGACGGATAATTCAAAGAGGCGTAAATATTGATTCTATAAAGACAGTTTCGCAAACAACAATATTATCAACATCTGCGACGTTCGTCTATTTCCACAGGATTGAGAAAAGTCTCTGACAAAAGTTTGCGACACCTGAGGCCCGAAAAGGAGATTCGTGACAGACGCGTCAGTGTTTCAGAATTGATACTTTTAAGAAACCTGCGAGTAATGCTTTATATCCAGAGACAGTGAAAGATGGCGTAAAACGCGGCTAAATTCACATATCAGGTAGAGAACTTCGCTTAGTCTTCACCAGGCGTAAAATACTGGGAGGTTTTGGCAACTCCATTTTTCAGAAGTCTCGAAAGGAGACTTGCGAAACGGACGTGCGTCGCCGCCTAGTCTAGCGTCTTCTAAATTATAACAATAAGTCAATACTAGAGCTCCGTTTATCGAAAATCAGCGACGAATGGCGCTTTGCCGTGACACACTCCACAGAGCAACACCCCTGCATTGACTGCAAAAAAATATAACGACCTGCGACATACATCCGTGGTGTCATCACGCACAGGAAATCTGCTGTTGGAACAATCACTCTAGAGAGTTTGGAAGCTGAAAAAGCGGTCGTCTTCCATCCGGCACGTCTTGCTTCTTGCTAGCAGCATCCGCCAGAGTTTGCAACAGACCAGTTGTTGGCCAACCATGTCTATTTCTTATTCCCCTGAAAGATGCATTGGCTTTCACTTCTTCCCAAACCTGTACTCTCTAGTGCAGAACCGAATCAACAAAAGCTCTCACTAAGGCTTACTATTGTGTCGTTAAGATGCTGCCAGTTCACAGGCGCGAAATTTATGCCGGCACTCGGTGCTTCAGCGAGAATTGTCCGTAACGCCTTAATCTTTTTCATGGGCGCATCTGCAGTATAAGTGAAATATCTTGAAAGACGCATGCCTAAATATCTTATACCAAGGCAAAGAATAAAACGACACCTCACCACAATAAAACGCTAGGGTCGGTGATTGACGATCTTCCCCACGTCATTCGTGAAAGTGGAAATAGCGCACAATTTCCTTCCGCTTTTTATTCCTCCCCCTAATCACACTGGAGAGGCAACTGAACGATGTGCTGGATGACTGCATAGCTGCAAACATAGAACCTCTCGTCTCTTGCAGTGGCGCGACGGGACTACAGCGCCCGTAAAAGTAACCTTTGCGACACCGCGGAAGATGGCATTCACGGTCTCCAGCAGCGTGTCAGATGGTCCTGCAGCGTACGAAATCTTGAAAGGTGACTGTAGCAGGATGCTAGAGCGCTCATCTGCAGTTATACCTGCCGTCGCAATGAAGTTTTCAGCCATGCCAACAGTAGTCAGCCCTGACCAGGCAACTTTTGTTTAGGCTGCTGTCATAACCAAACCGTGTCAGGAAACGTAAGCAGGCGCTGTTCAACCCCTAAACCAGAACCATGATTGACTACAATATGTACGGATATAGCGGTCAGTCTTTAAGTCGCAGTTCTTACGAAAGGACAACGTAGATGGCGTACGTTAGCGGTAATTCAGTCACGTGTTTTGTGCATGAGCTGTGAAACTATAGCTTTATTACAATACTACGAAATACATTTTAAAAAGACGAGTTGTGTCGTATGAAAGCCATCGACCGGTGACGGCTGGCATCTTTAAACTGAGTGATGCCAGATGAGCGGGGATTCTGATTCTGTCGATAAAAGAAGGCCCTTGGTGCTATCACCGACGCTGAATTCATCTTGGTTTAGGAGAATTAGATCGCCAGATAAAGAGTTTTATTTCCGTGCTAGCCTCCTTGCTCGTAGTCTCCAGCATTGTAAGCGCCTATCGACAACGCTTTGCGACAGTACTTTTTGATGTACCGAACTGTACGCGCCATAACCCCAATCTGGATAAGGATACAGTAGTAGCAGCGGCCTTATTTAGTATGATGAATAGATAAGGCAGCGTGTTGATCTATGATGAAAAATCTACCACCAGTTATCGGTTTTGACCCTATTAAAAATGTGCATAGGTTTGAATGACTCAAGAATTAGGATTGCGGCGCATTTGGTTTCGCTTTATTGTACTGATGTCTCAAAGTGATTCAGGCTATGAGGGACGCAGTAGAGGTGGGCTCCATGTAGTTTCGATCACCTGGGGTTCTTTAACGCGCGCTGTCATCGCAGAGTACACAATGGTTGCGGGTCCGATCCCGGCCGCAGCAGCAGCATTTCTATTGAGACGAAATGCTAGATGCCCGTGGTCTATACGATGTCAGTGCATGTTAAGAGCCCCACACGATCGAAATTCCTAGGAGCCCTCCACTAAGGCGTCCCTCATAGCTTGGGTCGCGTTAAGACGTCAGTCCTATAAAGCGAAAGCAAATGTGCCATATTCCCATTTCGTTGCGAATTCAAACCTATACATATTTTCAGTAGGGGAGCCTGGAGGTTACACCACCTTACACTTTGAAATGTTCATGTCGGTGAATAAGGAAGCGAAGTACCTGCAGGTGCAGTGTCCTCTACATTCTTTCCTTCTCCATCGCCTCAATTAATATGTTCTCTGAGGTTCGTTTTGCGCCCACGCTTTGTAGCAACGTGAAGAAGGCTGCCAATATGATGCCTTGGTGGAATAGAACCAAGCCACGTTCCCCTTCGAATGCGTTCAGGCTAATGTGGTTTAAAGCTAATGACCTCCAGCGATTGCAGAAAGCCACATGGTGCCATCGTGACTACTGCTCTGGGAACGGCAGGGGAAGCAAGGCATCATTCGGAGACGCGTCGCGAACGTAGGGATTGCAGTAATTAACAAAAGGTGAACTGCGTAAGAGGGGAACACAAGGCCTGTTCAGTCTTTACGATGCCCGCCGTACTTCACGCAACCGTTGATAATGCGAAAGAAGGAGAGGCACAGTGCGAAAAAAACGTTACGCAGGCGCGTCCAATTGGTGATGTTAGTGAACGACTGCTTTCAGAGGAATGATTGCGAAAAAGGCAAGAGCTCAAAGCGAAGAGTGTTCAGCATTAAGGTAGATCTTGTAGATCTCGCCTTATTCTAGGATATTTTTGCGTCAGAATGTTGTGTCACCAACTATGCGGGTTGTCCTTACTTCTATATAAAATGTTTCGCAAAATTAAGGTGTGGTACTGAACCACCGCCGC
Organism: Amblyomma mixtum; assembly: GCF_055824585.1. Lineage (NCBI taxonomy): Eukaryota > Metazoa > Arthropoda > Arachnida > Ixodida > Ixodidae > Amblyomma > Amblyomma mixtum. The sequence continues at coordinate 94,356,357 of NC_143016.1, forward strand.
CCCGTCGCGCAGTCATCAATCTTGCAGTGGGATTGAAGACTAGAGCCGAAAACAGGAGCATGGCCATTTATTTTTAGCTTTCGTCAAGCTTGAATATCTTTTCGCAAGAGAAAAGTACAGGCGTTGTCTTCGGTTGCCCGTGACACCGCATTACGACAGTTTTCTTTGAAACTTAATTTGTTCCTCATACCTTTATAAAAACAGAAATTGTGGGCTAGAAATGAACCTCCGGAAGGAACGCGATCTCCGCCGAACTGAAAGGTGCAAAGAAAGGTTTCAGAAAAGGTCAGAAATACCTTTGCTTGTTCTTTTTTTATGTTCTTTTCGGAAAGGCCCCTACATAATTAAATGCCGAAGAACTGCTGATGCAGGGCTGACTGCGCAAGCAAACGACAAGGAATTACTTAAACAAAGCAGTTGAAGTGGCGCTATAAGTGGCATTTGCAGAATTCAAAGCTGCGCCTGAAGAAATAGGTGCGTGACGCATGTTTTGGAAGAGAGATGGAAGGTGCAAGTATTTACTACCAGAATAGAAATAAACGGAGGCAGAAAATTTTGCAACGCGGCACTTGCCAAAGCCGCTGCTAAGGTACGAATGGGATTACAAACTTAGTACCGTTCCCAGAACCCATGGTAGGGGACGCATGCATGTCGCAATTAACGGACCCCAAAACACAGTAGGCCTCTTGTGAATTAGATGTTTCTGATGGCGTGTGGTCTGGAGAGCGACGAAAAGAAATTAGATGACGTCACACAGTAAAAGAACAAAAAATTCGTGAGTAGAGCCCCACAGGAAGAACGGGACTCTAGGAAAGGAAAGATTACGAGCGAACCATTTCAAGAATTTCGCAGAGAACCAGGGAAAAGCACATCCTGAGGCGCACCGAATGGAAGTGTTTCCTCCAACTCAGATTCAGAGACACATTACTTGCGATGTTGCAAACACTACTCTGCCATAAAGATGCGGCAATAACGGAAGGGAAAGTGCCAGTAGTACACGTCTTTCAATATTCGAAAGTTTCAGGTGGCTATGCAGAGCGTGAAAGCAACCATATCGCGTTAATAGGAAGAGAACATGTGTTACTTTCCGGCAGACGACTAAAGAGCCGTGATAAGACAAGACATCTGGGCTGAAAAAAAAAAAAAACAGCCGAAGGTTGAAATCACTGACAAACGTTTTCACCAAGGACCTACGTCACCTTAGTTCACTAGAATTCATCAAGAGCATACATGGGCTTAGTAGTGTTTTTTGTTCTCAGTTGCAGTGTAGTTTGTCACATTCTTATACAGAAATGAGTAGCCGCGGCTGCTGTCGAACACCAACCTCTCCTTGCTTGTTAATGTAAATAAAGAAAAAACCTTCAGTGTAGAAATCTTCTGAATGAAACGCACTAACGAGCTATTCGAAAATTCCCCCAGAAGGAAAATCAGAGCCATGGCACCTACAATTTTAACATTACAGACGCCATGGCTTATTATCTTATCACAGCTTAATGCTTGCTCTTCTTAATGACATCAACAGGAAATACAAGTAGCACAAGGAGGAGTAAGTGACAGCCAGTTGACACTAATACAATTTGCACTTCTTACTTTGTTTAAAAACTTAGAGAATAGACGGCCTCATGGCGATTCAGATGCGCGTGTAAACTGACTTTGCAAATGCTCGTAACTCAAAAAGGTGCAGAAAATCCATTCATAGGCCGAGGCGGATACGAAACTGCGTGGAGAACATCTCAACCGCAATACTTACGTGCGGATAAGCCGAAATGGTAGAATAACATCTATGAAATCGCATGTATCATTTCTGTTATTAGCACCTACTCCAACACTTTTCAGGTCAACTTCTTTTTCAGAGACTCTGGAGTCACTCCGCCATCCATAGTGAATTCCTTCTCCTGTGTAATTATATTTCTGACTGTGCTGACCAACACAATAAAGATAAAATTGAGTTTTATAATACAAAAAATTCAGAAAGTATTCGCAGTGCAGAAGCCTACTCACGCTAAACTGCAATGTGGAGGCATCTTGCGCAAAACTAAAACATGCCGCGATGCGATGTTCAGCAGGCTTACGTTATGCTGCTCAAGCCATGAAGCTCAGCGTTTGCAAACATAAATGTCGCGTGTTCTTAATGTGTCAGCATTAGAACGCCCAGAAATGAAAAAAAAAATGGCCGGCGTGGACATGTGAAGCTTCGGCTGGCAGCAGGCAAAGTGGAGAGAGGAAAAATTCCTTCTACACTTTCAAGTAGAGAAGAGAGGGAGATGGAAAGTGGCGGAGGGACGAGGAATTGCGGTTCGGAGGCGACGTGTGGCGATTGGGACATCGCAGTCCTTAATAAGAGTCGACAGACGGGGAGAGTAGAAAGGGCTTACGGCTCGTCAGATCATAATTGATGGACTGGTTCAGGCCATTCTCTCCCACAGTCTGCAACCGTTAGCTGCAGTGGAAACTCCATGCGGGAATTTTTGTCGTCTGTTAACTTTTTATACATAGTGTATGGGGTCCTTTTTATTGCCTCTTCCATCACTTCCTTACCAGTTGCGGTCCTGTTTGCCCCCTGTCAAGATCTCCTGGAATCGCGCCTTTGTTAACAACTGCTTACCACCTCGACACAAACGCGAAAATAACGTTGGAGAGGCGTTTTGAAGCGTTTTTCAGCGTCTTTCGGCAGAGCGGCCAGTCTGAACAACGAATGAGGTGGCGAGTACCGAAACCAGCCCCTTTTTGCAAGCTCAAAAAATGCGAGGCAGAGGCTAAGAATGCCTGTCTGTGGCAAAGCAAGTGAATAATCGCCCGCTCATCGATGTTCACTGAAAGTGTGAATAAATATATACTGTCAAAAAAATGTAACCCATTACTTTACAACCCTTATGTTATACCCTATCCCTGAGGCCTTTAAGATAATAAAATAAAATGAAATGATGTAATACGAATTGAACAAGCCTCGAAGAGACTCTAACAAAATTTCAAAATTGATAGCTTGAATATTTCAACTATTCAACCGTGCCGTGTACTCTTGATGGATGTCAGTAAATGTAGATTTCTACCAAACTATCCATGGAATTCGTAAAGATTAAAGTGGCAGGGGAGATAACAAAGAAAGTTTCTTAAGCTCACTGAAGATGTCTAGTACTAAAAGTATAAAATATGACAGCGCTAACACATACATACACAGAACGACAGAAGATTGACCAGACACAAGCGCTGACTGCCGACTAAATTTTATTGATGGAAGGCAGACATCTTTTAAAGGTGGGAACACATGCAAAAAAGAACGGGAGTGATACAATCAGCAATGATAGCAGCAGCAATTAATGAATATACGCGCAAGGAAGTAACGTAAGAAAATCAAAGCATACCAAAAAAGAGATCAAAACGAAAACAACTCAACTGCTGGCGGCTCAAAAGAGTCGACCTCTGCGGCAAAGAGCGATAAAGACAGCAGCTACTGCCATATATCTTTATATAGAACGCTTCCAAGCTGACGTGCGCCGTCTTGTCGGTACTCTCAACAAAAATCTTCGCCTCTGCCAACCTCTCGCTGTATGGATCCATGTGTTAGTCTTATATTTCTTAGATTCAGAATGCCCTACCTGGCTCAGAAGGAATTTTAATAATGCTAAAAGTGTCTGAAGAATTTCTCCACTCTCCTCAAACAATGAGTCCTAAAAAATTCCTGCTATTGCAAGTCAAGGATTCGCGCATTAAGAGTAGGAATGTATTTCCTACTTGAAGACAGGGGTCCTGGTTGCTCAGTCGAATATTTGAAACTCTTTTCAATTAAAAAACAAGAAGCTTAGAACCGAACTTTACTGTGAATACTGGACACCACACAACTAACTACAAGTATTTATTAGGACTACACACGTTGGTAGATATATTGACTCTACATGGTTACTAAAGGCGCAAAAAATTTCTAAAAGTGGCAAAAAAGATTTCGAGAAGACTCGTATTCTGAAAATGGCTGAAGATCAGTTAACCAGAGAAATACTACGAGCGCATGAGATCACGAAGCATGGTGAATCATCTGTAAGCTATCCCTTATTATTTCTACCTGCAAGGAAGCTGATATACTTTGTATGCGGTGTGTAAACAAAAAAAAAATGCCATTGTATCATGTTTTTTCTTGTTGCGCGCTTTGCATGACGGCGCTGTTTGTCTGGGTGTTCATACTTGGCAGCAGTTATTTATTCTGTGCGACAAGAAAAAACTATCAGTTGTTAGTGCTCCTAGTTCGTGCCACGTGTCTTCTTCGCCTTCTGCCGTATGTTTTCTGGGGGCAGTACTGCAACTATAGCAGTGGGTTGCCAAGCAATCCCCAGCTGCAAACAGAATATTTTTTGATGCTTAAGGTGCCAAAGTATTGACAATGTTTATTTTTGCTCGCGCAGCTTGTTCGCCTAAACTTAAGTAGTACATGTTGTTATTGTGTGTTGGTGGCATATCCACACGCTATCACCATTCTTAGCAGAGTCAGTGAGTGCAGAAAGCTGTGAAAGACGCGAAAGCTACTTTAATCATGTATAATATGTAGCCGTATTCAGTTCTGCTTAAATTTCTCTCAGCCATCATGGTCAAACTTTATTCTCTCTTAGTACCATGCCAGAAAAGCATAGTGTGTCAGATTGCGCACTCCTGCGGCAACTGCCATATTGGACAGTCAGGGCGCTGGCTACATAAGCGCACCGGTGAGCACAAGATATCTCTGAGATACGGGATGCCGTCGTTGAATTTGTTTGTACATCGTCAGAAACAAATATTTTAACTAATATTATATTACAGCGTTTGCATCTTCCTACACAGTAATCAAATAGTCAAAAGGCTGTCGCCACGCGTGCTAGCAAGCCATTTATCGCACGGCTGGAACTTCAGGTAGTTTTATGGGAAAGCACTGTGCCGCCATGGCGGGATGAAATACTCAGCTTAGTGTATATATGCTACTTCCTTGTTTAAGTAAACATTCACTGCAAAATTAGCGCCAAATCTGTCTTCATTTGCGGCGTAGTTATTTTTTTTCTGCACTGTTGTTCAGTCAGCCTGAAGGGTGCCTCGATGCCAGCACTTCTCCCAGGATAGGCGCCTGTGCGCACGAAGACGAGATAAGGTGCAGTATTTTCAGTCAGTATTCTTGAATTCAGAAAGGCCATTTTTCATACAACAGCAGTTCACGTGATAACAAGCTAGGTCTTGTCTGAAAAAGCCGAGGGGTAATGTGAAATGCTGAAAGAGAATTTCATCAATTACGTACTTATATTATCAGCATCGAAACTTCATGGACACAGAAGAGAATTGTGTGTAGCCCGGGTGCGAACCCGACCGCGGCGGCCGCGTTTCGATGGAGGCGAAACGCAAGAGGCGCCCGTGTGCTGTGCGATGCCAGTGCACGTTAAAGATCCCCGGGTGGTCGAAATTATTCCGGAGACCTCCACAAATGCACCTCTTTCTCTCTTTCTACTTTCACTCCCACCTTCCTCCCTTCCCTAACGGCGCGGTTCAGGTTTCCGCCGAGATATGTGAGACAGATACTGCGCCATTTCTTTTCCTATAAAACCAATTTGCCAATTTATTTAGCCAGCTCCACCTCCTCTTGCTCTTTGTTCACGTTCGAGCCCTTCTGTGCCAACCAAAATGAATGGATTTTTCTTTCTACTATCAGGGCTTCTCGGAGACTGTGAACTCCTCCAGCCGTAACAAAACCGGCATCAAAGTTCAAAACGTATCACAGGCCAGAAAAAAAAGTTGCATGGCGTCCCATTTCTAACTCTTCTGAGCGCAGCGCAAGGTTACGTTTTCTGAAACCAAACCTTCAATGGCAGCTCGGAAAAGAAAGTGCGAAGTTTTCTACAGTGTGCTTTCTTTGTCTCGAACCTCCAGACACTGGCTGGAAAATAGAAGCTACACTCTCGCTTTAAAGAAAAAGCAAAGCAAGCAAACAATATTAAAATAAGCCCATATGCAGAGGTTGACAAAATACTTCAGCGCCGATAGACTCAGACTGAAACGTCGGTTTCGCAGGAAGGTAAAAAGAGTGACGAGTTCACAGAGCACTCTTGCTTCAAAAGACGACGACTTAAGGCAGCATAATGCACCGAAAAGGAAAAGATTCATTGAAATGCCAATTTCGTACAACAATGGCGGTACACACTGAAATACACTCAATTTAAATTTCTTTATTGAGAATATTCCCCCAAAAGAATTGCAGTTGAAAGAAAAAAACCAACAGATTGATTCCTTCCGTGCGCCTAAATGATGGCATAGCAGATCACCACACTCAGACCTCACGCGTCTTCTTGAGGGGAACGGTACCTTGGCAGTAAGCCACTACTTTTGGGTCGCACTCTTTATGAAGAGTGTGACTCTAATGACGTGTCAAAACGAACTATAAGATGACGCGTCAAACCATGCCCAATTCAGGACGCCAGCTTTGATCGTTGAAGTTGCCGACCCTCATTAACAGCAGTCTCGAAGCCAGGCTTTTGAGATTATCATCACTACTGTGGTGAAAATAGTTGAATCATAAACTATAGCAGCTTCTGTGTACAAAGCACGTAGGCAAGTGCTTTCAAGGTGGCAGTGATTCCGCGATGTCTAAAACTCTCCAGAGTGTACACTCTCCTTTGTGAAGAGGTAAAGACAGTGGAAGGTTCTCTTATCAGGAAAATGCTGCATGCGGGCTTCATGAATAAGATAGAAGAAAACGCAGTCAGTTGTTAGTATTCCTTACTACTGTCAAAAGCAACTTTTGGTTCAGAAAATTGCAAATTATTCGTGCAAAACACTACCTTGGATAAGAAGCGCGCGAATAGGAGGTATTAAGCATAAAGGATATCATTTTGAAGCCGAGTTATTTATATAGCAAAAAGCAATCACGAAGGAAAAATGACAAAAATAATAAAAAGTGGAAGAGCGCAAAACACCTGGAATAAGCTCTCGAGGTAATCGATTCTGCCTCATTCAGTTTGGAAGTGGAGAAGCCTTATCGTGAGCCTTTCATAGGAGACATGAGACTTCGTTGCATGTCACATTGGCATTTTATGTCAACACCTACGTCTTTACTTCTCTCAAGATGTTACCTCGCTGATGGTCGGCGACGTTGACAGGAATAAGAATCGTGCTTTCGATGGCAATTCAGCGTAAATGCAAGCTAGAAATCGCCCACTGAATCACGATCGGGCTCCCGGTTGGGTGTGAGTAGGCGAGAATGGGATTTGAAAATTCTGAAATATCCGCAGCGCTCTTTTCACCTCATCCGTGATCACGTTTTTTGGAGAAAGATCGAAGACTGCATACGTAGGTAGGTGATTTTCTAAGGGCTGTCAGACTTGTCTTGCTTTAGGAAATAAAAAAAAAACGATTAGCTACGTAGGAAAACCAAGTTATCAAGGTTTACACTTTGCGCAGACAGAAGCGTCTAAGGCAATTCAGCTAAATGGATCGCAACTTCATAAATACAAAGAACAAAAAAATCAAAGCTAATCTCTATCGTTGTGATAAAAAGAAACATTGAGTTTAATTTAGCTCGAAGTACAGAGAGAGGTACTCTCAAGAAATAATGGTTGGAGGCATCAGTCGCAGCCTTTGAACAACTCTATGAATACCTCAAAGAGAATATTAACAGAATAAAAGCAGTCAAAACTAACAGCAGCAGAACAAAAGTGAAACTGAAGAAAACGTTCTCCTCAAGACAAAAACGTTCGAAACATTGCATTTTTTTTTTTTGTCAAACACAGCTCTAACGACAGGCCATCATTAAGGCGGTTATCGGGGCCTGTTTGACTGAGACGTGCTGACGCATATTGTTCTACAACTTCTTTGTGGCAAAGGCAGTGCTTCCAGCGCATTTCTGTGCACCCGAAAACAAAGTGTAAGGACACAGAGAAGTCACGAAGCGCTCTTAAATGCGTTCTCCTTCGCTTGTTTAAGACTGTCAGGGACATGCATATGTATCCTCTTTTATAGCAAGCACCCATTGGTACCACCTAAACCTCAGTCAGTCGCGCTACACTCAAAACTTATGTGCTCCTAGTGGCTGAATTGACTATTCTTAGTGTGTTCCATCTTACGCCCTATCACCTCCGCCCGGAATACCTCCGCCTGCTTACAGGAGGTATTCTGGGGACTGGAATGGGAACAGTTGGGGATAAGAGTTAATGGAGAATACCTGAGTAATTTGCGATTCGCTGATGACATTGCCTTGCTAAGCCACTCAGGACAAGAACTGCAAAGCATGATCAACCAGTTAGACAGGCTAGAGCAGAACGGTGGGGCTAAGAATTAACATGCAGAAAACCAAAGTAATGTTCAACAGCCTAGCAAGGGAACAGCAGTTCGCAATTGGTAGCGAGGTGCTGGAAGTAGTAAGAGAATATGTCTACTTAGGGCAGGTAGTGACCGCAGGTCCGGATCATGGGAGGGAAATAACTAGAAGAATAAGAATGGGGTGGAGCGCATATGGCGGGTTCTCTCAGATCATGAATGGTAGCTTACCAATATCCCTGAAGAGAGAAGTATACAACAGCTATATCCTACCGGTACTCACCTATGGGGCAGAAACGTGGAGGCTAACGAAGAGGGTTCAGCTTAAGTTAAGAACAACGCAGCGAGCTATGGAAATGAAAATGATAGGTGTAACGTTAATAGATCGGAATAGGGCGGAGTGGGTGAGGGAACAAGCGCGAGTTAATGACATCTTAGTTGAAATTAAGAGGAAGAAATGGGCTTGGGCAGGGCATGTAATGCGAAGGCAAGATAACCGCTGGTCCTTAAGGGTAACGGAGTGGATTCCAAGAGAAAGCAAACGTAGCAGGGGACGGCAGAAAATTAGGTGGGCGGATGAGATTAAGAAGTTTGCGGGGATACAGTGGCGGCAACTGACAAAGGACAGGGTTAATTGGAGAGACATGGGAGAGACCTTTGCCCTGCAGCGGGTGTAGTCAGGCTGATGATGATGATGAGTCTATCGCTTTATTCGGAGTTCTGCAAAACTCCATTTCAGATGTGTTCATTGAGCTGTTTTGTTTCTAATCCTTCGTCCCGTAATGCGATCTATGAAGCCAGTACATCACTTTATACACAAAAACAGTAAAGATAGAAGGGCTACATTATAGTGAGAATGCGATCGGAACAAACAACGTTTTTTATTACCTAAGCGGCAGTATGTGATCAGTGTAGTTCGTTAGCAGATTTATGATTTAAGTCATCCCCATGATGTCGGTAATGGTAGTGTCTACCGTTTTCTTATGGGTTGTCATGCACTCATTTAAATCAGCTGAGTTTTTCTTGTGGTACTTTCGCTTTCCTTCTTACTGGTGCATTATCCCAGCTAGTATTATTTGGGTGGAGATTGTCACAACATGGCGAACATTAAATTCAAGAAAAATTCGTCGGCACACAAAATGCGCGAGATAATGCAGTTAGGCGAGCACTGTTTTCAAAATGAAATGAGTTTTTATATTTTTATTTCGGGCATCACACAGTTTTCTAAAGTATGTAAACAGAGTTATTTCCGTTGGTAGGTCGCAATTTTGAGAACAAAGCGCAATACATATTACCACTTTATCAGAAGTGACAGCCAGTAGTGAAATCTCCTGCTGCTGGAAACAAACCTACAGGCGGAGTAAGGAAGCCAGATGAGGTTGTTAGACAAATACCTTAATGATCTCCGTTTGTAATAAAAGAATGAAACAAAACAGCTACTTTCCTTAAGGTAACATCGGCGCTATTACAATTTCGCCCAGACGCAAAAGAAATCGAGGTTGTTGTACTGGCTGCGGCATGGTAAATCGCCAGAACCCTCATCCAGGCAAGAAATCGTTCGGTATATGAGTCGATTGTAAGTCCTTCCATTCTCTGGAATAAAAGATGAAGCATTGTGGTTGTGTCTCTTTTTATTATATTTCTGAGGATGATCCGTGTGGCGGGGAAGCCAGATTTTATTTCTTGTTCTTGATAACTGCTGTTACCAACACAAATGAAGGAAGAGGCGGATGTTTACTATAGAAAAGAGGGTAACTCTCTCACCTTTGGTAAACTTGAAACACATATGGCAGCAAACTGTCTGTCAGAATTCTTTTCTTTTGATCAAAATTTGAACAGTGAAGACAGGGCAACTTTGTTAAAGAGTAGGACTGCGAGGAGATATGAAACAGAGTGTAACTAATGCATCATTAAACGTGTTACAGATATAGATGATAGAAAGACTGAAAACCATGAAAGTAGACGGAGGCTCCCACACGCCAAAACATACCCACTGAAGTACGCATACAGAACGCCTAGACAATTTCAATTCACTTATATTCCCCAATATACATGTGGTAGAGTGGGCTTCTTTACGTGGAATTTCTTTTACAAGCATTTTCCGAAAAAAAAACTGGATTTCAAAAAATTCCAAGAAGATTAATTTTCAGGAAAAAAATTGCTGTTGGACGCGCTATTGTGCATAAGACATTTTTTCAGGCGTTCATCAACCTGAAAGTGGTATTGAAACGTGATTCTTTTCTCTTTGTGACTTGTGTACAGATGGAAGTTTATCAAGACGACGACGTGCAATGCACAGCGCGGCAATGTATTGCAGTTTAACGAAGGCGTGATCGGCTACGGCGATAGCATATTGATCTCCAAACTAAGCCATCGCCGCAGCCGATGAAACCTTGTATTAAATGCCGATAGCATAGTTCTCTCGTGCGGAAGCCAGCGAAGTTAATCTGTTGGCGCCGCCGCGGGATCGAAACCCAATAGTGGCGAAATTTATTTAGGCTCACAGTGTTAATTCAAGGTCAAACTTCAGTGATGAAGCGGCTTTTGCAGCTCTGGTCCTGAAGTAGAGCTTTCGCTATAAAACAAAATAATAAAATTGCCATTGTCGAATGACATGCCGCAAGGATCTTCAGAAAAAAAAATACGTGCATCCTTGAAGTTGAGTGCTTACCTTAAAAATTACGCCCCAAAATAAAAAGCCAATGACATCCGACAATGACATCGCGCTCAAATGCCTAAAAAAGAGTCGTTGTCTCGCTTTAATTACCAATATGTGACATGCACTATGGGAAGCTTCTTTTCAGGCAAAAGCTATTAAGGTGGGGGTGTTACGCTTGCGAGGGCGCAGGTCATTTTTTACAATGTTTGTGCGATCGCTATATTCCTTTGCATATATGACATAATAATACTTTTCTGCTAATTTGAAAGATAAATGTATTCACTCTTCATCGGTAAACTCGGTAAATAGGAATAATTATTGGTACCAATAGGGTTCGCAAAAAACGTAGCACGCACGCCAATACTTTTATTCTGCTTGCCCGCATGGGTGCAGTGTTTCTGAAAAACTGCCGCTTCCGCAGCGCTGGTGCTTCTGCAACATTTAAATGAAATATTAGTCTGACTATGTTCTTGGCGGTTTTTGGCTGAAACAGATAGTTATTTGGAAACGGCGCACTGGAAAAGACCCATAACGACAAAAATGAAGCATAATAGAAATGTAAAAGTTTGCTATCCAATTGACAGAAGACACGCATATATGGGACTTCTGTGGTACGAGCATATTTCGTCAGATGCGCAGAGTTTCTTTTGCGTGCACGTAATAAAAGAACGCGAAAAGGAATCACGTCATCCTCCCCTCCGCGAGAGAAAGAGCACCGATAACAAATAGCACATGCGTGCTGGCAGCCACGAAAATAAACAAAATATGTGGGCCGAAAGAGGAGCGGAACATCACCGAGAGCGCGCACGGCTGCGCGCATAGAATACGGCGATCTTTCTTGCTGGCCCCGTGCCGTCGTCGACATCGGCGCCCCGGCACGACAACCTGTAAGGCGGATACATCTTTCACCTTATTAGAATATTAAATTTCTGCGAACGTGCCTCATTTGCCGCCTCGCTTGCTCCTTTTTGGCTCCGAGGAGGGCTGAATGAATGGGCCTTCGGTATGACGCTCGAACGACGATGCCCTTTTGTATTCAGTTTGTTTGGAGGAAGCTATCTCGCTCGTTCACCGTATGCACTCCCGTGTTCGTGCACAAGAAAACGTTTAAGGACACCTGACAACCAGGTTGTTCACGAACTTTTTCTGAGGCACGAGCTCGTCTCGCATCTGTTTTATAGCAATTTTTGTGAGGGACTGTTATAGGGATAGAAATTGACGTTCAGATGCTCTCACGTCGAAGCTTTATGTTGATTCTTGCCTCGTCTTCTAGAGTGTTTGCGCTTCCCCTGCAAAGATGATTGCATCATGTAGCGCCTCCGCGTGATCAGTTTCCATAGTTGCTTCCACAAGTCACTCCGCTGACAACACATATTGAAGGATTTGCGAAATCACAGTGATAGCTCCGAAAATTGGTGAGGAATATTGGTGCACCTTGAATAGCGAGTAGAAGCAGCAGAGAAAAGGAGCAAGCACAGCTCTGGCATGCAGTCGCATGCACATTTTGCAGGGAGTTCTTTGTTTAAAATAATTATTTTAATAATTTATTTTCATCCGGATGCACCTGCATTTTATTTAATTATATTTTTGTGTCAGATATATTAAAAGTTACTTGCGGGCGCAACACAGGACAGGAGGCAACAAGCAAAAGCACTGCAGGTTCGCAGTTCGACAAAAAATGCACTGCTTTTGATCCCGCAGCGTTTGGCGTTCTGCTTGCATTAAAAGCCATGACATTTATGTAGTTCGAAAATAAAACTCCACATGCCATAATGGAGTCGGCTAGCGCGATTAATAGCTACCAACCATCGTTCCTCTTCTTAGAGGAGCCGTTAAGCATGAGCAGCAAAAGCTTAATGAATGGGCGACACGCTGTGCCTGATTGTCTGGAGCCCGCAGCAACATATACAGGCTCTTAAGCTTTTGTGATGAGCAAGCGCTGATCACAACGTTCTCTCGTTAACATTATTTCATAAATGATGGTTCGCAGCCATATTCTGCAATGAATAGCATCAATGTCATGGTACGGACACATTGACATGAGCCACAAGAGGCTGGACTTGCCAGGTTGTTTCGCAATGATAGATTAGCAGGACTGAGTGATGACGTGCGTAACTGCAGCAAAGATCGAACACTATACTGTTGATAAAGCCTAGAAAAAGCTTGCAATCCACTTTGTTCTATATCGTGCTTTGGTGCATTGTGCCCACGAATGCACAGTCCTTCTACAGTGTGGGCTACTTAGTTGCCCGCCTGCAATGCGTACCGCTGATATTTTAACCTGAGATTTCTTCGTTCCCTAAAGTAGCGTAGAACAAGCATGTGGCACTGCGTATTAAAGGCAAAACATATTGCTGATTCCTACCGGATGTGTTGCGGCAGCTCTAGCTATTCGCTGTAGGTACAATCTAAACTATGATAACCGCAGGTACCAGATCTCTGTATGGCAAAAGAAATGTAGTGGGCACCTCTGCAGAGTACCAAGCTAAGTACACAAATAATAATAATAATAATAATAATAATAATAATAATAATAATAATAATAATAATAATAATAATAATAATAATGATAATAATAATAATAATAATAATAATAATAATAATAATAATAATAATAATAATAATAATATCTTTTATTGCACATAGTAAATACAGAATAAAAAAACGGGCCTGTGAAAGCCTCTAGTGGCTTGAGGGCCTAGGCCCGGCAAAGTCGGCAGGCGGACGTGCAATACAAACATGAAATATGAGCATAATATTAACACAACATATCAAAACAATAACACAAAATGAGTAGTGATAAAGGTGTAACAGTTCAGGCAAGTGACATCAACAAGAGATAAAAATAAACTGCAAGAGCCTACGTTAACACAATAGTAATTTAACACTATCTCTGGAGCCCTGCACTGCGGCGTGCTTCATAGCCTGAGTCGCTTTCGCCAATCCAAACCAAAGATTGGAGGAGCAGGAATTCCAATTTTGTTCAGAAGACACGCAATCGAACACTGTGAATACTTCGATGATTACGAAGGACACTCTGTTTACCGTAGATCCCATCGTGCTGAAATGTGCAACATGGACGATACTCGCTTGTGCTCACCATACAGGACGGCTTCATGGAAAAGGTAGAGTTTACAGACATTACTGCCTGATTAATTCGAGACGCAGGGTTTCAGTATTTGCTTGCGAGATTTTGCTTGCGACACTTGCCGTATGAATTAACTTATGGCCGCACTATTATATGCCGATGATATGAGTACAGTATTAGTAGATCGCGATGGAAGCTCCCGGACTAGAAAAGTATATAAAGGAGTAAAAAATATACATGAAGGTTGCATGGCGAATGCAGTTAACCTTACCCGTAGTAAAATCATTTTTATCCTGTTACACTAAACAAAAGAATCGTTTTCCACCGTTCAGATGTAATTTGAAAAAAAAAAAAACGGGCCGATTCAGCAAGCTACTACAGCAAATCTTTTGGGTACTGTGATACATAAGCATCTCAAGTTTCATATACACATCACTCTGTGAAAACAAAAACTCTAACGGCTTACATATACTCTCTGAGTACCTAAATGTCTTCTCTGGTGATGTCCTTGTGAACATTTATCATGAATATGCTCATCAAATATTAATTACTGCATATCTGTCTCGGGATCCACGTCGTCACCTCTGGCTTCTTTTCTTTCGTTTAGAATCGTTGCACCAGATATTCAGCATGAACATTCGTAATATATATTTGCAGCTCTGGACATCCTAAATATAGACGACCTAGTATCTTCCAACAGTGATTATTTTATTTATGAAATGTATCACTGGACATTAAATTCAACAGCAGTGTGCCTTCCCCACTGACTACTCACCAACAGGTTCACTAGGCGAGATCAACTCCTTCCTCGTACAATACACACTAATTACTGCCAACAAACACAAGAATTGTAACTTTTGAATTCACCTTCGATTCACGCCTTTGAAAAGGTAAAAACTTTTTCTGCTCAATTCACCCTAGTCTATATACTTAAATGTTGTGGTTTGAGTTCTTAGTAAAGAAACATGCGTTTACTTGATGTTAGGTCAGTGCCTGCAGTTGTAATCTATTTTTTTCTATATTGTTACGTTTCTTTGCTGTTACCCTCATGATTGTGTTAGTTTACATTGGGGCTCTTAAGAAATTTTTTTTGTGGCTCTGAAGTTGTGTCGCTATAGTTTGAACTCTGTTTCAAGAAAAAAACAAATTTAAAAAAAAAATAATAACAGTGATGCCACGAGTTTTACTTTTTTACCTTGGCTGGTTGGTTGGTTGGTTTATTGGGTTTAACGTCCCAAAGCGACTGAGGCTATGAGAGACGCCGTAGTGGAGGGCTCCGGAAATTTCGACCACCTGGGGTTCTTTAACGTGCACTGACATCGCACAGTACACGGGCCTCTAGAATTTCTCCTCCAAAGAAATTCCAGCCGCCGCGGCCGGGATCGAACCCGCGTCTTTTGGGTCAGCAGCCGAGCGCCGTAACCACTGAGCCACCGCGGCGGCTTTACTTTTTTACCGTTTACCGCATAATGCTTCTAACTGCTGCAGAGCATTCTCTACGGGGTGAGCAAAAAGTGAAAAAGCTGTTTTATGGACTAAAAAAAAAAAACAGAAACCAAGCATGTAACAGTCATCAAGATGAGGCAGCTGTTAGAAAATCTATGACTTTTTGCACTCATTGCCGTCAAGAAGCAGCCTGTACAAACGTAAAGTTTGAGATATTCCATGCGTTTACAAAAAGTGGTAGGGTTTTAACATAGTTAAAGCGAGTAGATGTGCGAAAGCATCTGTTTATCTTCGTTGGCCGAAGACTTTGCTCTGCTGCGTCGTCTGCACTTCTGGTAACCATATAGTTCGATAGTAGTATTAGTTGATGAAGAAGACGATGTGGAATGCACAGCGTGAGAGTGTGTTGCAGTTTAAACACGAGACCTGGTCGGCTGCGGTGATAGCCAAGTTCTCTCGTGCAGTGGCCAACGAAGCTGATCTGTTTGCGCAGCCCTTGGTTTGAATCCCAGTTGTGGCAATAGTTATTGGGCCTGTTTAATTATTTATGGTTTGGACAAAGCCGCCTTCTAGGTCAAGCGTCGCGCATACCCTGTGAGCTGGCTAGACCTCGTGAAGCAGTGCTTTCACACTAAAAGGACACAGAGAGTCATGAAGGTCCTTCGATGCGACTTATGGGTGCTTCGTAATGCAAGAAATGCGTGAAAATTTGCGCACTTCTGTAGATGGCTGCTTTGCGTGTGGTAGGCCATGAAGGATTTGCATCGGTACTAAACTTTTAATTTGTCATGTTAGCAAAGAACTGCCCGTGTTTTTATGCGAAGCATACTAAAATAGCCCAACCCAGCTCCTCGAGCGCGGCGGTGTCGTTACCATTGACCTTTCGTGACCTCCATGTCATACCACGTGATGCGTGACGTCACAGCAGATGAAAAACGGGGGCCCAACTCGCGCCGTCGCGCGAGGCGTCGTGACCAAGGAGGACCAAGTGATGCGTGACGTAACGACATAGGAGAAACGGGGCCCCAGCTCGCGCCGTCGCGCGAGGCGCCGCGACCAATGTGTTTCCTGCTTCTGCCGCTAGGTGCACTGTAGTGAACACGTGATGCTGGAGCGGCGGTATACAAGGGAGTGCGCCTGCCTGTGCTAGGCGTACACGGGTTAGAGATGCCTCCTGGAGACAGGGCTGCTCGTTGGAATGAGAAGCAAAAGTTGCGGCGTGCTACAGAGACTGATGAAGAGCGTGAAGAACGTCTAGCCAAGCGGCGTGCCCGATGTGCAACTCGGCGACAATATGCTTCGCATCTGACTAGGCTTAACCTAAGCTAAGCCTCAGCCATTTTTTATCATACGTGTTGATTGCGCCCGCCCAAGGAGAGGCGTTGGTGCACTTTGTGCTAAGTGCTCTACAGGTTAAATGAAGTTTTTGACCAGCCGGTGGACGTTTCTCTGAGAGGCGTCAGGAGACATGCAGACGGCCTCAAAGACGATTACAGTTGGAAGTTGAGCTGCGGAGATGACTCGCACGTCTTGCCGGATGCGTGAAATAAAGATGTCGGAAGGGTGTGGCCGCTCGATCATTTGCTCAGTAAATGGTGACCCCTATTTCATTTTAAGTACGGGTCGCGGCCACGAAACGCCAGCTGAGTATTTCGCAGGTGTCAAGCGGGTTCATACCGCCTACGACAGGCATATCACCGCGGCCTTGATAGAGAATAAATTGTGGAGCAAGTCCTTTTTGTGTGTCATTGTGGCCCTACTGTTGGAAGCCATGAAGGAGAGCGAATGCGGTTGGGCATAGTTTATCACGGCCACGCGCCTCACCCTAAGACAGCGAAAGTAGCATAGGGCGGCTGAGCCCACGTGGTGGCCGCGTCATTACGCGAAAGCAGACGCCGTGCTTGTGCACAGACACCGCCCCAATAACGACAAAGTGAACACGGGCGAAGAAGTCAAGACAGGTGGTGCATTTGTATGTCATGCTTCATCTTTGTGAATTAAGGTTGAGGTTCCACAAACATGTGTAACAAAACAACACATACATACAGAAACATTTGCAGAAATTTCTCAGGAGGGAAAAAATAATAATTCAATGAAATTATGTATGTTGAGCGCAGGAGCTTACAAGTTTCTTGAAGTCTGTTAGTGAGAGATTATTGATGTTTATGCCTCTTGCGAGACATGATTGATTTGTTTCTTTTTCCTGAGCTGCAAGCTTTTCACCCATAAGCAACAGCTTCTACTAATGATAAGAACACAGCATGAAAGTAGTTTGAGCATAAAGTGTTGTGCTGGGTGGAAAGAGAATTTTTGCTGTTTGAAATTTGACTTAATTGGAACGTCGCGACAACGCCCAGAACTTGTAGCCACTTCATAAATTATTTTTTTCCGAGAATACCTATTTTGCTTAAATCTACAGGCTTTCTATGCTGTGCATAGAACTTTCTAGTAAGGGCTTCCTTGGCGTTGCCATATTGCTCGCTGGGCTATTGTGTGCACGTGACGTCTGGACAGTGGAAGCGGCAGCGGTGCCGATTTCCAGCAGCCCAGGAAGGAAAACAACTTTAACGAGTATCCCTCGCGCGGATCGCTGAAATGATTCACCATTTGAATTCGACGCAGTGTGATTCTCCCCCGAAAGTGAATGATGTGAACCACTGAGACGTCATTTAGCCTTTCACACAGTGCAGAATGGAGGAGTGACTCAGCTGTTCCGAATATAATGGGCGTGGTATGAGATAGCTTTGAGTGGGAAGAAGTGTGTAATAGAACGCAAAAAGGTGTGACGCCGACGGCAAAGGTTCTGGTAATTCACGTACCACCTCAAACATGGGAGATCCCCGTGCCGCTTTTGCTGCCGTCTTGCAACATTGAAATGCCTGCCCACTGTAGACACATCAGCGGAAGTCGAGAGCGAAACAGCCCATGATGTTGTACAGTCTGGCTTATAAAGCGATCACGAGTTGCATGAAAATTAAAAAAAAAACTCATTAAGAAGCTAAAGCAGCTTCTCGGAACCAACAGTCCCAAAAGCACAATATAACGCTAGGCATTATTACCCCAGGAATAAGGTGAAGAGACTTGCCTGGTCGGAAGGTAGGGTTTTGAACGTGTAACGTTTTTTTTTTTTTTGCCTCAGGAGGAGTTCCTAAAGGTAATCACTGTATTGATCGAGGTTTCTCGTAAGATGAGCACGCAGTAATCTGAACCATAAACAACCTCATCCCTCTCCTGAGTTCCGACTAAGCACCAGCTTCTTGGGCTCCTGCTCCCATCGTGTAATTGCTTGCTTCCATTTCATTGTGGATTGTTTGTTCCTCCTGCACTATCACACACTGGTGCATGTGCGCTTCTGTCAGAACAGCAGTTGTGTAACCAGAAGAAATGGTCGTTTGCGCGGCGTTCGTGTTCTGATTAAGGAAAGTAATGCATTCTAGGTTACTTTGTCTTCGCTGAGCCTCTTAATTAACGCGGAAGACTTTGCTTCGCTACCTCCAGTTCTTGTGTGAGCGTTCCTAACTAAGTAGAACAACTTTTCCGGTGCCAGTACAGGTTTGCGTTGCAGTCGTTTTGTTTTTCATGGCCTTGCTATCCTCGAGAATAATGCTCATGCGTTTGATGACTAATATAGGTATATTCTTTTGCGTGTAGTAAGTAAAGAGTGCCTAGGTTGTTGGCACGAAATGCTAATTTATTAAGCGCCATCTCCGAACGAACTGGCAGGGCGCATGTTCAGTGCTTCCCTGAGAGAGCACCGAAACTCTCACAGCGAATGAGCCCAGTTTCTGGAAAGTAGTTCATAAATGAGTTGAAACTGACGATGTAAAGCCACACGTAAGCAAAAGCTTTGAGAAGACAGAAGAAAAACAAAACGTAACCTATAAGCACACAGAAAAATACGCAAAGCAACCTCTTGCGTTATTTCTAAAAAGAATTTGCTGCTCAAAGACATCGCATTGAAAGATATGGAGCTCAATCGGTGTTCTCTGGCTAGCAAGCATCATGCCATTTACCATACTGCTTTAACCAGCTGTTTAATCTTACCTCTTACAATCGAGCGCCTTTACTTGATAAGATGCACGAAGGCATTATGGAGAATTTGTAAGTGCTCTTTCTCTGACCTCACATATACTATTTCCTGCAATCACAAAGCGTTCTTTCGTTCTTCTTATGCCACGAATTTTGTTGTGGCCGCCTTTGGTATTTCAGTGGTGTCCACGAGGCCATTAGGAATCGAGTGATGCTCGTTGTACATGCAGATAAGCAGCGGCGAATACCAGCTGCCCCTAAACCAGCTTTTAAAGAAGCGGAAAGAAGCTTTATGTTATCAAGTCCGCAATTAAGTCTTGTTTTTCGTGAGAGCAATATTAAATTATTCTTTCTTTCTGCTTTTTCTAAGCATCTACTAGTGTCTACTTATATATGCGCTCTTTCAGAATGCTGCAGCCACGTCTGCGGCTGTTCAGTCAGGATTAGCTTGCTAATATCGCCGCGAAACGTTGTTTTTTTTTGTTGTTGTTTCTTCATGCTATGTCTTTATCACCTGCGGCGTATGGACTTCACACATTGACCCGCGAGAAAGAACATGACTTCACGAAAATTTTTGTAGCCTTGCGTGACAGTTCCCACAATGTTAGAAACTGCAGCTCTATTTTATGTTTCTTATCTCGATAGTTCAGTGCTGCCTTTATAGTGAGCACTGACGAGAGCGACCAGCAGTCTGACACTCGAAGACGGCCTAACACACATGGCGCTATCGTAGCCACTGAGTTCAGTGGTGTTGAGGCCACAAGTACGCCCAATAATCTCCTTCAGAAGCCTTCAGCTGCCTCCGACCTGCCCAACTGCAATCACCACTACCTGACAATATCCAAAAAAATATGTTAGGAGAGCTATCACTATTTGCCCACTGCTGATTAGGGACTTATTACGAGCATGACCAACTTTTACTTTCATTCCCTTAATTGCGGTGATGTAGGCTGTGGTGGATGTACGTGGTCCATTTTACAGGTAACCCGTTGTCTTTAACTTCAAAAGGGAAAAATATTAAAAATCGTGAAGACGCTGTGTGGTCCTCGTTAATTAGAGGCTTCCTATCGAATGAAGTGCTGAAAATTAATGCTCTAGACGCAGCTCCTGCATTTACTGAGAGAGAGTACTTCGTGCGTCTTTCATTTGCCATGTGGCTTAAAACTACGCATTGAAAAAGTGCAGTAACGCTCGCTTGCTGTTTCCAAACGTGCACCATAATCCAGTCCGGAAACATTCATCACATGTGCGGAACGCCGTCAAAGTTGCAAGTTTCACCTTGGGAGAGGGGGGGGGGGGAGGGGGGGGGGGGCGAGACAAGAAGGCTGCAAGGCTGCTAATTTATTATATTACCGAAGTATTTTGTGCCCCTGTCTCATGCTCAATAGGTTATCACTGCTTCATCAAAGGTTAACTTCCTCTTCCCCTACAGAAACTGGTATTGAAGAACGTACAATATTTCTTATATATCTATTCGAACTTTAGGATCTCTACTTTACTTCTTGTGAAGGTATGGAAAAAATTGAATGGAATGCACCAGCGCTTTGGTGCGCATTTCAGCTGCGCATTTCAGCCACTTTCTTGTGATAACAATGTCAGCTTCCACCTCGTTCTTAGAACCGCTGTTTTCTTATAATAATAATGCGAGCAAACAATGCATAACGGAAATAATGCAGCTTGTGAGAATGCAACTGAAATAATATTTTTAGATTTTTAAAGAATCCTACACCAAAATTTTATCATATAGTAATCTTTTATCAATTTTTTGGGAAAATAATATTATATTTTTTAATTGCTGTAGTTGGGCAAAAATTCTTAGCAAATAACATTGCAAAAATTTGTGCGAAATGAGCCGAAAATGCCGCAAAAATTGCCAGACATGTGATCATGCATTACGCGTTATTTCTGTTTTATAATTACCGCTCTAAATTCCAACCTGTTTTGATAAGAGCGCATTTCATTATCACCTGGCCCTTAGATCTGTAGCATTCTCGTACTTGTAGTTGACATAGCGTACCGATGTGCGGGTAATGGCAGCTGCAGTCTGCATTGGCTCGAAATGTGTTGATTTCACCTTTCGCGTTCTCTGCTCTTGCGCCAGAGAGTGTAAAATTGGCTGGCAATCAAGCTCTGCTTGAAAAATGTGCGACATTTCGGACTTCGTACACCACTCCACAAGCTTCAACTCAAACTATCGTTTCCAAAGCTTCAGGAGATATGAAGGTGATTATTGGCAGAAAATCTTTATGTTATCAAGTATGAATTAAAGAATACGCACCTTCAACTCAAACTATCGTTTCCAAAGCTTCAGGAGATATGAAGGTGATTATTGGCAGAAAATCTTTATGTTATCAAGTATGAATTAAAGAATACGCACAGCACAAGGAGACCGCCAAAAATGATGTTTGATGCCCGTTATTTTTTGGGTTTCTTTAAACATGTGGCTGTAGAGAACGGTCGCAAGTGATGCTTGCAACTAATTAAAAAAGGTTTGTTTTTTTCTCCTCTTGTACAAATATAACCACAAGTGCCTTTTTTTCATGCAATTCCCTTGTTTGTATAAGCCCTCCCTCCTCCGAGGGCGAATTTCGTATACTCTATATTATATATATATTATACTATATATTATATTATGTTGTGCACTACAATGTTGTGCACTGTAGCACAACATTGTCATACGCATGTGCGCAAGCGCGAGTAATTACACCAAAGAAGGAACTTTACAGCGCTTCCCTCATTTACATAAACGAGGACGTGTTTTCAATTGATAATCTCCACCATTTTTCAACGACACTTCCGCTAAGGAGCTTTCCGCACCATCAAAGCGTCGTACACCGGCAAACCAACAGTGATTTGCTTTCGTAGCACTCGTTAGTTGGAAAAACCCGGTTTAAGTCTCGGTAACCGGCGCCCGCGCAAAGAGCCTGGCCGCGTTTCTACCCAGAGACTGTAAATGCTAGGTGGGGGGAAATGAGACGGAACGCCGATGCTTGTAGGACACAATTAATAGTTTAGGTTATGGTGACATTCACTAGTCAACGTGTATCCCCGCCTGTTCCACTCTGTAGGGTGTAATATCTCCGTCATCGTCCCACACAACCTTATTAGAGGGAGTCGCAAAATCGTTGCGCAAGTGTTATCTAGGAGGCTTTCTGGAAAGTAATATACCTGTCAGTACGTTTTTGGTGGACTCAGAGCAACCATAGTGGGCGGCGTGCGTAGGACGAGTACTTGGCGAGAAGAGAGGAAATATATAGAGGTGATGTATTGCCCGTAGGAGACGCAACGAACCCTTGGTACTCGCGTGGGAGGGGGAAAGAGGCCACTGGCGACGATGTTCTCGCACTGCAAGCCCAGCGATTCGTGTAATAGCAGCCTCGTAGAATTCATAACGTCGATAGCGGAGCCAATTTAATCACACTACAAGGCCGGAACCAGAGCCCGCTTGTCAAACTTGAGGACCTGCTTCTTTTAGGCGCCCCCACAAGCGTTGAAGGACGGACGTGAAAGCAAACATCGATGCTTTGGCGCTGCGAGCGCCGCCTTGCGATATAATTAAGCAGCTGTTTCTCACGAGTTTCTCGCTGAGTAATTAGTTGTCCGAACGCACTCAATTTTGCATGCCTAAGCGGAAAGGTAGAGTGGGTGGTATCTGAAGAGGCGCGCTTGGTAACATATATGCACTTCGATTAGCAGCAATACTGTATATATCTTCCCCATGTGCCTGATTGAACAGCGCCATAAATTGAAACTTCTAGAAGCCAAGCGAGCTTTCCAATAAGTGGGGATGTATTTATTAGAACGGGGTGGGCATTTCAGTAATTCTAATAATTTACTTTCAGTAGGCAATGCATGTTTTCTTTCAAATGTTACTCTCCATCAGTCTTCAGTTTTACCAACATAGTGGTTACCCAGAACCCACCCTCAGTGGCCGTGTACCTAAAGCTCGTTGTGGTAGTTGTAGCAAAAAAACGCTGTGGATCTCCTCTAAACAGGGTAAGACTGGGCCTCGCCTTGTTGCCTCGACGCCAATAAAAGGCCTGGCACCGAAATTTGCAAGGCCTTCCTCCCGGGCAAATAGCATTTTCCTAAACAGTACGAAACTGTTTCAATAAAATCACGGGGAGCAGGGACAGGCGCTGTCATGATCTTGGCCGTTTTGTCCACCCGACATAAGAATGCACGGACTTATCTGGTAGGCGCTAGAATAAAGCGCATAGTTGTCACAGTATATCCTCCATGAATGTGCGAGCAGTCTCGCTTTTTTTTTTTTTGCACCCACTAAGCCCACTAATGTGCGCCAGCATTAATGTGCGCCGTCCTTTGAGACGGGAGGGTACTGTCGATAGCTCATTTTTGTTTTCAACAGAGTTCGGAAATTGGGTGAAACGAAACTTTCTGGTCTTCAGAAAAGAAGACTGAAGCATGGCATCAAAAAGGTAACTTAATTTCTTGTTTTGAAGTACAAAATTTCAAGAACATATGGCAAAAGGCAACGTGGCGAAATCTTTAGCAAATCTGCATATTAATTTTTAGACCCACTATACTGCTCTGCCTGTCTAACACATTGATCATGTTTTTCATATGAGCTCCTGAGGGACTTAGAAAAGCAACGTCATCAGTGTATCGCAGATTACTGAGGTATTGTTCATTAACTGTTATCCCGAACTGTTCCATCCTCCTATATATACTCCTCCTATATACACTAATTTGATTTCTATGGCAACGCAACCGTCGGATACACCGACTATATGACTACCACTACCAGTACTAGGACACGAAACCTACAAGCGGACGCTTACCAGCTGTCGGCACAAGATGAAAATGCTGCGGTGTGAGAAATGCCACCATGCCCTTTTCGAATAGCTTCAAGCGCACGAAGTAAATCGCATTTACTTTAGATTATAATGTAAAGTGAACTACCTTTTCGTTCAATAAGTTTTTTCGCTGTTTGAAAAATTTCCCCAGTTCGGCACAACATCGCATCGACCATCACGCTCAGGCCTCGTAAATGAACGATACGATAACACAAACAGGACAATGACGTGAATATAAAAAACCAAAGGCATGGTAGGGACAACTTAAACCGTCATATGAAGTCCAGAGCATTGGTGCGAAAAAAAATGTAAAACTCGAAAAAAGACGTACTAGGAACAATGAACAGCGCCCTACGAAAGAGATGTGGCGGCTAGACCAAAGCAAACCGGATAATGAACAGACATGACGAAAGCAAACTGCCACCGAAACAAAGTGCATAGGGCAAGTTTTATTTTTTAATTTGTGGCCCTCAACAATGAGAGAACAAGGTAATTATTTTAAACATAAATGATTAGAAAGCACAAGAAAAAACAACCACATGCCTCCTGTGGGATACGAAACCCCGGCCTCGGAATGTCGTGTCCAGTGCTCTACCAACTGAGCTACGGCGACGGCTGTCCAATCTTCAATAGAGTCGTTAGGTCACCGGACGCAAAACTATGGGATCTTGCGGGTGTCGTAAAGAGCCCCTCTTTTCCCGTTCCTTGTCGGAGAATGAACAGGTAAGCTCGTGGTACGAACTATGTATTGTGTTTATCGAGTGCCTTTCTGGGGTCTTCAGCGTCAATCTTGCCGTCGCCTCTCCATTCCCCTCCCCCCTCCCCTCCTATATTCTCTCCCATCTTTTTCCGTCATAACAAGACCAAAATGCAAACTAGCTGGGTCCTCTTTTTTCAGACGGTTATTTTGCCTAGTTAATTTCTGGCCTGAAGAAAACATTTTCTTACGATTTCAGGTAATGATTTGCCTTTTATTTTACTGGAGTTGTCACATGAGAAAAAAGCAATGAAATGAATGTACCTTAAAATGAGCTATACATTTCTACAGTGCTGCACTCGTATCAATGAAGCAGTATGACCCTAAAAGTCAGTTCCACAAAAGCGAAAAACAAAATCTGTTGGCGTTAATAGTTTGAAGTACAAAGAGGAACATCAACCTTAACTTACCATGCGCAGTTACCAGCACTTTCTTCTCTAGCTAAACTGCAGGAAAAGACCATGCCTATTTTTCTGGATTACAATGTCGGAGGTATAAGGGACATTAGCATGTTATGTATCACACGAAAATGATGCGGCTGCAATTGCAATAGGTCTTCACATGCGATTGAAAAACAAAAGTAGACGACTAAAGCCTACCACCCACCAAACACATTGCGAATAATTTTCTTCTATAACCGAGTAATCACGGGAACGTCTCTTAGAACACAAAAATCTTTATATAGCAGGCATGCTCTCCATTAACGTTTCCATGTCATCTTAAGGTACCAACATCAGTACTAAAAAAAATATTCAATAGAATAGAAACTGCGTTAAAGGGGCAAAACTGAACAGAAAAAAAGAACTTTCCAAGGTAAGGGTAGCCACCGCACGAGAAGGAGAGTTCGAACGCGAGAACCGGACTCAAACAGTGTTGTGTGTGTCCATTTCTTCCATTCGAGAGGTCCTTCTCCCGCTGTGGCTACTCTTGTCATGAAAGATCAACTCTCCCGACCTTCTGCAGTTTAGAACTTTCCGCCGTTTCTTGAGAACAACAAAAAA
The DNA here is from genome assembly GCF_055824585.1 of Amblyomma mixtum. NCBI lineage: Eukaryota > Metazoa > Arthropoda > Arachnida > Ixodida > Ixodidae > Amblyomma > Amblyomma mixtum. The sequence goes on from NC_143016.1 coordinate 94,382,413, forward strand.
ATGAATGCAGTACCAAAGAGCCAATTAAAAAAAAAATGAAATATCAGTGTTCTTATGTGGAACACCAGTACCACGAAAAACAGAGAAACTTCTTTGGAGATAAAGGAGGAAAGAGGATTGGCGGCGGGTAGTATTTCATTAAACATTTTTACAAATCAAGGAATTGTGGAAGATCATAGAAATTAAGAGAACAATAAAGGGCAGGAATGGGATCCTTCAGCAGATCCATGGCTTGAAGAGTGCGGAAAAAATATTAATAAAGAAAAAAGGACCTACTCCCATTCTTTACGCCCATTTAGCGGAAAAATTAAGTATGTGCTTCTAGACCAGGAATAAAAACCCGTACAAGCGCAGAAAAGTGTGCATGGCGGTGGAGACGAGAGTTCCAAGGCCATAGTAATACGTAGGAATACGATGTCTCTGTCAGGAAAACAAGAGCGAAGCAATCCATTTATTGGCAACCGGTATAAATGCAAGAAAGAAAGGCGTGAGAATATATACATATATACCCATTGGCAGGTGGGAAAGAAGCTGAAAAAAAAAACGCCTACTTATAAAGAAAATATCCGTCTACTCTACGAGCACCAAAGTGCATTCACGCGTGATTAATCACCTTAAATTTTGCCTATTGGAAGCAAAGAAGCTCATGTGAAAGCGCGAGAGATGGGAAATGCGGTACTCATGTAATATGGTGGAGAATTTTTTTTGCTCCTGTGCTTCGTTTCCAAAGCCTTCCGCGAAAACAAGCCTTCTTTTCATGCATACCAATACCAATTGAACCGCTCATATACTTATTACTTACAGTTGCTTCCGCGCACGCGTTTTTTGCCCCTGCGGCATCTTGAGAACGACGTTTTAACTAGGCAGATGGAGAGGATGTTACATATTATATGCGGTTGTGCGCTTGCTTGCAGTGTTATTGATGCAATGCCTATTATTGGGCTAGAATTTATTGTGTCGTCTTGAAAAAAGCGCCCTGGTCCTTCATAACAAAATTTCCTGAATGGTTGAAAAGGCTGCGTCGTCATCAGCACCGTCAGACTCTTAAATCTGAGAACTAGAATGTTCGTCTGGAATATCTTATGTAATTATACTGTCTTGACCCACTAATACTCATCAATCTAACCGTTAATAGTCTTAATCCACAAACTAATTCTAATTGGTCCACATAAATCCATTTTTAGGTCGACTTACCTCTGAAAATTTCAGGGTCATTTGGAATTCTGGAGAGAGAGAGTGAGCCAACTTGAAATTCTTTTTATGTTTGAAATTATGTGTCCAAGCAGTCGAGACCCGTAGCCGTGGGCTAGTCATGGGTACAGAAAATTAAATACAATCATGCAGATACTGCCTCAGATAGAGAATGCCTGATCAGAACAGCGAGGAGCGAGGTGTATACAGGCTTGTTTTATGGTTTTATTGGGGTTAACGTCCCAAAGCGACTCAGGCTATGAGCGACGCCGTAGTGAAGGGCTACGGAAATTGCGACCACCTTGGATTCTTTAACGCGTACTGACATCGCACAGCACTGCGGCCTCTAAAATTTCGTCTCTATCGAAATTCGACCACCGCGGCCGGGTCGGACCCGCGTTTTTCAGCCGAGCGCCATACCACTGAGCCAACGCGGCGGACAGATATATACAGGAATACAAACGTTAAACTACATGAATAGGAACGTAAAAGTAAAAAAAAGCACCACAAGGAACAATTCCAGAATGTCACACGAAAGACCGTATATGTTCAAAAAAATTTATTCCACACAGCAGATTGAGTAAGCCTCTGTCACAGTATGCACGTTCCAAAAGAATTTTTTGTTGTAGGAACAAAATTCTGAGCATATTTTACTTCCTGAGGAAGAGTATTTCATGCTTTAGCACGATTAAAAGCGAGTTGTCATTCTTTATATGCGTTACTAAAATACTCCCGCATTTTTTCCTTTCAGAATGTGATCAAGAAGGTCAGAAAGATTCTTAATCTCATCGCTGACAGTTGGCTGCAAGGGAGCTTTGATGTCGCGGAAGGTGGACAGTCTTTAGATCTTTGCGCGTAAAGATATAGAAGGCTTTTTCCACCAGGCTTTGTATTGCTGCATGCGCCTTTCCTAAATTAAGCAGAGATTAATGAGGGAAAGAGCACCGGTCAAGCGCCCACGCGAACGCTAAAGGAGATAGCCGATGTAGATAATGAAGCATCGCATCATGTTAAGTATAGACAGCCGGGAAGAACAGCTTGAGTGGAACAGGGGAAGCGGATGAAAGAAAAGAAGACATACAGACGACACTTATATTATTTATTAGAGCGGCATATTTTATTGGAAAAAGAAACGAATAATGTTTCAGTCAGCCATCCTTACTGCTTGTAAGTAATTAGTTGCTTTCCTTGACTATACATGATGCGTTGTTTGTTTAAGATTTTCCTCGGCTCCTTGTTGTAAGGATCTTCTCTGGACTTTATTAAGAGTCAGACGGTGAGATATTGGGCCCAGCTCGACGTGCTCTAACATAAACACAGTGCGCAAGCCTGCCACATCTAACCCCCATCCAAATACGACCTCCTCGGCCGTAATCGAACCCATCTATCGCGTCAGCAGCCGAGCACCTTAACCACTTAGTCATCGGACTGCCCCCCTGTAGCTTTACTTGTCGCTCAGAGTTCATAATTAAGCGCCCGCAGACTGCTGCATAGCTGGACGGGATGACGCGCTTCGTGGGTTCGCACTTCATTTTGTGACCCGCGAGTACGGCTGTCAACGCACTTCTTATATGTGAAGGATATATTCATACGAAAGCTGAAACCTGTTAGAACTTTCAAGTATTCGAACAGCCCTTAACTTCTCTGACAATTTCACGAACGCTGACAGTGCGCGTAGCCAAATTCTCAAACAATCGATTTCCCAAGAGGCGCGAGCCAGTGAGAGCTGTAATCCCGCGGCTTGCGCTTGCACATTCTGTGGCAACGCTGCATAAGGTTTCGGCCACGTAGATCAAGAGTTATTGTTTGATCCTTCAGCTTAAAGACAACTTAAATAAGTTGACCGACCGTTACGAAACAGTAATCAGCTTCGGTTTTGTTCCCACCAGTTCTTGAGCGGCTTTTTGACACAGATCTGGATTTCATATCAACACGTAAAAAAAATTGCTATTTGGGACAGTTGAGGGCAAATGGCTAAAAATTTTCACCACTGGGTTTATGACGACCATATTGATGCGTTATTTCGCGCAGGTGCACTACGCTAGCTTTCTCATTGACCCTTTCAGTGGTGTGTGCTCCTGATACTATACGATGTACTTATGAACACGTCATCATCATCATTATCATCAGCCTGACTACACCCACTGCAGGGCAAAGGCCTCTCCCATGTCTCTCCAATTAACCCTGTCCTTTGTCAATTGCCGCCACTGTATCCCCGCAAACTTCTTAATCTCAGAAGGGTTGAAATGCGGGCCAGTTGGTACATTGTAAACGGAGAAAAAACCAGTCACACAAGACGACGGACAAGAAGAGTGTACACACCACAACGACTGGACTAACAACTGAAGTTTATTGGAAAATACACGGTCCGAGCAAGGCCAGCAGAGCATGCGCAACAGCATCATCACTAATCACTGCGCAAAAGAGACAAAGACAAGAAATCTAAACTATCGTGGACGACCTAAAAAAGCAAATTCTTTTTCAAGTAGGCGCACCGAAGTTGTGCTTATACAATCAGAGCCTAACAAACCGATATGATATGCCTCCAGTATTTCCCGCTCCTGTTTTCCCTTGCCTCTACCAAGAATGGTGGCATTGCTGAACAAAGGATAACAGCCACATTCATTGCAATGGCGAGGCAAGTTTGCACCGCCACCGGACCCCAGGGAGGAGTGATGCTCACGAAGCCGGTCATTAATACACCGGCCAGTTTGGCCGATGTAAACTCTCTCGCATGTGAGGGGGAACTTGTACACCACCTGTGCGACACATGTCGTGAAGCGATTCTCATGCTGCGTTGTGCAAACGTGGTTCCTTTCCCTGCCTCGAGAAATGCGCGAACACAGTCCCGACAGCTTGCAAGGAGCAGAGAACACCATGCTCACTCCCTGCTTGGCCGCCACTTTTTTCAAGTTGTGGCTCACTTTGTGCACGTACGGCATGACCTCGAACTTCTTTCGTTCAGTTGGCCCAACGTCAGTCCTCTTCGTGCGTCCTTTCTTGAGGTTCTGAAGCAGCGATTCAGCCACTGCCTTCAAAAGGGGTTTAGGGAACCCCGCGGCTTCCAAACCTTTGCATTGATTGTCAAGGCTGGTTTTGATGGTATGGTGACAGCTTTTTCCCAGTGCATTGCGGAAACAGTTCATCGCAATCCCTCTCTTTACAATCTTAGAGTGCGCAGAACCGAAAGGTAACAAAGCTTTCTTGCTTCTAGGCGAAAACATCCAGCATAAATGGCCATCGTCAAGGAATGTTAGTTGCAGTTCTAGGAACCTGATAGAATGATTGCTAGGGAGTTCATGAGTAAAATTAAGAGTGCGTGAAGAAGCTTTAAAAGCAGTCAAAACATCGTCTACTGCGGCGGGCAGAGTGTCATTAGGTGAAAGGTCTAAAAATACTAAAAAATCGTCCACGTACCTAAAAACTTTGCACACACGCTTGTCATGAAGTAAGTTTTGAAGTGTTCTGTCAAATTTTGCTAAAAATATCTGGGAAAGCACTGGGGCAACGCTAGAACCAATACATATTCCATTTTTCTGAAGGAACAAGGAACCTTTGAATTCAACAACAGTAGATGACAGGTAAAAAGATAACAACTCCAAAAAAGAATCAACCGGCATGCCACATGCGTTCTGAAAGTTCACAGGACTGCAATAATCAATAAGATCACGCACGGCTGCAAAGAGTTCATCGTGGGGAATGCTGTAGAAGAGGTCCTCTATGTCAACCGAAAAAGCCGTGGTGGCACCGGGGATGCCGAGATTAAGTGCGTCAACAACCGCAGCCGAGCTGGCCACGCTATAAGGGTCCTGTACAGGAAGGGCCGTCAACTGCTGCTGAAGAAATTGGCTCACTACCTTCTGCCATGAACCAGTCTCCGTAACGATGGCTCTCAGAGGGCAACCCACCTTGTGTGTTTTAGCTGAAAAGAACACTTGCAGGCGGTCACCCTTGCTTTTCATGACACCATTCGAAAGTTTCTCCAAGTTGTTTTCTTTCAGGAGCTTCATGGCGGCGGTCTTTATCCTTGAGGGCTTCCGACTAGTAGGCACGAAGTTCTTCGACACAGCAGCCAATGCCTTCTCTCCAAAAGACTTTTTCGGGAGGACCACGAAGCCACCTTCCTTGTCCGCTTGGAGGAGGGTCAGGTCATTTTCGATGAAGTGGTCGACAACTCGGTTTAGCGCTCGTTTGCTCTGCACTAACTGCTTGCCATCAACCTTCAAAAGAACGTCCACCCCTTCAGACAAACAGCGCTGTTTCTCATCCTTGTGTGCTTTATCAGCCAGCCGATGTACGGTGGCTAGCAGCTCATGGCTCCTTAAGCTTGGTGTGAGGCTGTACTTAGGGCCATTTTTCAGCAGGTCATCAACATCCTTGGGCACTGTCGCACCTTCCAGGTATACAACTGAGGCTCTGTTTTCCTTTGCCCGTTCTTTTTTTGGCAGATGCACCCTCAGCTGATTCCAGAACGCTTCCGTTGCCTGGCCTGCCAAACGGCGGTGCTCCTGGAGGCAGCGAGCTCCTGACAGCTCGTCACGTCCCGCGAGGCACAACACTCGCAACCAATCGTGCAGAAGCCTCACTTGCCTCCAGCACTCCGATTTCCAGATCTTGACCATTCTCTTCCAATGGCCGGTCGAAGGCTCCAGCAACCCGAAGAACGCCACCAGCTCTGGTGGAGCAATGTTGACCTTGAGGCAATGGGAAAGGGTGCGCGCTCGACAAGTGATGGAAGCAATTGCACTAACACAAAGCGTAGCCTGACTGCGCGGAGTACGAACATTTAGAAAGACGCCCACGGAAGAAGAAATAGTATGCAGAAGGGTTGAAATGCGGGCCAGTTGGTACATTGTAAACGGAGAAAAAACCAGTCACACAAGACGACGGACAAGAAGAGTGTACACACCACAACGACTGGACTAACAACTGAAGTTTATTGGAAAATACACGGTCCGAGCGTTGTGGTGTGTACACTCTTCTTGTCAGTCGTCTTGTGTGACTGGTTTTTTCTCCGTTTACAATGTACCAACTGGCCCGCATTTCAACCCTTCTGCATACTATTTCTTCTTCCGTGGGCGTCTTTCTAAATGTTCGTACTCCGCGCAGTCAGGCTACGCTTTGTGTTAGTGCAATTGCTTCCATCACTTGTCGAGCGCGCACCCTTTCCCATTGCCTCAAGGTCAACATTGCTCCACCAGAGCTGGTGGCGTTCTTCGGGTTGCTGGAGCCTTCGACCGGCCATTGGAAGAGAATGGTCAAGATCTGGAAATCGGAGTGCTGGAGGCAAGTGAGGCTTCTGCACGATTGGTTGCGAGTGTTGCGCCTCGCGGGACGTGACGAGCTGTCAGGAGCTCGCTGCCTCCAGGAGCACCGGCGTTTGGCAGGCCAGGCAACGGAAGCGTTCTGGAATCAGCTGAGGGTGCATCTGCCAAAAAAAGAACGGGCAAAGGAAAACAGAGCCTCAGTTGTATACCTGGAAGGTGCGACAGTGCCCAAGGATGTTGATGACCTGCTGAAAAATGGCCCTAAGTACAGCCTCACACCAAGCTTAAGGAGCCATGAGCTGCTAGCCACCGTACATCGGCTGGCTGATAAAGCACACAAGGATGAGAAACAGCGCTGTTTGTCTGAAGGGGTGGACGTTCTTTTGAAGGTTGATGGCAAGCAGTTAGTGCAGAGCAAACGAGCGCTAAACCGAGTTGTCGACCACTTCATCGAAAATGACCTGACCCTCCTCCAAGCGGACAAGGAAGGTGGCTTCGTGGTCCTCCCGACAAAGTCTTTTGGAGAGAAGGCATTGGCTGCTGTGTCGAAGAACTTCGTGCCTACTAGTCGGAAGCCCTCAAGGATAAAGACCGCCGCCATGAAGCTCCTGAAAGAAAACAACTTGGAGAAACTTTCGAATGGTGTCATGAAAAGCAAGGGTGACCGCCTGCAAGTGTTCTTTTCAGCTAAAACACACAAGGTGGGTTGCCCTCTGAGAGCCATCGTTACGGAGACTGGTTCATGGCAGAAGGTAGTGAGCCAATTTCTTCAGCAGCAGTTGACGGCCCTTCCTGTACAGGACCCTTATAGCGTGGCCAGCTCGGCTGCGGTTGTTGACGCACTTAATCTCGGCATCCCCGGTGCCACCACGGCTTTTTCGGTTGACATTGAGGACCTCTTCTACAGCATTCCCCACGATGAACTCTTTGCAGCCGTGCGTGATCTTATTGATTATTGCAGTCCTGTGAACTTTCAGAACGCATGTGGCATGCCGGTTGATTCTTTTTTGGAGTTGTTATCTTTTTACCTGTCATCTACTGTTGTTGAATTCAAAGGTTCCTTGTTCCTTCAGAAAAATGGAATATGTATTGGTTCTAGCGTTGCCCCAGTGCTTTCCCAGATATTTTTAGCAAAATTTGACAGAACACTTCAAAACTTACTTCATGACAAGCGTGTGTGCAAAGTTTTTAGGTACGTGGACGATTTTTTAGTATTTTTAGACCTTTCACCTAATGACACTCTGCCCGCCGCAGTAGACGATGTTTTGACTGCTTTTAAAGCTTCTTCACGCACTCTTAATTTTACTCATGAACTCCCTAGCAATCATTCTATCAGGTTCCTAGAACTGCAACTAACATTCCTTGACGATGGCCATTTATGCTGGATGTTTTCGCCTAGAAGCAAGAAAGCTTTGTTACCTTTCGGTTCTGCGCACTCTAAGATTGTAAAGAGAGGGATTGCGATGAACTGTTTCCGCAATGCACTGGGAAAAAGCTGTCACCATACCATCAAAACCAGCCTTGACAATCAATGCAAAGGTTTGGAAGCCGCGGGGTTCCCTAAACCCCTTTTGAAGGCAGTGGCTGAATCGCTGCTTCAGAACCTCAAGAAAGGACGCACGAAGAGGACTGACGTTGGGCCAACTGAACGAAAGAAGTTCGAGGTCATGCCGTACGTGCACAAAGTGAGCCACAACTTGAAAAAAGTGGCGGCCAAGCAGGGAGTGAGCATGGTGTTCTCTGCTCCTTGCAAGCTGTCGGGACTGTGTTCGCGCATTTCTCGAGGCAGGGAAAGGAACCACGTTTGCACAACGCAGCATGAGAATCGCTTCACGACATGTGTCGCACAGGTGGTGTACAAGTTCCCCCTCACATGCGAGAGAGTTTACATCGGCCAAACTGGCCGGTGTATTAATGACCGGCTTCGTGAGCATCACTCCTCCCTGGGGTCCGGTGGCGGTGCAAACTTGCCTCGCCATTGCAATGAATGTGGCTGTTATCCTTTGTTCAGCAATGCCACCATTCTTGGTAGAGGCAAGGGAAAACAGGAGCGGGAAATACTGGAGGCATATCATATCGGTTTGTTAGGCTCTGATTGTATAAGCACAACTTCGGTGCGCCTACTTGAAAAAGAATTTGCTTTTTTAGGTCGTCCACGATAGTTTAGATTTCTTGTCTTTGTCTCTTTTGCGCAGTGATTAGTGATGATGCTGTTGCGCATGCTCTGCTGGCCTTGCTCGGACCGTGTATTTTCCAATAAACTTCAGTTGTTAGTCCAGTCGTTGTGGTGTGTACACTCTTCTTGTCCGTCGTCTTGTGTGACTGGTTTTTTCTCCGTTTTCTTAATCTCATCCGCCCACCTAACTTTCTGCCGTCCCCTGCTACGTTTGCTTTCTCTTGGAATCCACTCCGTTACCCTTAAGGACCAGCGGTTATCTTGCCTTCGCATTACATGCCCTGCCCAAGCCCATTTCTTCCTCTTGATTTCAACTAAGATGTCATTAAACCGCGTTTGTTCCCTCACCCACTCCGCCCTCTTCCGACCTCTCAACGTTACACCTATCATTTTCCTTTCCATAGTTCGCTGCGTTGTTTTTAACTTAAGCTGAACCCTCTTTGTTAGCCTCCACGTTTCTGCCCCATAGGTGAGTACCGGTAGAATACAGCTGTTGTATACTTTTCTCTTCAGGGATATTGGTAAGCTAAAATTCATGATCTGAGAGAACCTGCCATATGCGCTCCACCTCATTCTTATTCTTCTAGTTATTTCCCTCTCATGATCCGGATCTGCGGTCACTACCTGCCCTAAGTAGACATATTCTCTTACTACTTCCAGCACCTCGCTACCAATTGGGAACTGCTGTTCCCTTGCTAGGCTGTTGAACATTACTTTGGTTTTCTGCATGTTAATTCTTAGCCCCAGCGTTCTGCTCTGCCTGTCTAATTGATTGATCATGCTTTGCAGTTTTTGTCCAGAGTGGCTTAGCAAGGCAATGTCATCAGCGAATCGCAAATTACTCAGGTATTCTCCATTAACTCTTATGCCCGACTGTTCCCATTCCAGTCCCCGGAATACCTCCAGTAAGCAGGCAGTGAAGAGCATTGGCGAGATTGTGTCTCCCTGCCTGATACCTTTCCGTATTGGAATTTTATTGCTGACTTTATGGAGAACTATAGTAGCTGTGCAATCGTTATAAATATCTTCCAATTATTTCACATAACACTCTTCTACACCCTGATTCCGCAATGCCTGCATGACAGCTGAGGTTTCCACTGAGTCAAATGGTTTCTCGTAATCAATGAAGGCTATATATAGGGGTTGGTTATATTCTGCGCATTTCTCTATCACCTGATTGATAGTGTGAATGTGGTCTATTGTCGAGTATCCTTTACGAAAGCCTGCCTGATCATTTGGTTGACTAAAGTCCAAGGTTGTCCTGACTCTTTTAGCGATTACCTTAGTAAATACCTTGTAGGCAACGGACAATAAGCTGATTGGTCTGTAATTCTTCAAGTCCTTGACGTCTCCTTTCTTATGAATTAGGATAATGTTCGCGTTCTTCCAAGCTTCTGGTACTCTCGAGGTCACAAGGCATTGCGTATACAGGGTGGCTAGTTTTTGTAGCACAATCTCTCCTCCGTCCTTCAGCAAATCTGCTGTTACCTGATCCTCACCAGCTGCTTTCCCTCTTTGCATTGCTCCTAAGGCTTTCTTTACTTCCTCCTTCGTTACTGGCAGGATGTCCCATTGCTGTGCTCGACTGCCTCCCTCAGTAACTTGATGATTACATTCGCTACTGTATAGATTTGTGTAGAACTCTTCGGCTAATTTAACTATCTTATCCATATTGCTGATGACATTGCCCTGTTTGTCTTTTAGCGCATACATGTGGTTTTTACCTATGCCCAGTTTCCTCCTCACTGATTTTAGGCTACCTCTGTTCCTTAGAGCATGCTCGATTTTCTCCATGTTAAACATTCTTATGTCGGCTACCTTGCGCTTATTTATTACCTTTGATAGCTCTGCTAGTTCTATCCTGTCTGTGGAGTTAGACGTCCTCATGCTTTGGCGTTTCTTAATGAGATATTTAGTCTGCTGAGATAGCTTGCTGGTATCCTGTCGAACCATCCTACCACCTACTTCTGCGGCGCACTCTGTAACGATAACTGTAAGATTATCATTCGTTGTTTAAACACTACGGTCGTCTTCTTCAGTTTATATAGTTTATATATGTGCACTGTGCCCAGAGTGCACTGCTCTTCAGGAATTTTATTTCGTATTCTTAAAGGGTGTGCCCGCACACTGCTATGGCCCAAAGATCTGGGGCATAAAATGGGATATAAGGAAATAAATGCATTCTATATGCACCTGTGCGGCACGATGTATACAAGCCTCTCCCTGCTGGCACAACCATAAGCAGCTACGAGAGAAGAGAAAACTGGTATAGCTGCTATTTTCTTCGTGTGCGTATAAAAACCACACTATAAAAGCTTAAGTTGAGGGCCCTTTCTGGACTTAGTACTTACAACGATGTTTAGACGTGTTATCTCAGCAAAAAGCAATCAGACTCGATTGATTTTGGCGCCAAGGGTGGTATTCTTTTCAATATATCCCAACATGAAAAGAACTAGGACACATTTCATGCACTCTACAGCATCTGACTGTAATACTTCATTCGAATGGTACCCTACCACACAGAGCCTACTTGCTGAGGTTATTCAAGTAAGCGGACTGATATCACTTCGGCTTCCCCGAGTCATGATGAATGGCACTGAAGGCGGATTCGAAAGGCACTCTCTGAATCTAAAGATACAAGCGAATATATTCAACTCTTCTGGGCAATTTGTTTCGCGATCAGGCGAAAAATAAACAAAAGTCAGAAAGGCTGCAAACGTCAAATTGAAATGGTCGTTAGCGTCTCACCAATGACTGGTTGAGGACTTCATTCTTAATGGTGCTCAGTTTCCAATTTTATACCTTCTCCCGCTCAAGAGAAGGAAAAATAGAAAAACCAAAACCAAAAACAGAAACAGGAACGCTTCGGCACACGCACTGGGGAATGAGATTCATTCGAAGAAGGAGAGATATGGGAGACAGTGAAGACTGTCAGGTATAAAATGATGTGAAGGGAAAGACGAAGCGGCTCATGATTGATATCAAAAGGTTTCCATGAGCAGTAAAATCAGAAATACTCAAATACAGTAAAGAGGCAAGAACAGCAAAACGTCCTCGTTTAGTGCTATCGTAAAGTACGACTTGCGAAGAAAAATCGTCGTCGAAGCGGAATCGTCTTCCCTGGGATATTTAACAAATCCAGGCAGGTTGTGAAGTATTCGGATAATTTATTTTATAGCGCCTAGTCGTGTTTGTTCTGAAATTTGTTTGATATATTGTGCTATATTATGATTTACGACTGTTGTGGCTGATGGTTTTCAGGCCTTTTATATTTCATTGCAATGCCCCTCCGGCTTTGCCATAGCTATGGCTCGTAGTATGTTCAAATAAATAAAATAAATTAATAAACTATGGCTTTCTATGTGCGAAGAAGTGGCGTCGATATGACAACAAATTCTCGCTCATCCAGACACGTTGGCAGTTATCATCATTTCCTTGGCTTGTCGTTTCCTCGCTAAATTCGCTTCTCCTGCTACTGCTGATTTATTCATGAACTTGTTGCTAAGTAAGGAGAGGTTCGCAAGTGTGTCTATCTGGTATATGGACCATCTGATGTTCATTAACGGTGGGCATAGGAGTAGCTCTTCCCTCACGTTAAAAGCGGAAAAACATTTCTCTCGGGAAATGTCTGAATCTATTTACAACTTTCGGCACTGTTCATTTGTGTGCGCCAATGTTTATATACCGGGAATGTTTATATGGCTTAAAGAGGAAACATTGCCAGCCCCATCCGAGCCTCGTTTTCTGTCAATGCTCTACGCTGCAATACAGCAACATGTTTAGGGCTGAAGTGCACGGACAGTTGGATTGTTCATTACGTTTTCGTCAGCTGAACAATGGCTGCAAAAATGCGCTCCTTGCTTTTTTGTATTTTTTCGCACAATGACTGTTGAACATTGAATTGGAACTCTAAGAACGATATTACGATGGTTGTTCCATAGTTGAAGAGGGGGCGAATTAACGACTACTTTCAACCACCTTGTAATTGCAGAGTGAGAATTGGAAGCATGAACTCTGTTTGCCGATAAAACGTTGAGTGACTTGCGTGTGCCCTCTCCTGTGGTTTATGCCTTTTTTTTTGTTGTACCGATTAGGCTTTTATGGGTGTTATAAATTATGATGATGATGACGGCGATAGTGGCGATTTAACTGTATCCGAAATGCCACTAATATTGCAACAAAAGAGAGCGAACAGTCGCCATTCTGATGTTCACTCTGCTGCTCAATGTGTGTTATTTTGCTCTATGAGTCTTGTTAGGCGGCATGTAGCTTGTTTATTATTTTTACTTCCGTGCCGTTGGAGATAGCTAGAATCTCTCTTGCATATATATTAAGAGCCAGATGAATAACGACTGCCATAAAGGCAGGTGCATGCGCAGCGCTGTCAGCAACAGCCGTGCACTGGCATGCCCGAGTAAGCGGAAAATGGGTAATGGTTATTCAGTTAAACATTTCTTTATTGGTTAATGAATTCAGCCATGAGTTTAGCTACCGGCATCCTGTGTTTCCGAAGAGCGAAGTCAGCATTTCTCGCTTTAATCCGCTGCTGTCAGTGACAGCAGGCGACAGATCGTACCCAAAGATGGAGCTGAGTGCAGCTGGGTATCGTTCTGCATGTTCCATTCCATGTATTTGTATGCACAAATACATATTTTCTTAGATTCGTTTGCGCTTATGTGCGTTTTGTGGACGCACAGCCCCTCGGTTTCCCTCAAGGTAGTTGGTTAGAATATGGCGCTGTGCAGTGGATTGTTCAGTATTCTGTGGATTCGGTAACGTGCTGTTCTGTAATACAAAACGTAATTGCTCCGTGTAACTTCCGCGTGGAGGCTTGGCCATAGTGAGAGTGCTTATGCAACACGCACTGCACAAGAATTCACAAACCAAGTAGAAATCTTTCGTTTGCATCGAAGCACAGAATCTGTCCTCCGTGTCAGATATATTTATTTCTGGGGCAGATGTCGCGTTGCTTCCGGGTCTTCAGTGGGACTTCATGGACGGAGCTCTGGATTTCGTAGTGGAGCTATGATGGAATATGGAAGCACACAAAGGAAAGAAGCGCCATCTATAATTAACAAACGATGGGACTCGATATACCTTTCGGTAGCCAACAGCGCCAATGTTACTAATCACGTACAAAGGATGGGCGTCTGTGTACATTTCTTCTTTACTCTTTGGCAAATCCATAACAGCTACGAATAGCAAAGGTTTTTAGTAACTGCACTAACGTGTACAACAAAAAAAATTAGTGTGGGTGATTAAAAGGAATAAAAAATAATATCGCCCGGCCCGCAACGCATAGAGCACAACGGGCCACCTGTACAACAGTGACACCTGCCTATCGCCTGACTTGACAGTATTAAAACACATTTGGAACGGTTATTTGTGGACGTCGTGCCACTTCCAATTGATGCCTTGTGATCCCGAAGCTTTAATCGAGCAGCGAGCAAGTGTATTGAACTCGCTGGTGTGTACACGCCTTTAATTTTATTGGTGTGGATGGTATGGTATGTGGGATTTGTACTCCTGGTGCATGTTTACGACCTTAAACACCGCAAAATATAGCGTACCAGAACCAACACCACCGACATACAAAAGCAAGGTTAAGAGTGCCGCTGATACCGATTGGCACAGCGTGCTTAGACAGCTATACCTGGTGGTACGGATTGGGACAATCATTTTAAAACCCATTAGTTTTGCCTACCTCAATGTGTTTTTAGAGCGTTTGCTGGTCTTATTTTCTTCCCTGGTTCAGTGACACCGATGTAGTTGGGATCCGCAAGGCAGGTGCGACTGTGCCGGCACTCTTCGCTGCCTGCCAAGTTGGTGTCTCACCATTATCTCAAAGGCGTCTTTGTTTCGCTGAGCGCGCCAGCGGAGCGGCTCGCCCAGCATGCATTGCGTCAAAACACTGCGGTGCGTTTAGAAGGACATTATAGCTACCTAAAATAAAGAAAACTGGCAAGACAACTATTTTCCAGCAATGTTTTTGTTCACTGACTTCAGCTTACGATCAAACACTCGCGTTACTGACTCGAAACCGTCCTGTGCTTTTTTGAGCAGATTTAGCCGCGTAATAAACAAGACAATCAAAAGTCATTGAAGAGAGGACCCCCACTAACGAAATAAAGCTTTCGTTGAGTGTTATTTTCTGTTCATAAGTGAAGTATTGTCCGCACACCCGAAGACAAGACGAACGTGCGAAAGCGTGGCTTGTACACGTATTTGGACCACTGGGCGCTGGCCGCTGAGTACGAGACCGTGCTGCTCAGTTCGTTTTCCCTCACAGCTGATGACTGTTGGTAGCCTGATGCCCCTCTAATATTGTCGCGGAAGCTGTCAACGGTCGGCGTTGTTAATGTCAGCCCAAGCCACGTACTAGAGCGTTGCTGTCAAGTCTGCGGGTGGCGATACGTTTGTGGCACAGGCAGAAGAAACCTCTAGTCCAATTTAACGAATAGATCTTTTCTTTTTCCTTAGCCAAACGGAGTAACCGGTTAGATAAAAAGATTACCTTTCTAGTCTGTGGGACGCAGAACACTATTAACGAGCTCATTTAAAAGGACAGTAATATGCCATGAAGTATACGTTACCATTGACTTCATGAAGTTCAGTCAGTCAATGAACGAAAAAAAAAATGCACACTGACTTGGCACTACGTAGTCAACAATCGGCAATCAATGAAACAGGCTTATTCGTTGGTGCTTTGCTTCATTCCCCCTAGCCACACGCATTTTACGAAGTAACTGTGCCGTCACCGATACAGTTAAGTTCACGCCAAAGACAAACTGTGCTCGCTAAATTATTTTTATTATTATGAGAGGATAAATAGACAAAGCCTGAGCACCGCCACTACTCGGAAGTCGGTCTCTGTGAAACTCATCATTCCCAGAATGGAGCTTGCGTAGAACGACAACGCACGCACCGAGCTAGCGCGCAGATTAGTGCCTTATGTAACTCTTCCGACAAGTCACATGCATCGTGTCTTAAAACTAAAAGAAGCCACCCACCGGCTCGCACTGCAAGTCGCGACTAGAATGTGAAGACAAAATGTTCAGTTATGACAACTCCGTTCGAAGTTCACGGCAAAGTTTTCATTACTACAGTCTACGTGTGCATGAGAGAAATCTATTCCCGCAAAGGGATAACTAGTATGACGCGCTTTTGAGTACGCGAAAAGTTTTGATCACTTATTGTCTTACATTGCATATTGTGTGAAACAAATCAAATGTAACTGAAGTTTTCTTTTCAGCGCTTCAAAAAATTGAAGTGGTAATAAGGGAGCAAATTAAGTAATGGCCTCCATCTGCGACCGCCACGCAAACATCATGTGATGAACCGCTCACACAACGCTCATTTCCTATAGCGAGGGGCACTTATGTCGTTGTGTTTACCTGTCGCATCATCAATGATACGTCCCATACTCGCGCGATGCTTTGTTTCCGGGCGCAAAGGTCCGCAGTCCAGTGATGAAAGCAGGCCGGCTCCTGTTCGGACGAGAGTTCGCCGACGATGGTACGGAGAGCAACCAGGCGTGGGGGTAAAAGATGAGTTGGACAAGATGCGGGAAGGAGAAGTCAGTGTAAGTCGGACACAATTACGGAACTGCGCAAATGGTGAAAGCTAATTCGCACGTCGGTGCAGTGGTGTCTCCGAATGGGGTATAATTTGCTGGACTTCTCCTTGTGTAGTTCCCTGAAGACACCCGCGACGTCCAAGAGCAATTACGAGCTCAGCGCGGTATTTTCTTAGTTAATAAGTCTAGAGAGACAAAATATACATCATATTACGACCGATGTCTATGTCATTAGGAAACCTAAACGCGGGACATAATAGTTGACCCGACATGGGGCCGGCGGCCCACCCGAAAAAGCGAGAGCTTACGACATTTAGTCACGATGTCGAGATCCGACTTGGGGACGGAAAGCACTGACCCGGAAAGACACAAGGTAATGGGTAAAAAATGGTTCGAAAAAATTTCGGAAATGGTTATCGGAGAAGCAGCGTCAATTGGAGTCCCAATCGAAGAGATAGGGCACAAAAGCAGTGATGAAGCCGTGTCACGGTACACCTGCTTCTTCGAATGCAATAGCAGCCTCAAAAAGTTCAAGAAAATAATTCACACAGTTTAGCTGCGCCGCTGATTATGTGGTCTTGTTGCGAGTTCTGCCGGTGCTGGCTTCGCACCAGTTTACTCTATTCGCTCGCATAAATACACTTGCGCAACGTGCAGCGTTTCAGATAACGAAGTTGCTGACTTCGGCTCTTCGAGAGCACGCGAACACGCGGTCAAAAAACACATTTGCAGTGCGAGTCATTCAACCCATGTGCGCTAATACCGGCGCTCAATCTATTCCCAATGGAGTGTTTAATTTTCCATCCACACAAAATGCGGTACCTGGCATCAGTGGGTCTGTGATCTGACCGCGCAGCACCTCATATTGCGTACACACGAAGGCCCTTTCTTCACTCTCGGTGCCATCTTATCCGTGCAATGAACTTTATTTCTTTCATATCTTACCTCCTTCTTGATGCCCGCGTGAACCACGATCCGCTTGCCGCATATCTACAACTAATAATTCGTGCTATACACTGATGTTTTCTACTCAGCAGCCCGCATTCCTCCCTTCAGCCAGCAAGAGTACCGGATAGGTGGGCCAGGCGGGCGCTAGCACAATGTGTCAGTGAACTAGAAGGCACCCAAGCATCTCGATGTCGAGACCAGACGTTACGCTTTTTTTTTGACAGCAGAGTATTGTACAGCAGCGTATCACACTTCAGACGAGAGGGCCTGGGTGTACAGATACCTACAAAAGTATATCAGACGCAAGAGTGTTTCATGACTGGACCGTGCCCGTGGCTTAAGCCCACGCAGTAGCGCTGGACCAGGCATCCTAGGCGTCCACGGATCGCTAAAATTTTATAACGGCAACAATTTTTAGCGTCCGGCCCCTAATCTTATGACGCCAGCTGTATCTTCGACTTTAGTATCAAGGAACTGAAACTAAGTTCTGAAGTTTTCAGAGCACTCAGCCCAAAGTGGTTTTGCTGTAATCTACCTAGCAGCACTTGGCAGAAGCTTAACGCATCCTACCAGATTTAGGGAACGGAAAACTGTAGCATAGGATATTCCTGATTAACACCTCCGGGAACACGAAATTGACGCATCAATCACGACCTCGACAGTAAAGCAGCGGCGCAGCAGGTTAGAAAAGATGTTTTACTCGGTGCTTGTGCGGCTTTATAAATTTTGCACCTAGGTTCAATTCATTTATGCTGCCGGATAGATTAATTATTGAGTTAGTGTACCTAAAGATAAAGAGAGAAAACATAGGCTGCGCAGATAAATAAGCGAAAGTTTCCATAAAGAAATCTGATAGTAGCATTAGTTCTGCTTTCTGCAGTGTAAAACTTCAATATTAAGCAGAAATTATTGTTGTTCATTCCGAATTGAGTTCGCAACGCTCCGGTAGTATTGTAGTATTCATTTTGCAGGATATTACACATGAATTTCAACAAAATAAAAAGAATGGGATAGAATAGAATTAACTTTGGTTTCACTTTCTCTCGCTTTTATCACACAACTTTTTCTTTTCTAATTTTTGAAGATAAACAAATGAACATGGATAGCACACGGACTTCATACTTATAGTTAACTCAAAGAGAGGCTGATCCGCCAAATCCTGCAAAATCCTCCGAGCAACTTTGTCGTAGACTGGCCAATATCGCTTTCAGGGTTAGCAGTTTTACCTGGCAGTTCATTTTACAAATCTGTCGTAGACTGGACAATATCGCTTTGAGGGCAAACAATTTTTGCAGCAAATAATTTCTGCAAGCAACAGGAGGTGGGAAGCAAACGACCAATTACCAGCACCACCGCCCTGATCGTATTGCCGCCGATATTCATACTACTGGCGCCTCGCCTAATACGGCCAAGCGACAGGGACCTGCTCCACCGATTCGCCGCACAACTACAGCAGTTTCTTCGCCGAGGCAAGAGTAGTGCTGATGCAGATAGACAGGTGTATCAAACTCGTCGTCGTACTCCGTAATTCGTTCTCCTCCGTGCTGGTCCAGCAGTGCTCCATTGACGTGGAACAAATTTGTACAAGTAAGACACACTATAAGCATGTTTTTGCCAGGACCAGCGTGACGACAAACTGGACGGCTTACTTCAGAGCGAGGAGCATCGAAGGCCACGTATGAAATTAAATCAAAGCAAATCAAACTTACAAAATAACGGTCTGTAGGCTGATTTCTCCATAAATATCTTCTTCATTCAATCATGCTGTTTACTGCAAGAATGCAGAAAATAAATGTTCCTCAGCGGACTTTTCGGCTGCAGAGATGTCTAGCATAATAATTAATGAGCACTAAGCGATAAACACTGCTTAGGGAGTAAGCAGGGAGTAAGCAGTGTTACAAGATGCAAGTGAAGGTAGTGACCACCGAGCTAAGGTGCTTGCTTAAATGCGACGAGAAAAAACGCAGTATATTTAAGGGGCATTAAAGAAAGCTGCACTTAGTAGGCTACAGCGCCTGGTAGTGCCCCTGGCTTTCTGTGTTTCAAAGTAAAAAGAATGAAAGTCCTCCACAACCTCTAAAAACGTTGGAAGGATGGGGATGCCCTGGGGAGCCAAAACACTGATCCCTGGAGCAGCACTGTGCAGCTTTGTAAACTCTTTATAAAGGCTGTACTCAAGCTCGACTACAACAAGTAAACTCGTTGGTAGCGATGTGTCATCTCAGACTATTTTCATGAACGGCAAAAGGTAAGTTAGTACCATTCTGTTTTGGGCAATTGTTTGTCGTCCCATTTCAAGCAGGTAGACGAGTACTAAGTATACCCCCGTATGTTTCATTTTCTCTTTCAGAGAAAAAACGCAGTCCCCTTATTTAATTATGCCTAAGTGACATTCCGTTCAAAACGCTTCGCAAATCTCCCTTCGACGTTGTACGGTGCGCGGCCCGGGCTTTCTTCCGCTGCGGAGTAATCGCATTAGTTCTCTGGCGTGGCCAGGTGTCTACGCCGCTGTTCGGGTAGTATAGAGACGTAAGAAGGCGGCGCGCCCTGAAGACGCCAGTCGTCACGTAATTAGTTTGCGCTCCCAGAGCTTGACCCTCCGCCGACCCGACTGAGACAAAGAGCGTTATGGCCGTGATTTCGCGATGTCACGCGTTCCGTGCCTTTGAACCGGCGCTGTCCGCCAAGTGTTTGCTGAAGGCGACTGTCGAGTTTCCCAATAAGGCTAATTTCATTAGCAAGCGCTTAAAACGTTATACTTTGTCTGCTTCAATTGCCGGCGCTGTTATCTCGCACTGACCTCAGTGTCGCGTAGAGAGAAATCACATCTTTTGACTCGATATCGTTGTCGAAGCATTTTCTTCTAAATCACAATTTCACTATCTTAACTCATGTCCTCTCGCTCGTCTCTTTATTAAAAATCAAATATAAACAAATTTGTTGCCCCTTTCACCGACTTCGTTTCAGGTATTCTCTATGGCTTATTGAGAACTGTGTCCGATCAGAAAGTTATTCAGTACTGTTATGGTGAATAAAATGTTTCCTGACCTACACCAACAATCATTTTATTCTTCCACGCTTCTATTAATTGGCACCGCTTGAGGTTGAGTGACAACCAGAAAGCTGCAAATGTCGGGCATTCATTGGCCCACCACAAGATAAAAACTGATTTGTTGGTCTTAATATTGTGCCAGAATGCCCTATTTGTTTCTTTCCATGATGAAACGCAATGTGGTAATGGAAAATTCAAGTAGGAATGCGTGTCTCAAAACAGCGCTTTCGTGTTTCTTTTTACTAATCGCAAGCCTACGCAATCGAACACTTAAGAAGTGAGATGCGTTAATTACCCACGAGCGAGTCATACTTTACAAATTATTTATTATTTATTTACATCGCTCCGTAAGGCAACGAAAAATGAGGATCACGAATGCTAGTGTGTGTGCAAGAACTTAATCATTTAAAGAGTGGAAGAAAGCCTCGTTGGCGGAGTTATAAATAATAATCGATGGTAGATAGTTCAATATTCGACAATTAGACCGATCAAAGAATAACTAAAATTTGCCTTCATTTTCAACTAGTGGTCCACTCGCAACAATATGTAAATTGGTAGTTGCATATATTTTTCGCGCTTGATACCGGTAATAAGCAGCTCATAAAATGGAAACCTTTAACGTTGTAATAATTCACAGCGTATAAAAGGTTAGTGCTCAAATAACTTAGTCTTACATAGTGCTTTCCATGGGTGCCCTACTAATGGCCACATAATTCAATAAATTTCCAAATGACCAACAAGCAACCAAGCAGTCAAACACAGATGTGACGTTGGTAGCAGCGATGTTTTCTTGCTGCAACGTGCTTGCTATAAATCAAGAGCTGACATTTCACTGAAACAAAAAAAAAAAGGGAGACAAAACTGGCAGCAAAAAATCTTCAGCATTCATGATTTCTTTGGCGAAGCTGCTAACTTTACACATGATTGCTAAAACATTGAGTATCATGTATACTCATCAATTATTCCGTTTAGCATATTTATCGACTGCTTTGTTCCCTTCCGGTACCGGTTCAGCGTCATGTCTCCCAGATACTCTTGGAGAATATGGAGTCAAGCACCCAAGGCAGGCTTTCATCCGAGTATTTCCAACACAGCGTGTCCTTTGTTTAGCCATTTCAAAATGCCACAATGCCCAGAAAGCACCTGCACGTAAACCCCGACGTCTTGTCAGCACCCCGCGGTTTGTGACTACCTCCTTATTTTGCCGCGCGATCGCGGTAACAAAAAATCGTGAGTGAGGCCGACAATTCCCTCAAACCAAGTGGCGCTACCGGAGCCCGGGCCCCGACGCAGCAACAACACACTCAGGTGAGCAGCTGGGCAGGAGTCGCTTCCTCCCCTCCTTCCCCCTCGCCCACTTCCCCCTCCTCGGTTTACGGCGTAGATGTCGAAAGCCGCAGACAAAATGAGCAGCTTAGAGGCCAGATCGGGCAACTGCTCGCCAAAATTCAAAATTTAGAAGAAAAGCTAGCTTCCGCGACGGGTGTCTCGAGTTCCGACGCCATGGAGAGTGAGCCCGAACTGCCTCCCGCGTTCGCGTCGGCAATGGCCGCGATGGAGGCGCGTCTCACCTCCCAGCTTCAGAAAATGGTAGAAACGGCTATGAACTGCATGGAGCCACAATTCTCGGCATCGGTCCCTGCAGCCATAAACCGCTGCATTAATCGAAAACCACACGAACCAGTCGGCGGTTCGAGGGGATCCGAGCCTGCAATACGCATAAGAAAATTATCTGCAATCCCAGAGACACGGAATCGCCGGACTCCAACCCCGCACCCCCACCCAGTACGGGCTGTAGGCCAGAGTCCAATCAGCCCCCGTCTCTCACCTCCAATACTAATGATGGCAGCACGGCCTAACAAGCGTTCCTCTCCTCCGAAAACACACACATTGGTAACCGTGACGCAATGCAATTGCAGATGCTTCAAGGCTCGGCAGAAACGCGCGAACCTGCGCCTGTACCTAGTAACTTTCGAGGCTTTACCCGCCGTGGTCGCCCCCTCCAGGAGCCAGGAGCGGCGGCGAAATTGACTAACTGCGTGACGTTCCAGCGAGACCCCTCGTTGTGTCTCGTGTCTCCTCGTACACAAGTCGTACACAGCCACCGAGATCGACCTAGATCTCAAAATACCGTACTCGTACGCTATGGTAAGGATCCTTCCCCTTCGCCGATAGGATCCTCCTCTGCACTTACTTAATGTATACTGCTCCCCGAAACTGAAGCGAGTGACCTTCGCGGACCTCTTTAGCCGTGCTCTTAAAGAGGCGGGTCTCGACCCCCTACGGACTGTGGGCGACTTCAATGCCACTAGTTAGCTATGGGGCTATCGTAAGGAGGAAGTTCGCGGACGCATGCTGGCGGAGTTCGCGCCCACACTGGGCCTCACCCTCCACACCGTCCCGGCATTTCCTACCCGCGTAGGCAACTCGGTGACCCGAGACACATGCCCGGACCTCACCTTTACTCGCAACATAAGACACGCAGACTGGATCAACACCGAGGATACCCTCGGCAACGACCACTGCATCATCAACACCACTGTTTATACACGCCTCCTAAAGCGCCCTACCACACTAGCACGCATCCCCAATTGGACCACCTTTCACCAAAATTTCCCATCCGACACCAACACGAATATCATCAGAGAGCAGGGGTGCGGGAATTGGTCCCGGTCAGTCATATCGCACCTTCGCTCTCACGAGAAGCAGATACAGCTCACAGAGGTAGTCAAGGACGTAAACAACCACCTCCTCCACCTCTGGGAAGTGCGCCGCGGCCTCACGCGCCGCTGGAAGCGCCAGAAATACAAAGGGTGTTTTCAGAATTAGATGAATATGAAATAAAAGCAGCGGCTGCACCAGAGGAGGGCATTGAGGTGACTATTGAGGGTGTCCTGGAGATGCTCTTGAAACTGAATGCTAAAAAATCCGCTGGACCCGATGGTCTTCCGCATGTATTTTTGAGGCGATACGCAGAACAAATATCAGGTTGCCTAACAGACATCTTTAAACTATCATTAGCATGCGGAAAACTTCCTTCAGATTGGAAAATAGCACATGTGGTTCCTGTATGTAAGAAAGGTGATCGATTGTCAGTTTCAAATTATCGGCCTGTTTTCATAACATGCAGTTGCTGTAAGATGTTGGAGCATATTGTAGCCGGCTACCTGCGAAAGTTCCTGAGTGATCATAATCTTCTGTCTGATTGTCAGCACGGGTTTAGGCAGGGGTTATCGACAGTTACTCAGACTGTTCTGGCTGTGCACGACTTTGAGCGGGTGCTTGATATGTCCGGGCAAACGGATGTGGTTTTTTTTTTTATTTCAGCAAGGCCTTTCATAAGGTGCCACATGGCAAACTTCTCTATAAGATGGAATGTATGGGTGTGCCTTTTTTATCATTCAGTGGATTCAAGCCTACCTTACAGACAGACGGCAATATGTGGAAATTAATAAGACCGCTTCTAGTGTTGTTAGTGTTCATTCAGGAGTTCCCCAGGGCAGTGTGCTTGGGCCTTTGTTGTTTTAATAGATGTCAATGATTTAGTTGCAGTTGTGCCTAAAGATGTTTCTGTCAAGTTATTCGCAGACGACTGTGTTGTGTTCACACAAATTTCATCCGAACATGACCACAGCACTGTATAAAAAGCAGTTTTTGTCATTGAAGAATGGTGTCTTAAATGGGCTATAGAACTTAAAGTGAAAAAAACTGTTGTCTTACGAATAACTAGAAAAAAGTCTCCCGTTTTGTTGCCTTACCTTATTCGCGGTAATAGGATTTTGGAAGTTCAGAAATATAAATATTTAGGCGTAACACTCGACAGTAAGTTAAAATGGTTGTCACACATTACTAATATTTCTACAGCCGCAATGCGAAACCTATGGGTTTTACGAAGAAAGCTAAAAACTGCCCCAGCACACAAAAAAATTGGCTTACGAAACTTGTGTGCGGTCTTTACATGAAAATGCTTCAGTCGTGTGGGACCCGTACACGAAAAAGGACATAATGGTCCTTGAAAAACTCAATAGGAAAGTGGTTAGGTTTATATACGGAAAATACAAAAGGGAAGACTCCCCCTCGCAGTTAATGATGTCAAATAATATTCCTACACTAGAAATCCGCCGAAAGTATAATAGATTGGTATTCTTGTTTAATAGTTTAACAGGTAAAATTAAACTGAAGCTTCCGGAGTGCATTAAGCGTCCTCTAGTGAGAAGGACTCGAAACGTTCATGAACATTCACTTACTCCCAATTTCGCCAAAACTAACAGTTTTAAATACAGTTCTTTCCCTAGAACAGTGCAAGATTTGAATTCGTTACCGGAATCGGTTTTTTCCTCGCAAAATTTTTCTGATGCGTTAAATCGTCTACTTACCTGCTAATATTGCTTATATGTATGTTTTGTGTCCGTGTGCTTCTAATATTGTATAAGTTTATTGTTTTGGTTTTATCCTTTTGGTACCCGTGCGCTGAAAGTTTCTGAAAGTTTGAAAAGTATTTATTTGAAGTGTTTCATACACTTCAGGAAGGAGGCCAAAAGGCGTGGTGCCTGACGAGGGCCTTCCTCCCTGGGGTAAGCAAACTGCATTCGGCAAATACACAAAACATACAAATACAATAAATGTAGCGGTCGCCATTACACTTGCTGGCATGGTAAAAGAAAAAAAAAACAAAAGAAAAACTGTACAACAATGTTAAGATATCTTCAAAGTTGTTAAGATGCGTGCTGTTGGGTTACAGGGAATTATAAAAAGGAAAAAAAATATATACAATCATGTTAACTGTTATCAATTTACAATATGTCACAGGATGTACCGGTTAGTCATGTAGTCAACAGTGCAATCACTTTTCTCTTGTATATTTTTTGGGTTCTGCATTGATGGAGGAGGTCATGAAAATTTGTTTTCATTCAAAAAGGTTGTCATCTGATATCTTATCGTTTGGAATCCGTAATTTGTTCTAGATTTTGGTGCTCTTACTGTCATGTGTCGAAGGGGATATCGGTTTTGTGTTTGTGGTAGTTCTGGTGTTGCAAAAAAAATTAGTTTCATGATGAAATATGTTATATGTTTCAAGTGCTAGCCGAAGAGTTTTTAATTGAAAAATTGTCAGTAACCCCAAGCTGTTCCACCACAAGTTAGTACTATCCAAGTAGCCTAGATTAGCAATTGCTCGTATGGCCTTTTTCTGTAGTAAAAACAAAGCATTTAAATTAGTCTGTGTTGAGTCTCCCCATATCAGTAAACAATAGTGAAGATGTGAATGAATTAAATTGAAATAAAGTTGCTTTTTGAGCCATACTGGCAATAGAAGCCTAAATTTATTTAGAAGGCCCACTGATCGCGAAATTTTTTTTCTTACTTGATTAATATGGTCAGTCCACAGCAGGTGTTCATTAAATATAACTCCAAGGAATTTTATTGACTGTACTCGTTGTAAAACATTTGAATTGTATAATATGATTGGCTCAATATCTATGACTTTATTTTTAGCTCTGAATATTACATACTTCGTCTTCGTGATGTTTAGTTTTAACCTGTTGGCCCTCAACCATAATGTAAGGTTTTCTAACCAGAGATTTGCTCTACATTCTATTGCTTGTAAACTCGCGTCATGAAAGAAAATATTTGTGTCGTCAGCGTATAAAACTGTTTCGGAAGAAGGAAGAATATTAACAATGTCATTTATGTGAACCAGGAATAGAATAGGACCCAGTATTGAGCCCTGTGGCACACCAGTGCGTATAAGGCCGTGGCTTGAAGGTATGTCGTTAATCATTGTGAATTGTACTCTGGATGATAAGTAGCTCTGAATAAGATTAAGTGCGGAACCTCGTATCCCATAGAATTGTAATGTGCGCTGTAAAATTTTGTGACAGACCGAGTCGAAGGCTTTTCGAAAGTCTAAGAATAGCCCAAGTGTAAAAATTCTGTTTTCGATATTGTTAATTATTTTATCCTTTATGTGAAGTAAAGCTTTTTCCGTAGATTTCCCTTTCTGAAAGCCATATTGTTCTTTCGCAATAGCTCCGGTCTTAATGAAGTACGAAGTAAGGCGGGTATTGATGACTTGTTCAGCAATTTTTGAGAAGACCGGCAAAACGGATATTGGGCGATAATTGTTAGGATCATTATAGCTTCCTGTCTTATGTATCACACAAACTCTTGCTATCTTTAATTTATCTGGAAACCTGCCTTCTTTGAGCATTTGGTTGCATATATGGGACAACAAAGGTTGAGATAATATCAGATACGGCTTTCACTACCTCACCCTTGATGTTATCAGCTCCAACGGAACAGTTATTTTTTAGACGCATTATATACGAAGAGATTTCGGCTGTAGTTGTTGGGGAAAGAAATATCAAAGACTTTGGTATGCCTTTAAGATATGACATTGGATCTGTGCATGTTGTTTGCGCAGACTGATTTTCACCAACCGTCAGGAAGTGTTCGTTAAACATGTCTGATAAGGGACGACCTCTAAGTGGAACGCCATCTACCACAATCTCTACTGGAGTTGGCTCGGTTCTTTTTGATACTAAATTGTTGTATGACCTCTATATCTGATTAGGGGCAAGTTTATTAGCGAACGCTTTTGCGTAATATTCCTGTTTTGCGGTTTTTAGTTCAATGTTGAGCTTATTCCTTACAGCTTTATGCAAGTTTAGTATATTGATGTCCTTGTGCTTCAAAAAATCAGCAAAGAGATTGTGTTTTTGCCTTATTCTTTTGTACAGCTCTTTCGTAACCCACGGTTTCTTAGACTTTTTGTACCTAGAGCGGCGGACTAGAGGAAATGCTTCATAATAGGCATCTTGAAATTTTTTTTCAAAGACATCGTAACAGCGACTAGGATCTTCATTAAAAACGAGTGACCAGTCCACCTCTGAAATCATGCGTCGAAAGCAATTTATAGTTTCGTCATTAACTTTTCGATAGAAAGTGTTAGCTGCGCTATTAGAAAAAGTTTTCCTCGAATGTGGCAAAAAGACAAAAAATGGAAGATGGTCGCTAAAATCGCAGGCGATCACACCCGACTGGACATCATTGGTAAGAAATCAGTGAAACATAAATCGAGAGCAGTTCTGGTACTTGTGGTAATTCTTGTTGGCAGGTTTATAACATTTGCACAGCTGTAGGAAGACATCATACCAATAAAACTCTTAGAAACTGTATTCTCAGTCAATATATATATGTTAAAATCACCCAACACGACAACAGATTGGCTATGTCCTGTAAACGAGTGAAGTACACTGTCAAGGTAGGAAAAAAAGCGTTCAACTTTACCAGACGGGGGTCTATAAACAAGAATTATAATAACACCACAAGTTTCGGCAACAAGTACCTAAAAATCACAGTCAACAACGGAAAACGACTCTAGGGAGCCGTGTGATACGCCATCACGAAAATACAGAGAGACACCGCCCCCTTTTTTGTTGTCTCTGAACAAAGACACATGAGAATAGTCTTCAAATTGAGCAACGTCAGAAGAATCAGTGAACCAGGTTTCTGTAAATGCTAGAACATCAAATTTATGGTGAAGTAAGTTCAGATAAGCGCCAACGGCATCTCCTTTGTTTTGAAGACTTTGTGAGTTTAAACAAAACAAAGAAAGAGGCTTATTTGAATGGGAAGGTAATCCCATTACTGTATCGTTAAATTCATGTACCGCGTAGTAACTGCGGTTTTGTGAAGATGCTTCGCAATCCATACTGCTAGAAAAGATAAAGAAAAACAGAAAAAAACTGAGTTGATGGACGCTCACGCCTCCGAATCAATCGCTTTCAGCCTGCTTAGTTTCCTTGATATTACACAGATCTGCCTCACATGAAATCCGCAGAATTGGTTCTCCTGGGCCCTTGCGGACCAACACCTTTCCATTCTTCTGCCACGTGAAGCAGTAACCCATCTGCTGTGCCCTTGTGCGTACCAGCCACAAAAGATGCTTGTTTCGACTGGTAAGGTTATCGTAGAAGCGGACTTCTGATTCACTGTCAACCAGTTGCTTACTCTTGCTCTGCCAGTTCCCTTTTGTTTTTCGAGAAACGAACCGCACTAGAATGGGAGCCTTTCGACCTTTTCTTGTGGGAAGATGGTGAATGCCATCAATGTCGTCTTCAACAAGCGAACGAAGGCCAAGGGAAGCAGCCAACTCATTGATTTTAGGCAAAAGGTTTCGTTTTCTTCCCATTTGACCCCATGAATCTCGAGATTCTGCCGTCTACCATACTGTTCAAGTTCGTTAACTTGATTCTTTAAATCAGAAATCTCCTTCGCACTTGCGGAGTCTTCCACTGCTGTAATACGCTCCTTGATGTCTGTTAGTTCACGGTCTTGCTTGGTTAGGCGCTGTAGCACTTCATCATACTTATCCGACATGTGTTGGACAGACACTTGTACATCAGTCACTATTTGCTTTAACTCGGGAAGTGCATTCATCGCCTCAACTAAAGGCATCAGAAGGCATAGCTTTTTTTGCATATCTGTCACGATTCCCATTAGTGCCTGTTGAGAGAGCTGCTGCTGTTTGTTATTTGAACAGCTATGCGTAGGGAAGGAGCCACGTGAGCGACATTGATCGCTGGACGGTCGAGAAGTGCGCTCTGACGCCACTACACATGTCCGACATTTCCACTGCGCAATGCTGCTATCGGCCTTTTTGCTTTTGTAGCTTCTGGCTGTTAGACCTGAACATGCTTTTCCAACATGGTAGTTGAATTCGCACGCTACACAGGTTACAAATGGGTCATCGGGTGGGATAGCAGCATGGCAGGAAAGACAACGGTGAGGCTCGTCTTGAGCCGTATGATTAGGCATGGCTATCACTAAGCAACAGCACCCGGCAGCAGCAGCAGACGATGCAATAGAAAAAAAATAAAGGAAGCAAAGCCACCAACCTGCGAAGTGGAAGGAAAGCGTCAAGCGCCTTCCAAGACAAGCGTCGACGATGTGCTACTGCTGCTACTGCCGAATGCAAATGCGGAGCAATGATTCCCAGTACCGCCGAAGAAGCCTCGGTAGTTAGAACGTGGTTGCTGGGGCCAATGGGAGCAGGCCAGGTCTCCCGGATGATACGAGGAGATAAGGTCCGCAATCTTCGAAACAGTGCGTCGTTGTCAGCAGGAAATTCTTCAGATGCAGCGCAGCCGCAGTGGAGCCATGCGCCAAATGTTGAACTTGAACGGAGGCCCAGCCGTAAAACCGGTTCATGCGATGTATTCCAATCAGCCAGGTATCATCAGACCTCCCGAGCGCGGCCGGACATGGTGACTGTTGTTGTAGTACGCCCGAGAAGCAGGAGAATCAGCGACGACCACTGCGTGCGAGCACGAACGGAACGGTTCGAAAGAAACGAAACGAATCTAACATTGTATAAGTTTAACATTGCTAAGATTGTATAAGTTTATTCTTTTTGTTTTATTCTTTTGGTATCCGTGTGCTGCTAATATTGAATAATTTTATTCTTTTGGTTATGTAACAATGTAAGTTCAGTCCTGCTTGGGCCAAGCAGTGGCCTGCAGTATTATGAAATAAATAAATAAATAAAAAACACCTGCTCTAGTTTCTGTCACAAACCACCGCAACCGCTTAAAGAAGGCTTGCAAATTTTAGTTTTCCAAGTCAGAGAGGACGGAGAGCTCCAGACGTTTCGCTCATCAATAAAACGGAAACTTAGTGTCACACTATGGCACTTCTTAAGTTAACGCTAATGCTCTTGCTGCACGTTCTCATCCATCGTTGTTGCCTGAGCCAAGCATTCTCAAGACTACATTAGTGCATGCAGTGCACGTAAAGATTGCTGTAGTGTGATTATGAAGCGGAACCTGTTATATTCCATTTACCCTGCGAGCTCACCAACGCGTGACCACAATCTAGTGCTCTCAACAACCCGCTTAACATGAACGATTATTAATCAGTCACTCTCTGTTTTTTCAGTGCCAGTGGACTGGCCAACCAGATAAGACTTCTATCTGAGACTGTGGACGTTTACTTTTCACCACCCGCATGTGTCTTCATGAGTGCATCACGGACATTGTTATGCTTACTCAGGCTGTACTATCTCCACTATCAGGCTGAGGCAGCTCGACTGTCCGTCCAGGTGGTAAAAAACATGAGCGTTTGTCACCAGTTTCAAAACGAGTGTGGACATTCTTCCTTTTCGATGTACCTTTCTTCAGGAACACTAACCTGCGGTTTCCCTGAGTAAAGTGAAAAGAGTACGCATGAGTAAAAACAGCTTTAAAGCAACATCTTTATTTTACCTTATGCAAGCAGGTGGAAATGCCACTATATAATATACAGTTAGTAATATACCAAGACAGCGTTGATACCTTTTGCAAAAATAGAAGAAAAGCGAGTGTTAACAGTACTACTCGTTCTGCCGGGCGCATACCAGCAAAAGCATGTGTAGAGATCACTGGCACGAAACACAGAATAATTCGTGAAATCTTCTACAAAAGACGCAATGTAACTTATAACATCATAGCGAACGCTGTTCATTTATTATTTATGTATGCGCCCTTACTGACAAATAAATCATCATTTTCTGCTTTATACCTCTACTCATCCAGAGGCCACCATTATTCTAAGAACACAAGATTTTGCAAACGCTGCTATATTCTCTTATTGCAAAAAGGAATTCAGCGTAGAAATCGTGCCTAGAGATGCACAGGTAAGCGAAACTCACCAGCTTGTTGGAAAGAGCTTCATTTCTGGTGCCCCTTGCGCAAAACTTTCGTTGCTGTGAAGTGCATTCCTCCAAAAAGAAAGTAACAGGAAAGAATTTAGGTGCCTCCTGAGACGTGATGGAACAAACCAGAGAGAAACAAGAAGATTGCTTTCAGCTATGATCCTGACTTTCAGGCCCTCATGACAGAATTTCGGCGTACTCCGGGAAAACACGAGAACTCTGAATGGGTCTTGGAGTAAGGTCGGCACGTTTGATGTCGGCTCAAATTCGACTTGCGTTGCTTCGCTGAAGTTTTTCATCCGTGAAATGCGATGCAAGCTCCGACATACAACGAGCACTCAAGCACGAGAACTCTCAGACAAAATGGCTCGGACGTTTTTGCTCCTCACGTTCAGGTACAAACCCAGCACTCAGAAGGGCCGCTTCAAGAGGCGTAGGCCGGCTTCACGGGGCTGCACAACTTCAACTTCAGTTTTCTTTTTTTTCTTTTTGTCGGCAAGGGGGACGGGGAGGGGGGGGGGGGGGGGGGGGGGGGCTGGCTGGAGCAAGCTTAAAAGCGGAGCTTCGCGTTGCCACATCATGGATCTTTTGTATTCACTATTCGAAGTCTTCTTGTGCGGTAAAGATTGTCCGGTTTCATACAAGCGTACAGGCGCGGACAAAAGTAAACGGAGCACGCAACTGTCTTCGAATATTTTTCATGCGTCACCTTATTGAAATTTCCAACAGTTGTACGCGCATGCTGGTAGAGGAGGTTGGTGGGCTTTCTTGTAGACAAACAACGCTTCTTCATTACCAATGGAGAAAGCGTGATTGCACTTCGAACGCAATAGCGTGCTCCGTTTAATTATGGCCGCGCCTGTACGTTCAGCCCCATCTGTGCTCAAGTATAAGGACAACACCCCTAGCGACAAACACCGACACGTGCGTTCACCTTTCTTGAATCATTTTGCTACGGCTATAGAGCCCTTCCTCGTTAATATAAATTCTGTTAGTGCGTACGAAGTAATAATTCACATTTATTTTGGGGGCGAAACCGTTCCAATTAATTCACGACTCGTAAACATAGAGACTACCTTTACCCACAGCGGACAGAGGGACATGCACGAACGTCCAATGGCGTTCGTGTATGTCCCAGAAAAATGTTCAAAATTTATTTCTTGGAGACACTAGTACAAGCAGCACTTCTGAAGAAACAATCCACTTTCAACAACTAGCATCCAGAACAAATGAACAAGAAGAAAGTAATAGAAAAGTGTACCACACAAACATGTACCTGATTACCGCGTGAGATTTGGGATAGACAATAGGCATCGTTGCTTGCTATCAAGAAGCCTAGACTACGTTCGAAACCTACGGCTAGCTTCTAAGCGACGCGGGTCACTGCCTGTGTTTTCATGTCTAGCTTACAATGCAATCCACGCCGTGCCCGAGCCTTATAAGCAACAGGGTCCCGCGGTGCCGGTGATCTTTCTTCTGTTCGAAAGCGCCCTACCAGCGCGCTGCTCTCGGAGATTGACGAGGCCAATCGCGTTTGTGCCGCGACCTGAAAGCGGATCAGGGCGTTATTTACGACCCCGAGTGTGCTTCCTGTCGCCTTGTTACTTCCGTTACTTCCTTTTTCTCTTCCTGGTCACGGTCCTCCAGGGTACGATGGCCCGTCTACGAACCGTATAGAATTTCGTGGCTTCTGGTTTATCTTGGTACCTCCTGCTGTTCGTGTCTTACACCGGCGCATTCACGTACTGCGATTTTACCAAATCACGCCGCATTCTCTAAGTCTACTTGTAGTCCTGCGCCCAGGTGCAAAAACCCAAGAGAGTTTTGGTTGTCCTGTGCAGTTCCAGCGAACCTTTCCGAATTTTTCTGCCCGTTTCGAATCCCCTCAGGGGTTTATAGCGCGCATTCTTGTTCCCTTTCTTTTTTTTTTTTTGTCCTGAGAAGAAACGGGCCGGAAATGTAACGTTTCGTTTCGACATGACGTCAGGGGACCTGTTTTGTGGATCAATCAAGTGTTTTGTGGTTCTAATTCTTGCTTCTTTTTTGGTGGCCACGAGGCCTTCGACAACAGAACCTTTCCAACGATACTGCATCCAGGAGATCAAATTCTTATCGCAAGTGGCAGCTCCCAAGGATAAAGCAGCATGAGAAGAGACCGAGAAGTGAATCGATGAAAAACGTTGCCCTATAGATGTTCCTATCTTGCCCCAATTTTTCGCGGTGTGAATTGTTGTCTTTGTCAGGTCCATTCTTTCGTTACAAAAATTTTGAGCCGAAGTGCAGCACTGCACGTTATATTTTACTTTTGAAGAGCTATCTTCTACTGTTTTCGCTTTTTCGTAAATCATCATTCCGTGCTTCTCCAATTGCCGCGGTGGCTAAGAGGCTTTGGCGTTCGCCTGCTTATCCCAAGGTCACGGATTCCATCCAGCTTTGGTGACGATATTTCTATAGAGGCAAAATACAAAACACACGTGAGGTGTGGGTGTCAGCGCATGGCAGATAACCCCAGCTCTGCAGCACGATGTACATCATGGCCGGGACTTTGAAATCCGGCATCTGATACAGTCTCATATGAGTAGCTCCACCTTGCCAAATTTCATGATGATATGTTCGAACGCACCTGTCAGGTCCCAGTTTCTGTCGAGAATAATTTCTCTCGTGAAGTCTTGATTTCATTCTGTAATTCTGTGAAGTTATACTTTTTGCCCTGGTAATAAATTGTTTTATCACACTGATTCTGATCGTCACCAAGTACTGCTTTAGCTAACGTTGAGACATTCTCCCAGTTATTCCTCTGCCCTTAGTTTATATTTCTGAGTTCGACTGCTGAACTCTTCGTGTGAGCGAAATAGGGGAAGGAAATTTTTGGCAGGACGCTGGATACATCTTCGCGCATTGTACGCCTCCCTAATATCTCTGTGGCTGATCTGTCTTCGGTATCCTCTTGGTGCGTACAAAAATAACCTTGCATTTTTGTTGTGTGAGTCGGCCTCTATTGTGATTCATATAGATTTTATAAATTCCTGCTTGATTATGTGACACCTGCTAGGTGGCTACGCTACTGCCACACAACTGATGGGAAACTTTTTCTCAATTTGATGCACCGCGTTCGCAGAGGCTTGGAGACCGCAGGCATATCTGCTCTGGAAAACCTGTTCTTCGGTTTATGAAGATATCGTCTATGATGATAGCATAGCCTTTTTCTTAATTGATGTTGCACTGAAGTATATTTTGCAACTCAGCCCCTTTGTTACGGTTATGCTGCCTGTTGTTCGCACCTTCCTCCTTCCTGTGTTCCTTGCCCTGTTGTTATTAAGTTCTTAAGCACGCGTTCACCTCTCCCATACCGTCCGAGCACTCATTCATTTGGAGCGTGGATGGGGGCTAGTCTAGAAGTTCAGGTTGAGGTTCTTGCAAGCTACTCGTGGGGTCAGCTTTACTGATTCTGCCGGCAATTTCTCCACCATAGTGACAATTAAAGGCTAAATTAAATGCTGTTCTAGATCCGTTATTTTCCGTGCGGAAGCTGCGCACCTTGCCTTAGCCCCTCAGACAATTATCGCGAATAAACAACACAGGGGTGCCGTGAACGCGTAATATTTGTACTTCGTCTAGAGTAACCCCGGAAACGGCTACCATTAGAGTACCCTTTTCATGTAAAGTGTTGAAGAGAAATTGACAAGGGTATTGTCGCTCCTAACTCCTGACACCCTATGGAAGCCTTAACATTTAAAACGATCATGACGCTTTATATAAAGGTTCTGTAGTTTTGAAAATTCGATATTGATTACTTCATTTATCTTGTTTCTTTACTCAATTTTGTGCATTTATACTCTGCTTTTGAAAGATGTGGTCGAACAATAAAACGACTTCCGCCGTGGTGGCTCAGCGGTTATGGAGCTCGGCTGCGGACCCGATAGAAGCGAGTTCGACCGCGGCAGCGGCAGTCGCATTTCAGTGGAGGCAGAATGCTACAGACACCGTGTCCTGTGTGATGTGCGTGCACGTTAAGGAACCCCAGCTGGTCAAAATTATCAAGGCCCTTCCATTCCGGCGTCTTTCAGCCTGAGTCACTTCAAGACGTTATTTATTTATTTATTTATTTATTTATTTATTTATTTATTTATTTATTTATTTATTTATTTATTTATTTATTTATTTATTTATTTATTTATTTATTTATTTATTTATTTATTTATTTATTTATTTATTTATTTATTTATTTATTTATTTATACATACTGCAGCCATATTGGGCTATTGCAGGGGTGGGTGTGAACAACAGTTTAGGAAAACATGGAGCACAACAATGGCAAACATCCGAAACAGTACGAGTGAAAACAAGAAAAACGAAAAAACTATTCAATAGCCGCTAAAAACAGCTCTAAAGGAAGAGAGCGAGTAGAACCGGGTAAACAATTCCAATATTCGATTGCACGCGGAAAAAAACTGTATTTAAAAGTGTCCGTGCGGGCAAAATAAGGCGTGATGTTTAGGCTGTGGTGACTTCTAGTTTTAGATGGTATAGCAGGGTTTAGGTAATCATTTGCAGAGGTCCGGCAGAAAGAGTTAATAATGCAATACAAAAATTTTAAAGACTCAGTCCTTCGTCGAGATGAGAGTGGTTGCAAGCCCAGTGATGAAAGTGCTGTGGAAGGCGAAAAATCTCTACCAAACCTGTGACATATGAAGCGAACGGCTTTCTTCTGCACTGCCTCGATTTGGTTAATTTCGCGTTGTTTGTGCGGGTTCCATACAGGGGAGGCGTATTCAAGTAGTGGACGGATTAGCGATTTAAACATCAGTAGTTTCGTATCTCTAGGAGCAGCTTTTATTGTGCGACGGAGGTATCCTAACTTTTTAAGTGCCTTTGAGGTTATGAAATCTATATGTTTGGACCATGACATACTTGGTGTGAAAATAAGACCAAGATATTTGTATTGACTCACACTCTGGATGGGGGTATTGCTAATTGTGTAAGTAAACACGGAAGGTGTCGTTCTATTAGTGAAAGTCATAACAACGGTTTTGCGGATGTTAATACTCATTTGCCATGTAGCACACCAAGAGCTAAATTCTGAAAATGATTTCTGAAGGTATAAGTGATCATCAAGGCAGGAAATTTTGTGATACAACACGCAGTCATCAGCATACAAACGTAGGTTACAGGTGATGTTACAAGGTAAGTCATTTATAAAAATAAAAAAATTTGTCCCATGAACCAGAAACCAAGAATAAAATGAAGAAATACAATGCACAGAACTCTGGTAACGCTCCACGCACTACATGTAAGGAAGTAGTGTGTAGGCAAATGGAAGTAGGAAGTAGGCAAATGGAATATATCCTGACGAGCTGAAGGTTGCAAAGGTTGTACCTATTTATAAAGGCGGTGAGCGATCTGATCCGCGAAACTAAAGACCAATATCAGTATTAAATGCAATTAATACAGTTTTTGAAAAGGTGCTTTGTAAACGTATACAAAAGTTTCTAAATAAATATAACATTATATGTCATAATCAGCACGGCTTCAGCGCCCAAAGGTCAACGTAATCCGCTGTTGTTGCTCTTTCAAAACTGATAAATTCTGCACTGCATAATAACAAACTGGCCATAGTAGTATATTTAGACATATCAAAAGCTTTCGATACGGTTGATCACACAATACTACAACAGAAATTAGAAGCCTAAGGTTTAAGAGGGAAAATTTGTGATCTAATTAAGAGTTGTTTTTCAGGATGGAAACAATATGTTGCCGTCAGCAATCTAACCTCACTACCGCAAAGTATTAATCTAGGTGTGCCGCAGGGCTCCGTGCTTGGGCCGCTATTCTTTTCCCTGTATATTAATGACCTTCCATCAACGCTGAAATATTCAAAAGCTGTAATATATGCCAATGACACTGCACTACTTTCTACGGGGGAATATTTAGAGGAACTTAAATGTATAATTAATGAAGAGCTTAGTGAAGTTTCGCAGTGGTTCAAAAGTAATCGGCTAACCCTAAATACTGAGATAATAAAGTACACCGTGTTTCACTCGCGCAGAAAGAACATGAACTACGAACATATATCTCTAACTATCGACAACACGAATCTGCTGAGGGTGCCCCAGTATCTTGATGTCCTGTTCGCGTCTGATATGCACTGGAAAGTAGAAATTAATAATATATGCTCCAAATTAGCCTATGGTTGTCATGTTTTACTAAAGGCCAGGGACTGCTTTGATCTTTCAATTTTACGCATTCTGTATTTCGCCTTTGTGTACAGTCAATTATCTTATTGCCTGGAAGCATGGGGTGGTACATATAAAATATACCTAGATCCTGTTTCTCGCCTTCAAAAACGAGCTATTCGTATGATAACTCATTCAAATAGTACATACCCGAGCAGGCCACTCTTTCAGTAGCTTCGTATCTTAACCCTATCAATGGCATATAAACTGAAGATAGCTGAAATAGTAAACAATGTAATAAAGTCTAACAACCCCCTGCCCCTTAGTTTATTTAGATTACCAATGTAACAAACAAGAGCTGCAACTAACAATCTATTTAGTTTATCACCTTGTTACAATATGTACGGCCGGAGACTCCGAGAATACAGCGGAGCCCATGTGTGGAATGAAATCCCAAATGAAGTTAAAGAAAAAATAACTTTTCGGCATCTTTAAAACACTATTTTTCCATGGAAATGTAGGAATGAACTGAATTGTATGTGTTAAACTTGAAGTTTTTTATTTACACGGTCTGCAGTAATATTGTGCTTGTTTTGTATTTGGGCCCCTCACTAGCCGTAAAGGCTATGGGTCCAACCAACTGTTTGTGTAGTGTTTCTTGAATAAATAAAAAAAAATAAAAATAAGTGTGATGCTCTAAAATGAAAAGATTACTAGCGTCCCATTTTCGGCACGCTCTTTTGTTCCATTTTTACCTCTGTTCTTCGCGGTTTGTGCAGTATTCATGCACACGTTTTTGCTTATAGTAGTATTACATCAGGCATAAATAGTAACTGCTATAAGATAACGTGCATAGACCCCCTAAATCCCACGGCAAGGGCTTCTAAAATCAAACTAGTTGGCTATCACATGTTGACGCGCTTTCCAAGTAAAAAAAGCCTTGGCACACGCAGTAAAAGTAGCAATGAGCTAACTTTTGTCGCTTACCACCTATGTCCACAAATGCGCGGTAGTTTCCATCTTACTACACACCATTCCGCACATTTTATCCCGCCGTTCCTAGGAGATTTATTATGTACCAGCTCAGTCAATAGCTATCGCGGACAGGAAAATCTCGTGCGGCGCATTGTCCCTTAGAGCTGTTGTTGAGGATTTTCGGGGTCGCAGCGGAGCACCAGAGAGAGACGACCAGCGTGGTAGGCTTCTAGTTCCGAACTGCCCGTGCCGGGCGTGCGCGCCCAGCACGCGCTGTCCATCTTTATTTTCCTCTAGCGCGGGAACGCCGATCTCAGCACCGGGCGCTACACTGTCTTCCTCAAGGCTCCGTGAGGGAGCTTCTCCGATATGCGTTGTCATGCATTATTCATGGGTGATTGCATGACGCCACTGAGATTCAAAGCGAAGCCGATAACTAGCACCGGCTACAGGAATGCCTCTGCTAGCCGCATTCGTTCTCAAAGTGATCCCACAAATGAGTAGGTTGAGGTATTTACTGCTGTTAGTGACGTGGCTTGGAATGCGCCATCTTGCGTGGCCAAGTTGATTATTGACGTAAACCCAAGCAAGGACAAAAAAGTAGCGCCTGAAGAATTGTAACTCCACAGCTGTGTGCTGCTCAAGAAATTCTGAAATGCAAGCACTGAAAATTAGTGAGCAATAACGGAAAGGATTCATTTTGTACAGAGAATTCCGTTTTTATGTGCGGGAATTTAAAAAATTCCTGTGAGCAAACTACTCGCCTAATCGGGAGCAAACTTCGCTCACGGGGTAGCATATTATGGTCTACGTTATTTGAGATGTAATTAAACGTCGGTACTTGCCTGCATTTCCTGAAATTAAGAAGAAACTGCTGTCAACTGCGAGAAAAGCTGTCGCAGACGAGAGCTATACGCGAGCCGAACAGCTGGTTTGACAGGGTACGCCATCTGCCGGAAGGCGAGGCAAACGCGTCAAACCAGCTGTTCGGCTCGCGTATAGCTCTCGTCTGCGACAGCTTTTCTCGCAGTTGACAGCAGTTTCTTCTTAATTTCAGGAAATGCAGGCAAGTACCGACGTTTAATTACATCTCAAATAACGTAGACCATAATATGCTACCCCGTGAGCGAAGTTTGCTCCCGATTAGGCCAGTAGTTTGCTCACAGGAATTTTTTAAATTCCCGCACATAAAAACGGAATTCTCCGTATAATAAGACACCAAGAAACAGCGACAGCAAATGTTAACCTTGATAATGACCCCACTGAAAAAGACTGCAAAGAGAGGTTGCTTAAACCACCAGACACACACAGCTTCACAAGAGAATAATGGCATCTTCCCTTTGAACACCACTTTTTCCTGGATGAAAATGGGTAATTTTTCTCGTTGCATTTTGGTTTGTATTTTTTGCTATTTCATATTTTTGCTAAAGAGAGAAAGAGAGAGAGAGAAAACTTTATTTACAAAGGAATTAGGGGCACGCCCCAGGGTCCCCGCACGACCCCACTGCATTCAAGTGTTTATGTTCCTGAGGTCCATAACACTGGCAGCACGGCCGGTGGCGATGGTCTGCACGGCCGGGTCCTCCGAGTGCAGCAGGGTCTCCCAGTCCTCCCAGGTTTTGAGGTTCTCTAGGTCCCGCGGGGGAGGGTCCGCCGGGCAGAGGGAAAGGATGTGGAGGGAAGAAGCGAAGGGTTCTGGGCATAGGGCGCAAGCAGGAGTGGGGAAGGAGGGATGATAGTGGGTTAGGGTAAGGAGCGAGGGGAGAGTATGTGTTTGTAATCTGCGCCAGAGTGTTGCGTGTCTGTTATCTAGGGAGGGGTGGGGCGG
The DNA here is from genome assembly GCF_055824585.1 of Amblyomma mixtum. NCBI lineage: Eukaryota > Metazoa > Arthropoda > Arachnida > Ixodida > Ixodidae > Amblyomma > Amblyomma mixtum. The sequence goes on from NC_143016.1 coordinate 94,422,289, forward strand.
GGGGTAGAGCTGGCGACAGGCTCTGTATGCCTGGGTCAGCTCACTGAATGAGTGCATGCGATCCTTCGTGAATCCCCGATCCGAGGCCACCTGAGCCCGGTTTAAAGAACCTCGGGCTAAAAGGTTGGCGGCCTCGTTTCCGGGATTCCCGGAGTGCGCAGGCACCCATATCAGCTCCACTTGGCGGGGCGGGGGTGCATCGGGCGAGTCCAGTATGCCAAAAGCAGGGACATGAACTCGGCCTCGAGCAAAATTTAGAATCGCAGTTTTAGAGTCAGTTAAAATATACCGGGCTTCCGTGCGGGTTATAGCAAGTGCAATGGCGGCTTCCTCTGCAGCCTCTGGGGACGTATCTGGAGGGAGAGGTAGTGTGAGCAGGGTGGATGAAGAGGAGTCCACCGCAGCTGCTGTCGCTTCATCACCCGTGCAGGCAGCGTCCACCCATACGGCGTCCGGCTGGGGGCCGTACGCTCGATGGAGTGCCTTCGCACGGGCTCTGCGGCGCAGCTCATGGTGGGACGGGTGCATATTCCTCGGGAGCGGCCTGATGAGAAGCTCTCGGTGAAGGGATCGTGGGATGGCGAGAAGGGTTGGGTCGTTGGCCGGTATTTTGATTCCCAGGGAGTCCAGGATATACCGACCTGTGGAAGTTTTTGTGAGCCTGATGTATTGGGCCTGTCGGTGGGCCTCCACCAGTTCCCTGATCGTGTTGTGGAGGCCCAGGCCTAGTAATCTGTCTGTGGGTGTGTTGAGGGGAAGATGAAGTGCTACCTTGAATGCCTTGCGAATCAAAGCATCCAAAGTGTTTATGTCATGTTTGGATAGTTGTAAGTATGGGGTAGTGTACAGTACACGGCTGAGGACAAAGGCATGAATGAGGCGACATAGGTCGCGCTCCTTCATGCCTCTATGATGTCCCGAAACCCTGCGGATGAGGTGCGATATCGCGCCTGCAACCTGCTTGAGTTTCTTGAGGGTAGTGGTGTTTTTGCCATCGTTCTGGATGTGCAAGCCCAATACACGGAGGGTGCCAACCTCAGGTACCGGGTAACCATTCAATTCAATGGCAATGGGGGAGCGGGGACAGCGGTGGTTCTTAGGCCGGATGAGGAGCAGTTCGGACTTCTCTGGGGAGCAAGACAGTCCGATGGTCCGTGCGTAATTTTAGGTGAGGGTGGCTGCTTCCTGTAAGGTGTTCTCTATGTCGCCGTCACTGCCGTGGGTGGCCCACAGGGTGATATCGTCGGCATAAAGAGTGTGCTTGAGGTGGGGAATAGTTGCCAATTTCCGGGCGAGGGGTATGAGGGTTATGTTAAAGAGAAAGGGGGAAAGGACGGACCCTTGAGGGGTGCCGATACTCTGAAGTGTGTAGGAGGTGGAAGACAGAGGGCCGAAGTGTATCTCAGCCGTGCGGTCAGTCAGGAATGCTTGAATGTAGGCATACGTGCGCACACCCACATTCAATGGGGATAGAGCAGTCATGATCGCCTGATGTTCAATGCGATCAAAAGCTTTGGAGATATCCAAAGCTAAGACTGCCTTGGTGTGACCTGGAAGAAGCGGGGCAAAAAGGTCGTGTGTGAGTTGCAGCATGGCATCCTGTGCGGATAGATGAGGGCGGAATCCCACCATGCTATGCGGGTAGAGATTGTTGTCCGCCATGTGACTTGAGAGTCTCGCTAACACAACATGCTCGAGGAGCTTCCCGAGGCATGAGGTTAGCGAAATCGGGCGAAGGTTTTGAATGGTGAGTGGTTTGTTGGGTTTTGGTATAAATATTACCTTCGCGTGGCGCCAGGACTGCGGGAGGTTACCCTCCCTCCAGCACTGGTTGAAGTATTTCGTAATGTGGGTGACCGATTGGTCATCCAGATTACGGAGCATGGAGTTTGTGATTTGGTCTGCACCAGGTGCGGAGTTGGCGCGGAGAGTCAGGAGGGCCGCTCTGACTTCCGTCTCCGTGATGTCGGTGTCGAGTGTTGGATTTGCTTGTCCTGTGTAGTGCGGTAGAGGTATGGGGCCGCCTGGAGATGTGTACATGGTTTGAAGTGTGTCTAGAAGGGTGTCGGGATCGTCAATGTGTTCATGTGTGAGGCGTGTCACGTGGTGCTGTGCTGCTGATTTGGTGCGTGTGGGGTCAATGAGGTGTCGGAGGAGTTGCCATGCACGTTTGCTGGACAGGTTTCCGGCGATGCCGTCACATATCTGTCCCCAGTTGGATCGACAGAGCTCCTCAGAGTGCTGTTGGATTTGTGTCTGCAGCGCGGCCAGCCGCTTTTTAAGCGTTCTGTTGTGTTTGTTGCCTTTCCAGCGTTCCAGGATGCTGTGATAAGCCTCCCAGAGGTGGGCTAGGCGTGTGTCAAGGGTCGGTGTTTCGGTTGTAGTTTCAATGTGTCGCGTGTTGTGGTGAACGTCATGCTTGAGTGATTGCACCCATGCATCGATGTCTGCGATGGGAGTGTCTGGGAGGGCGGTGCGTGCAGCGCGAAAGGCATCCCAGTTAATGAGTTCGTGTGTCATATTTGCGTGACGGGGTGGTTTGTATGGGACAGTGATTTGTATAATGTAATGATCACTGCCCAGTGTATGTTGTGTTCTCTTCCAGGTAACGCCGCGGATACAGCGGCTCAGCGTCAGGTCCGGACTGGTGTCCATGCTGACACTGTTGCCGATCCGCGTAGGCGTCTGAAACGCGTTGTGCACAGTGAGTTGGAGGTTCTGCAGGAGCAGCCAGACCCTGCGACCTCGATGTGTCGTGGTTGTGTATCCCCAGTCAGTATGCTGACTGTTGAAGTCCCCACCGATGAGTAGGGGATGTTTCCCTGCTGGATGGTGTAGCTTTCGCAGAAGTGATTCTAGCGCGGCCATCGGCAGGGACGGGGGGTGGTATATGTTTGCTATAAATATAGAAGGAAGTGAATGTGTGTGATGTATAATTTCCGTGATCACGCAGGGCGTCTCAGACGTAATGTGATGAGTTTTGTAGGTGAGGCTGCGGTGGATGAGTGTGGACGCCCTGGGTGTGTTAGTGGTATCCGAGTGTGTAGATGTGTAGCTGGGGAGGGTTGCTCGGTGTGCAGTCTCCTGGAGAAGAAGTATGTGGGGCGTGGGTGTGATGGTGGGAAGGAGAAGTTGCAGAGGTGCGCGCTTTGCCCGGAAGCCGCGGCAGTTCCAAGTTATAATGGGGAGATAATTAGTGTTCCCCCCCGCCATATTGGATGGTGGGGGGATTAAGGAGGGTATTAAGACGGGTGTCAATTGGTATGTGTGGCTCAGGGAAGGTGTTTTGTGCTTGTGGAGGTAGGATGGGGGGAGTGGAGGGGGTTTGAAGTTGGGTGAAGCGATGGGTAAGATTATGCTCCAAGAGCTCCATCATCTTGGTAAGCATAGCGTCCATGCGCTGCTCAAGTTTTTCGGTGAGGGCGGCGGCAAGGTGATTGAATCTGGCCTCGAGGCGGGCGTCTAGCTCCTTTAGTTTATGGTCAAATTTTGCTTCGAGTGCTGCTAATTTAGCGTCTATTTCTGGGGGCACGGGAGGTGGTGTGGCGTCTGTGGTGCGCTGTTTCTTTAAAAATAACATCGGAAATTTTTGTTTTCCTGCCATCTTCATTGATTGTTGACGGCGAGGAGATGCAGCCTAACCGCAAAACTTTGTCGTGAAAAATTTTGCATGATTTTTTTTTAAATGAAATACTCATTTTTTTACATGTCATTTAAGCTACTGTTAAATGAGACTCGTAGAGCGTGATTTGCTAACAGTGAGTGTGGCGCTGACCGAACGAAGCGTACACAAGCAGCGCTGGTTTTTCTGTCGCAGGGTAAAGGAACATTTAATGAGTTCCCGCATGAATTACGACGTCAGTTGGTAATTAACGTTATAATGCCACCCTGCGGGCGGTTGCACTTCGAAACAATTAATATAGGCAGTTTTTAACCTCTAATAAAGATTGTCCAACCGAAACAAACCGGGTGTCGTCGCGGTGCTCCTAATGATGCATGCGTAGGGCATGTTGGTTTATTCAATACCCATTTTTTTCATTATTTTTCTTTGTGTTTGCAGACTATCGCTTTTTAGGACCGGCTATTTACCCTCTTCGATCGCATTTACGAATATAATTGATTGATTACCTCGTCTGCCTAACAATTCATTTTTTTCACATTCAACCCTTATATTTTGATAACGTCGAACAGTCATGTTGCCAAGTCCAGTACAGACAAATTATCCCCGTAAAATCTCGGTCTTAGAGGTATCTATTATCGTTTTGCCATTAATACTATAGATGTTTCTTTACCGAGCGCTCCAAGTGCTCCTGGAACAGCGTCTTCAGTTTAACGTTTATGGAGGATGAGCTGAGGAGAAAAAAAAAATGGCAACACGTTTGCGCTTGCAGTGTGTCAGCTTTTGAAATTTTTTATCCCGCCGTGGCGACGTCAAAAATGACTCATCATTAATTAACCCTTTCAGCCCTGGATTTTTTATTTCCGTCGTAGATTTTTTTGCTCAGCGTTTTTACAATGCCTAAGGACCCCTAACCACGCAGTAAAAATTTAAAGCTCGTGGTGCGAGTATTAACTGATTTAGAGATATGGTGTCAAAAATACAAAAGCGCTCAATGGGTGTAAAATGCGAAAGAGACCATTTTGGTAATCGCAACCGACAAGAAAGAAATAACGCAAAAATTTCTTTTTTTGCTGTGTGGAGACCTCTAAAGAAGCTTTATTTCATTTGTAGGGGATAGATGGATCTTGCAGTTGCCACAAAAGACGCCGCTCGCTCCTATTTACCCTGAGTTTTGTATCAGCTCCTCATTTCTTTATTTTTTTTGCTGACAGGCTTGTGTTCCAGCTTGTGAACGTCACATCAACAATACAAATGTTAAAAACTTGCCTAGCCTTCCTAGAAGGCGACTGTTGACACGATGAAGGCTTTCCTCTAATCTGTAACTCCCCCCTCTATCGAGCTTTATGAAGCGCTTCCATAAGGCCCAGCGCGGACCTCTGCACATCTAAGTTCTAAGCTTGCGGAAACATAATGCATCTGGTTTGCACCTCTTTTCAAACCAGCTGTTTGCTATAGAAGAATTCATAAAGTGGAAGATAATCTCGTCCTGTCTGTCTCTTCAGCGAAAGCTGTTCTCTACAGGTGACAATAAATTCCATCTCATTCATAGGCATATGAGTTGGGGATACCTCTCGGCCGGGGAGAAAGCAGAAGCTGTTTATCAGCACACTAAATACGCTTTCTCAAGAAAACATAGCCAAACAGTCTGCATTGATCCTAGCGTCGAGGGTGCGCCGCACTTGCTGCACGAGGCATCTTAATGGACGGAACACATGTAATGAGGCGCGAGTTGCAGTGTGAATACCCCAGTCGCTTCTTGCAGCTCAGAGTCGATGCTCACAGGAGGAGAGTGGTAAAAAATGGAATAAAAGCGCTAGGTCAGGCGTGCAATAATTCTCGCTATTCCTTTAATCCGTTTGCTGTTCGCGACATCCATTTCCAGACTCCTTCTATGATAGCGAAAATTTCTTTCTTCCAATTTACTAAACATATAATTTTATTCGTTCGTCCATTTTCTGCGATGAACATTCATGTCAGCATTCCAAAAAGGCCATTGGTATAGGTGCATCCGCTAAAATACTAGCAGATTCTCTTCTACAAAAGTCACCTATCATCACTCAATGGCCACCGCTGGCAACCGTTGAGCCCTGATGGTGTCAAAATCGCACATGTCAAAAATGTGTTCAAACTCAGCGTCTACGCATTCAATAATATTAGCGACGGGGATGTGAGCTTAGATAGGCGTTTCACACAACATATAAAAATCTTAGCGCATAAGAACGAATGGTTAGTGAGATACAAATCCACAAATTTGCTACACCTCGGCTTCTTCACTCCGTGCCTCCCATGCTGCTGCTTCTTCTTCCTTAGACCGCACAGCTCAAGTGAAGGGCGTGAACAGCGATGCCGATAGCAACAGGGATCCCTAAGGAACTACTCCATTATAATTTAGCAGTATTTTCTTCTGTTGCTGAGGCGTGAACGGAATATTTCTGTTGTGGTGTCCATTGACACCACCAGGGCCGAAAGGGTTAATACCAAACACGGGTCCAAAATCTACCAAAGCCAATGCATCTTCGCGTATGCAGCTATGAAACGCCGTAGGCACGTTGTTCACAAGGAAGAAGAAAATTCAGGGGGCGCTTTGTTGACCTAAAGTGCGGTGAAGCGGAAGCCTTAAGCGTGGTGGCGCTGCTTGTGTCACTGATGTGTGGTTAAGGTGTTAAGCTTCGCCTCTACGAGTAGAACGCGACAGCGTCTTGCAACGCTGCCAGGGAGTCCACAGAACGCCATCGCCCGTTCGGCTCTACGCCTTGCTCGGCCGTAAATTCGTTTTTGAGGAAAGGAAATGTATCTGTCTCGCATATCTCGATGGACACCTGAACCTCGCCGTAACGGGAAGCGAGGAAAATGGGAGTGAACGAAGACACCGTATTTCCTAGACGCACCTTTGTTCATTCCAAACCATTGAGATGGCGTGGCGGAGTGGTAGCGTGCTCGTCTCGCACCGGCCCTGGTTCGATTCCTCAACTCGAACATTTTCCTACTCGGTTTTATTTATTTGTCTGGTCTGACTTGAACGGTTAATTAGGCTGCTTGGCCAATTTAGCAATTAACTAACTTCAGTCCCACTTACTTGGAGCATCACTATACCATCCCTTTAATTGGTTGCAAGGTTACTAGCCAAATTACAATTGGCCCGTTTGAAATTCGCGCACGGTGACGTCACGACCATTTCGACCAATTGAAAAGCGTGACATTTCTGTCGACAACTCCTGCTTACAACGATTAAGGCTTTAAAGGCTCCCGCCTTAAAATTAAGCCACTAGCCGCCGAAACCGGAGCGTATTTAGTTTCTGGCCCAAGTTCCTGCACGGGTAAAAATTAAGAAAATTCTTTTCCGCGAATTATTCCAATCCAGCCGAAAAGCCCGTTCACCGTAAATACACGGAACCCCGGTTGGAACCGGATCGAGGTGGCAACGTTTTGATGGAGGAGGAACACAAGAAGCGCCCGTGTGCTGGGCGATGTCAGTGCACGTTAAAGAACTACAGGTGGTCGAAATTACTCAGGAGACCTCCTTAACGGCACCTTTTTCTCTCTTTCTTCTTTCACTCCCACCTTCCTCCCTACGGCGTGGTTTAGGTGTCCGCCGAGATACGTGAGACAGTTACTGCACCATTTCCTTTGCCAAAGAGCAATTTATTTAACTTATACACGAAACAAGCACTGAAACCGCTTTTCTTTTCACAAAACCCCTTGCACTTTCTGATAGATAGCTGGTATCAAACGTTTATCGCTTCTTTTTGCATACTAGTTTCCTTCTTATTCATCGGTGTAAACACGTTTTCAAGGACACCTAGGTATATTTCATTGCGAAGAAGTCAAGAAATATAGTGAAGAAACCTTATTTCTCGTTCTTAACTGGAGCACAAATAATTTTCCGGTGGCTAACAGCATTACGGTTCGTTTTCAGATACTGGCACTCTAGAACATGTGCACAGTCATTTGTTATGTCTCGCTTCATATCTGCAAGGACAATACGCTGCGAAACAAACCAAGCCAGGGCAAGCTTTTCCAGTTTTACGAGGCTCTGCTCGAAGCCTTACTTCGAGCGCCGTGGAAGAACATTCAGGTCAGTGATGCTGTGTAATTCTTTACCTCTTTCACCGTACTTGAGGGCTGTTCCTCGACTCATTGTCAATGTTGCTTGCTACCCTATGACGGCCACCTTCTAATGGCGACTGCCGTAAGACTCCCTGTGAAGATGCGCTCCGACCCATGCGGCACCGGTAATCATCCCAATATTGCATGTGGCTGGTTTCACTCTTGTCCTTTGTAGAGCCGGCCTTATCCAACACATTTTCAGCATTCGGCCGATTAGCTCTGCTGCGGGGGCAGTAACAGTGAAATGTGCTCTGCACCGCAACAGCACAGCTGAGCCCCCGGCCGAATATATTCCGGCCACCTGGAAACCCATTCGCTGCCCTCTTGGAAAGGCATTTGAATTTTTCTGCAGTTATGTTGCAGCTTACTGTTATTAACTGTTTGTCTACTGCTGTAAAAAACTGAGTGGGCTGGAATATTACTGTGCTGGCGCACATGTTCTGATTTCATAATATAAGAATGAAGCACAAGCGACAGAGACTAATAAGTATTTGCTTAGTAAATATTTACGTATTTTAAACGCTGTGTTTGTGAAGAAGCTCTGTATGAAAGACGTCAACTTAAGAAAAACTAAGAAAGAAAAAGTCGTCGTGTTCTGCGGCTCAAGTTGAGGGTAATTGGCATTAACAGTCTGCCAAGAAAGTAATTCGGCTATAACCACCGTGACTATCGTCATCAAGCGTTTTCAACTAAAGAAAACAGGAAAAATTGGTTTGGATGAAAGAAAGGCCATCGTAACTGTCTCATGCTCAGCACACACCTAAATTGCAGGACGAGATGAAATACGGAACGACTGAAAGAAGGAACAGAGAAAGAGGGTCTTTACTTGAGGGCTGCGCTTTTTTTTTGATTATCTAGGGATCTTTAATGTGCGCTGACACCGCACAGCAGAATGCCAATTTTCGCATTTCACCTGCGTCGAAAAGTAGTTACTGCAGCCGCGAACGTGTTTCGGGGTATAATACCCTAGGTATCTTTTTACGCATATCTGATATTACAGATTTCAGCTTCTTGGCGCGAACATGCTCAGCCACATCGCTGAGCGTTGGAAACAGCTGGCAAAGATATGTCGGCGCAAAAGCATAGAACTTGCCCACTTTCCACTCCAATAGCTCATATTGGAAGAAATGCGAGTCCAAGAAACAGCGACGCCTTCTCTGGGACCACCTGCTGGAGAAGAAACTGGCGATCAAGAGTGGGCAACGCCGTTCCACGGAGACACCTCTTTGAGAGCGTTAGCCCTGATACTCGCATTTGTGAAGGTCGCGTTAGTATAAAACACAAGGCCATTCGAGTGAGACCAGTCGGTGGTACCACCTGTACACAGACTGTGGACTACCTAATTGGCGTAGAATGTTCAGAGGGATATCAAACTATTCAGCGCATTGCGAAAGAGCATAAGATTACTAGTGAAATCAAAATGTAGCGCATTATAGGGCTTCACACCGACGACCTTTGGTTCCCCAAACCGTGACTTATTGAAACGTCCATTACGGCCAAACTAATTTACCTAGGACATTCGTAGCGGTGTCAAGCGATTTATCTAGCGCTGTTCACGTTGGCAACAACAAAAAAATGGATATCTTGATATAACGAAAAATTTGTACCAGATGTAGCGAGATCGCGACGCAATATTCGTTTGATATTTCCAACATTCGATACTCATACGCTGCGTCAGCGCTTTGCTCCTTTCTGTGAGGAACCGGAAGTTTCATTTCGTTGTTTCAAACAAGGTAATGTTACTCCAGGCAGAGTTGCTGGCAACGGTCCAACTAGCCCGGCAGCTTGATCTCCTGAACAGCCCCAACGTTCAGTAGAGAAGGAAACACACGCTCGTGAAGCATGGACGCGATGCGACAACACAGGGAGTAGAACACGTGCAAATGCAGCAGCTGAGTACTTCAGAGCGGTTGGTACATCCTGTGCTGGCTGTGGCGAGGGCAACCACACAAAACACACAAGCGCCAAGCATACCTCAAACCGATTTTGTATTGCTTTCGGTGAACTAAGCAGATCATGAGTTTCAGTTCATCTGCCATGAAAAAAAAAATAGAGGAGGATTTAAGAAGAAAGGCGTGTACAAAGCCTAAATGTCTTCATTTGGTAAGCCTCTTGATACTCCTACATTCTCATTCGGCTCTACTTCAATTGCTGGAGTAGTGAACGCTCCGAAGGGAGCCGGACTTAAGCCATTTCTCTTTATAGCGCCGGTTGTCAGTAAGCAGCAGCAAACGTAATTTATTAAGCAGAAGTTTTCTTCAGCATCTAGTCAGCGAGCTCAGACACGCTGTAAACGCAGTTACATTTTTATTTCTTTCCCCCCAAAAAAACAGTACCACGTATAATGGCGATTAAGCCGAAATTTGTCACTTTCCGCGCTCGCGTAGGCATCAGACAGAGCAACACAATGTTGCGTAAAGAACAATTTCCCCCTTAAATCAACTTTCATTAAATGGCTCAGCAAGCGAGAAAACAAAATTTATAGGTCGATTGAAACGAAAATATTATAAATTCCAATGATACAGGCTATCACAAAATGAACAAGGGAGGGGAAAACCTCAGGTTGCTTGAGCCAACGTTTCGACAAGAGGACTTGTCTTCGTCTGGGCAAAGCGTTCATCATTGGCAGGGATTAAATAGGGCCTTCGCTCCGAGGAGGAAGGCCCCGGGTGGGGGAAGGAAAGTGGTGTGAGAGGGGATGCGTGTCAGGAAGTGGAGGGAGGTGAATCTTGATTCGTTAAGCTGCTATAGTGAAAAAACTTATATCCGGGGGGTGTGTAATGAACGAAGGCTTTGAAGGGGCTGCGACGGGGGGGGGGGGGGGGGGGAGGCACTGGGTGGACCTGTAAAACTCAGATAAGAGGATTAGTCAGCGTGGCACAGGGAAATGAGAACAAGGCAAACAAAATAGGCTGGCACTGGAAGGAGAAAGAAAGGGGGGACATTTCTAAGGAAAGGGGGGGGGGGGCATTTCTAAGGAACCCTCCTGAGGTTTTCCCCTCCCTTGTTCATTTTGTGATCGCCAAGGACCATCTACCACGCCCTCTCTCTACAATGGACTCCAGTCAACAGAAGATGACGGAACAAGGTAAGCCTCTCCCCCTTCAACCTGAGGTTTTCCCCTCCCTTATTCATTTTGTGATCGCCAAGGACCATCTACCACACCCTCTCTCTACAATGGTACAGGCTGTTATACATGGTAAGAGTCTAATGTCAAATAGCACATGCCGCAACAGGCAGAAATTTCTTTGCAAGCTTTCGCTAGAAGTGCTTAATGCCGCCTGTCTAGTGTTCTTATTGTGTGATTTTTCATGGGTTGCAGTTTCCACTGCATATCTTGGCCAGTAAAAAAATTAAAAGATTGTTGGAGGCATAAAATCTACTCCATGTAATGGGAGCACGCAATTCTCTACCCGTTATGGAAAGAGATACTAGCTACCATTTTACTTTTCTAGCTGTCTCACTTAGCGCTTTTTATACCCGGAATCATTTTACCTTTTACGTGTTCCGTACAAGAATAAGACTGAAGGTGTATCTCACCTAATGAAGGGTGCTGCGTCAAATTCCAACTTTATGGACAATCTAAAGACAATATATAAATTTATGGTCACACTAATTAGGTAGAGTTTTGCCTGTACGCTGTCTACGAACTATCATTCTATAAAAGGATACATTTGTAAGAAGCCAACAGAGCCTATAAGAAATCTAAAGAAAATCTATATACCATTTTTATAAGGAAGGTGCCTTCTTATTGACTCCGTTCTCTTGGAAGTCGATTTTAATTTGCAAAGTAGGTAACAATTTTTTCCTTTTTAAACATTTAACAAAGAACCAAAAAAGCCATTAATGGCCCATGAAACGGCTACACTCATTCCCTCATGCACAGAATTCAAAACTAGCGATATCGCATTTTCATGCTTACACAGTAGTGTAAGTGAGCATTTAAAGACTAAAATACGAAAACGTATGTCGTAACAGGTCAAAAAGATAGTGAAATCTTGTATCAAACATGAAATGCTTTAAACAATGACGCAGAAGCAGTATAAGCTGCAAATTTATGCGCGCATTCAGCTGTTTCAGAGCAGCGTCATAAGCGAAGATATACCTGCTTTAATGAACTTAAACCAAAACGACAGGTGCCTCAAACTCTCACGATATCTGCCAGGATGCTTGCCGTGCTGGTTTTTGAAGCGATACATATTATAGGAACGAACCTTTTAGCCCAGGTACAATGAAAGCATTGCCCCAAATGAAACTGTTGCAAGAAAATTCATCAAGGGACCTTCCACTTGTACGGAATTGTGAACACAGGGACTCCATTTCCAGATAACAACAAAAGCATTCTTAATTGTTACCCAGTTGCTTCTCAAGCTCAGCGCAGCTAAAGGCTGTTGCAAGCACGACCCTTCAGCCATTTTATTCGTTCAGCGGGTGCGTTCAAAATCCTGATTGCAAAAGGCAAGCTTCAGATTCTTTGGACTTCATAACTTTCAAGCAAGCATTCGCTAATCATGCCAACGAGAAGCATATGCAACTCGGATATAAAGCTTTGCCTTTCTTTTTCGCCGCTTGAATAAGCACCTGTCAAATCTCTGGCAGCGCGGTTAACTATAGCCGCTAATTACAACCAATGCATGGCCAATAAAGCTTGCCTACGCGAGAACCTTTACAAAGGATAAGGTGCGGGAATTTCTAATTTTGTGCACTGGCTTTACGATTACACTTTTGCTGGCTGTCTGTCCCCCCAGCACCCCATATTTCCTTGCGTTAAGGCTTTACCTCGAAACATTGTCGCAGGAAATTGAGTCCGTGCACAAGATATCTGCTGCACTACATGTCCCTAGTCGGCAGCTTAACGTAAAAGTTTATGATCATACAATTTCGTTTACTGGCAACATCTATTTAAATCGTGTTATTTGAAATAAAATAATTGGTTGTTGTTCGAAGCCTCCACGGGCACGGAGGCCTCCACTAGAACGGAACACTATCAGGTAGCGACCGGTTCGCCGCATTAACAATCATGTAACAACCAAGGTGCACCAAAAATAAAATGATATAAAGCCCTGTGCCCTTGCCGAAGATAATTAGTTGTCGGCATACGTCTAAAGAGCAGTATTCACCCAATGGAACGGGAACTTGAATTGCTTCAAAACTCACTACATTTCCCGGCAATGCAATGGGAAGCACACAATTGACCAACGAGTAGCTTTTCTGCCAATGGATTCCGCCACCTGTCATCGCATTAGCGAGATTTTAATTAAATTCGCCTCGAAAAACTGTCGCAGACATCTAAGCTCCGCCTTCAGGGTATGACGCAATTGCGTTAATGGCTTAATGGCCATATATGAGCAATTGGCCAATCTCTACTTTACATTCTGACGTAGATCCCGGAGATGCTCCTACTACTCCTGACGGAGTGATGCAGCGATTAAGCCATGCGCCACTGCCCAGCGATGGCAGGTGCTGCTACCGGTGGGGCCTGTGAGGCCCAGGTTGACCTTCCATAGGAACTATTCGTTACCCGTCGTCAATTTAACTGCCGCCAGCTACGGTGGGCAGTTTGCTCAGAATCCGGTGGGCAGGTTGTGATGACGTCAAAAGGTCACGTGATATAGGCAGCCCACCCGGGGGGCCCACCTGCCCCCAAGGTTACTCCTGTGGGATTTTTCCTGGAGTTTTTCGCTAACGCCCCATGACGACGATGTCGTATTTTCTGCGACATGGGGCCTTTAATGCAATTGCGTTAAAATGCGCTCTGGCTGGCTAGTAGTAAATATGACGAACGCATCCTATAAAACCATATTTTGATATCAATATCAAAACACGTTAGCTCGGCTGTCACGTAAATTAACTAGTAAGTAAGGCGAAAAACCTCCGAGATTCTCTTCATTCAACACTGGCTTGTGTTTATCGTCATGAATTTCATCCAGTTGACTCAACGTAGCGGTAGCGATAAAGCGTTTTTGCTATAGGGGAATGGCGATAAATGTCGATGCGCCACTGCCAACCGCTTAAAGTAATTGAAATCGCACGCACGACAACTGTCTGGTAAATGCAGAAAAATTAGAGGTTATTTTCCTCATGCTCGTAATGACCTGGGCAGAGTCGAATGGTGATCGAAGAAGAAGAGACTTCAAGAGGACACCTGACGCCGAACTATGCTGTCTCCATACGTAGCCTTTTAAAATAGCAACCCCGCAGTTGAATTAGCGAAAAAAAGTAAAAGCCTACAACATGGAAAGCTTCAAGGAGTGATTTCTCAACTCTGTAGTTGATTTAGAGATCCCTGCAATGTAAATAACTTCATGATTCCTGATTATAATTGACGGACGTGAACTCCTCAAGCAAGTACATCCTCAGCATCAAAATAGAAATTTGCCTCAGAAGTTAAATTCCTGACAATTCAAACATAGCTATCAATAAATGGTAACTATTAAGTTAACATTAGCCTTGCGGTCTGGAAGCCGCTTCGAGGTTGCATGAGGGGCTGATATTCCAGAAAGTGTGAACAGCAATGACAGTATTTAGTGCTTATGTTCATCCGTCTTACCTGCACGGATTCTGTGCAAACGGGTGAAACGAAGAGAAAAAAATCTACTTATACATGGTGGCATCAGAGCCGACGACAGTTTAAGCAAGATGATTTACTGGGCCTGAAAACGGGCCTTTCTTTTGGTTTTACTGTAGCAAACAACATCACAAGCTTCTCCACCAAAGCCAATGATCTGTATTGATCTTCACTCTTCCAGGCTGCTTGCGCTGCAAATATATTCAGTATTCCCGTAAGCTGCCTAAACGACGCACTCTAATTATGAATAGTGAATTTGGCGCCACTGCAATAAGTATTGCGTCAATGGGCTAGCAGTACTGTGTCCTTTAGAAGCTAGCAGGGTATCCCCGTTTCTCAAGTAACGGTTTAAGGCCTTGGGAGTGGCTCGCTGTGAAAGGCGCTTATTACTTGAAGCTGGACTCGAGGCGAGAGGTCGTCGCTCTGTCTCGGAGTTTTGCACCTTATTGCTTCGGGCACATCTCTCACTACTTTTAATTTGTTTCCCTCAGCAGTCCTTTCCACTTCTTTTCTTCCGCTTGCATCACACTAGTATATTGACACCAATATAAATGTATGTCGCAACCAAACGCGCCAACAGGCAATTAGTGCCTCTCGCTTTAACTGTCGCGATTCGTTGTCATGTTCATTTCAGTTGCAGTCGAAGAACAAAGCGGGCGTACTAATACATTGTTTCTAATTATGTGGCGTGTCGTTTTCTCCCTTTTTGGAGAATCAATAATTCTTAGCGGGTAAATAACACGTCCAAGAAACTTCGCCTTTTTCAGAGAGCAGAAATTGCGATCGGAATGATTGCTTTCTATCATTCTTTCGCAACCCACTTCTAAGCCCCTTCATTCGTGGGGGCGCTGTTGACACATATTCCAGGAGGCAGGAGGAAAAAGGATTATCGATGACTAAGATGAAATTTCTTTAAAGCGTTAAGAGTTAAGCGGATAAAAGAAACCTAACAGACCCATATTACTAAAGTTGTCTTGGCAAACCTTGTTGAACTGGCTCAGTAGAGATAGGAGAGAAGCTTCCATGCACTAATAGTAAGTAGGCATCTGGTTAACAGCTCGTTCCTAATGGGCACACACATGACAGTGGCAAGAGGTCACCTATATGCGTACTTATACGGACGTTGGTGCTGACCTGGTGTTCTGGAGCATTTATGGAGCATGGATAAAATGAATCACTTTTAAAGAAGGCCGCGGATTAAATTTTTATCCCGTGATACATACAGTGAATGGGATAGCCGGAATGGGATTTTTCGTCTCCCCTTGTGGCTCTTTTCTGTGTTCCCGAGTGGCTCAATAAGGCCGTGATCCTAAATTTAAAACTAAATTTCTTGCCAAGTGGCACTGAAAAAGGAGGTCGCAGGCCAGTGTCGGGTGCGACTTAACAGAAAACAAAAAGAGAAAACTGTCATAATAGCGAACAACACAGTTAGTGGCTAGTTTCCTACTGAACATTTCTACTTCGAGTTCTTGGATTGAAGATGTATGCTGAACTTAAGCGAAGAAAGAAAAGAAAGAAAGAAAGTATTTATTTAGCATAAAACATGAAGTACAAACACACAATTTCGGGGACCCAACAAAATTTGTTTAAGGGTCCCGACCACTATAAGCTATTACATATGACGTAGACGACAGCAACAAATAACGCAACTATATGACAATAAGCATGTTACAGCAGTAGGCACTGGATACTAGTGACAATATCAAATAAACATGTTATAATTAGAAAAGAAAAACACAAACCACAGCACTAAAGAATATATACTAGGTTGAATTTAGTAGAAAATGTTTTAATTGTTTCTGAAAGGCATGAAGTGTAGGTGAAATTTGAACGTTATATTCAAGACTATTCCACAGATAAGGACCCGTAAATTGCAACGTTTGTCGACCATAATTTGTATGTATTGTAGGAAGCAAGAGCCGATGTCTTGTAGTAGACGTGTTCGTGCGTAGTGAGTGACGAAGACATACTGTAGATAAATTGAGTGTGTTGTGAATTATCTGATAAATTAAGGAAGCGGTATTATAAGTTACTAGGTCATATACATTTAGAATACCATTATAGAAGCCTATTATAGTGGCGCTATCACATTATTTTACTAGCTGATACAGTCGCTACAACCACGTGGCACAAACGGCCATACATTCTTCGCAGCGGACACAGACCTCATGTGCTATTAAGATTTAAGATCCTTTAAGTTGGTACCAAAGCACTGCAGATAACACGAAGGCGTTTCGCAAGTTCGGTACAGTTGTTCTCTGTGTGATCTTCAGTGGCTCAAAAACTACACCGCGAAGTTTCATCAGTTCGCTGCTCTTAGCTGAAATAGACTTTTCCTTCTGACGACCTCACTACATTTGCTTTGTGCATCAGTTGTCACTTAATTTTGTCACTTAGCGGTCACTTAGTGCTGTCACATTTTTTTGTTAATCGAAAACGACTTTTTGACGAGAAATTATAGGGTTAGAAGCTTATAAGTGAGATACACAGCGCACTTCGCTACCTAGCAGTAAAGTCTACTTAACAGTTTTAATAAGAGTTGCGCTTGAGCTTCGATGTTATAGATCCGATGTCTCAAATTTTAAACTATATTTTAACTGAGCTCTGGGCTTTTAATAACCCTCCTGAAATAATTGAATATGCTTTCAGCACCTTCTTTTTGCCTATTAGCTTTCATTGCGGAAAATAGGAGAGAAGAATTTGCAAACTTGCATGGTTACGTTTATGTACACCTTGCAGAGGTGAGAGAGACAATTTTAACTTGCTGCGAACAGTTAGTGACCGACAGGGAAGACTGCCAAGAATTTTCGAGCCTAGCTGCAAGGACGAACTGAGCTGGCGCCCATTTGTAACAAAGGGAAGATGCTTGCATGCGTGAACTCCGGCCAAATGTGAAAATAAAATCACCCCGCAAACTTTTCAGAGGTAGGTGATCTGCGCCGTGAAAAAAAAAAAGCACTCTCCCTTCGATAAACGCGCTCAGGGCTGGACGCCTGTGTTCCTTTTTTCCAATTTTATTGTGTTAAACAAACTGCACCTTCCTTAGTTCTCCAGGCCCTGCGTGGGAAAAAAAATCAGCCACCCGGAAACCACGGTCAGGCACCGCCCTGGTTCACAGCCTGTCTACGCTGCCGCTAGACCACTGAGTGTTCAACACTATTAGGACTTCCCGGGAGTTTTTTGTAGAGAAGAGTTGTGCTTTTGAGGCGGAATGTTTCGTTGCTTCGATCATGCGCGGTAGCCACCATGGACGATAGTCCTTCATTCAGCGTAGTTAGCGCCACCTCACTCATCGCGCTCTCCATCGCACTGCAAAGCTGTCATGAATACCACGATGTATCTCATGATGAGGAAAAGATAAAGACAGGAATGACAGAAGGGGGCAAAGGAACACTACATGTCTTTTTTGTTTTATTTATTTATTTATTTAGTACATACTGCAGACCCTTTTCAGGGTCCAAGCAGGACAGGCATATATTCTTAAAACTCAAAAGATACAGAACACAATGAAAAGAAATATACATAAAAATGAGGAGACAAATATTGCAAACTATTACGATGTCATAACATGGTTCCAATCGGATATTGTCCGCGGAAAAAACGAATACTTAAAACAGTCAGTTTTCGCAAAATACGGTGTCAATGAGTGAATGTGATGATGTCGGGTATAACGTGTGGTTAAAGGGGATATGTACTGTGAAGGATCCAAAGCAATCTTATGGTTAAGTAAAGAATAAAGAAACTCAAGGCGATATTTCCCTCTTCGCGTTTCAAGTGTTTCAATATTGTTAGCCGCCATGAGGTCAGTGGGGGAGTCGGTGATTTTAAATTTGGAATAGATAAACCTAACAGCTTTTCTTTATTAATGTCTATTTTAATGTCTAGCCGAAGGTATTTGTGCACCTTTGCTGATTCACTTCTCGACTTCCTCCTCCAATTCTCCTTGCTGTTGCTATTTAAAACTAGAAGCCATAATAAAATTAAACGACTGTGATTTCAAGTGCCTTACGGCAAAACAAAAATGCTCTGCGTTTTTACCGGATGGCATGTCGTAACAAGTTATTCAGCAGTGTGCCACGTGTAGGATGTGTAAGATGTGTAACCGGTTAATGTGTTTTTGAGACAAACACTTCGAGGCGTTGGTTGATTTAAGCCACCCGTTTACTCGTAAAGACACATAGTTTAAAGGCATTACGGGAATTGAGGATTTTCTTTTTTCATCTAAACCAAATAAGACAAGATTGAGAGCATGACGTCTAGTGGAGATTATAAATTTGGAACTTTTATTCGCAACGTTTGTGGACGAGAACCATTTTGGCGCCTCAGACACTCTCATCCCATTTTATATATCCTTATATATTAGTGCACACATTTAGAGGTCGCCACTGTCACCGAATGTCTTCCAAGAATGCAGTCACCCTTGCAAAGGATATTTCTGCAAATTGTTACGCCCTCAATTACAGAGCAGGTAATGCGCACACAGTATACTGAGCCTACTGCTGGTCGGGCACTGGACCAGGAACCTAAATGGGAAGGATCCGTTTAATAGCAATCATCTGTTCCCAGTAAACATACATCCATGTCATTTGCTCTGAACGTGATCTTGTCTAACCTGTACGCATGAGACAAAGAAAGGAAAAAGATGGGGGCGCTATTCGTGCATGTCCGCGCTTTTCTCTTAAAATGCCAACAACTACGTGCCTCATTGCTCTCGTCACCTTCGATTCATGCCTTTTTCTTCCTTCGAATCGTTCAGACCATTTTCCCGCTTAGATACCCACGTTCCGACGCCTTCTAGCGAGATTCATTGCGGTCGTTAAGGAACGATTTGAAATTCCTTTCACGTACAATTTGTATCGTAGCGCGCCGATCAGAGGACCCATGGCTCGCAGCACTAAGCGAAGCCGTTTTCTTTTATTGTTTACACTGTCTTCACGACTGTTTTTCTGCAGCTGTCATTTTCCCTTATAAACGCGGGCTGGTGTCTTGGCTGGGCAGTGGTATTTTCCTTTTCATTTCGCCATGAATTTTCCTTTCTCTTCCATGGCACTCAAGACCGCTCGATTTATTGGTCTTCCTTCTTTTCCTTAGATGCTGTTGCCGTGACCTTCCGTAAAAGAACACGTCTCCAAAACGAAATATGAGGGTCGTTAGGACAATTTTAAATACTAGTTCGAGCACAGCAATAGCCTACAAACCCTTCTATAGTGTAACGCCAGCACAAATTATGCTTCTGAACAGTTCTAACTAAAAAAAAAGCGTAAAGAGCGAAATGAAAAAAAAAACAATAGTAGAACATTAAGCAAATAGAAATTATGATAAGCAGCCGTTGCATATATTAGAGACCTCGAAGCAATGACTCATAGAGCTTCATTAAATACTTGTTTTTGTTTTATTTTTGTTGCCATGTCTTTTAATTTCAAGAAAGTTCACTAGCTTTACCCACAATGTTTCGTATGCTGCAGTGTTTGCGACTATTCGCACGTCCTTGCGATAACAACGCTTAATGTAGCTTTAACTGCAAGCAGATTAGGTTCAGCTTCAGGAAAACTAGGCCCAAAGTTCGTTATATTCAATACATCTGCCTTAAAATGTATCTGGAGGTCTCCCTAAAAGGAATTGGAACAAAGGAAATTAACTTAGATTAAAGTTACCTTAAATTGGCAGCTACTGGCACTAATTTTCCTACCGTGTTATCAGTGATATTTTTTTCCCTATTAAGAGAGACCTAACCTGTTTTCTAGAATGTTCCTTGGCAATCCATGCTTAGAAATCGCGGCGATAGCGGAAGCATGTTGTGCAAACAACTTCATGTGGTGCGTGCGCTGGTGCAGTCTTTAGAAGATAGAAGTCCCATTTCTTGTATGCTGACTGTGCCTTTGTCCTGAATTGGTAGGGATCTGCTTTTCTGCATTTTGAAACTATCAGTCTTGAAGGAGAACTCTAGTTGTGTACGTGTACACTGTAAATGCTGCAACTTATGATACTGTGTATGTCTGCGTCAGAAAATATGGACGAAACCCCGTCCACCCGCCGCGCTGGCTCAGTGGTTGTGGTGCTCGGCTGCTTACCCGAAACACGCGGGTTCGATGCCGGCCGCGGCGGTTGAATGTCGATGGAGGCGAAATTTTAGAGGCCCGTGTACTGTGCGATGTCAGTGCTCGTTAAGGAACCCCAGGTGGTCTAAATTTCCGGAGCCCTTCACTACGGTGTCTCTCATAGCCGCAGTCGCTTTGGGAAGTTAAACCCCACAAACGGAACCAAACCAAACCCCGTCTGAATCAGCGTGTCATCTAATGCGTCCTTTGTAAAAAAAGAAAAGAAATGGGCTTCTGCCACTTATGTGTTTTTTTTTCAGCCAGCTTCCGCTTCGTCGAACACGGTTGTTGCGACACGCGCCATTTTTTTTTGCTTTCTCTTATCTGTAACCTCTCCTCTATCTGCTCGTGGAGGAGGAGGAGGAGGAGGAGAAAAGCATTTATTTAGTAATGTACAGAGAGGTGCTCGGGGAGAGGCCCCTAATGGGTCTCACCCCTTACAATACCAGGCGGAGTCCCTCATTCCGGGATCCCGTTGGTCGAGACTGCTACACAAGTCCGCCGAACCAGGGCCTGTTGGGCCGATAGTTCCTGGCAGCTGAGCAGGGCCGCCTCCCAGTCCTTTCGGGTAGGGGAAGGGGTGATTGGGGGGAGAGAAGGATTTTTCCTGCATGCCCAAACCATGTGGAAGGTGTCGGCCACCTCCCCACAGAATGAGCAGCGGCCGTCAAAAGAAGGATTAAAGTGCTTGAGAACCGCCGGGCACAGCAGGGTGTTTGTAAAGAGCCTGAGGAGAATTCGTTCGCCAGCTTTACCCAGTCCTTTCATAAAAATTGGGTATCGCCGTTGTTCGGCACGATAGTGCTCAGTAATTTCTTTAAAATAAAGGAGAGGGCTGTGATCTGGGTTAAGCTCCTCCCAAGGGACGCCTGGTGCCCGGTGAGATGAGTGCGCGGGCTGCCTCATGGGCGGGTTCGTTACCTGGCATGCCTTGGTGGCCGGGGACCCATATGATTGAGCGATGAGTTGGATCGCCGTCGCGAGTACTGCGGTGTAAAATTTGGTGAGCGAGTGGAGTGATCCAACCGAACTCAAAGTTACAACAGGCTCCGCGAGAGTCTGTGAGGATGAATTTAGAGTCGGGATTGGAGGCTGCGAGGGCGATCGCTACCTCCCGTGGCAGCAGTGGTGGCTTGGCTCGAGCCAGTCGGCAGGCCCGTCCACTTTCCTTTTCATCCTTCTCTCAGTCGCAACTTGTCGGTTTTTTTTCAGCCAGCGTCCGCTTCAGCGGACGCGGTTGTTGTGACAGGCGTCTTTTCTCTTTTTAAAGCCAAAGCTTTACTACTTGCACTTTCAGCCTTTGCCGTGGCGCGGCGGTGCCACCATTGACCTTTAGTTGACCTCTGTGTGACGTCATGTGTGACATCACGCCGAAGAGAAGGGCGACCGACTCGCGCCGTCGCAGGGGCCACCACCGGCGCCTAGCTGCTGCGTCCGCTAGGAGCGCGATTGTGGCGTTACGCTGAAGAGATTAGGCTCGACTCACGTCGCTAGAAAGCAGTAGCTGTGCCAACCACCAGCGTCTTAACATTGCTTCGCAATCTCGCGCCGTCCGTGTGCGACGGCGGTGCACATGAACAGCGGCCTCACTGGACTGGATTGTACTGGACTGGATTGGATTAGAACAGATTAGATTAGATTAGATAAGATTAGATTACATTGGATTGGATTGCATTGGATTGGATTGGATTGTATAACAGATGCATCGCCACAAGTCTTACCACAAGCACCACCACCAGCTACACTACCAGCTGAACCATGGCGTAGGTACGGATATTGCTTTCGCAATTACCGGGCTTAACCAAACTAAGCCACAGCCATATTTTTCTTTGTCTCATCTGTAAACTCTCTTAGATTTGCAAAGATTCCCAGGTCACGTACCACCATTACCTATACGGCGTTGCGACGCTGGCAACGCACTGTATTCTTGCCACAGCCACCTCTCTCAACCGAAAGGTTAGTCTGTCGTGGGTCCCTGGGCATGCATCGATCCCCGGCAGTGAGCGCGTTCATGCGCTGGCCCGAGAACTCTCCTTCCGGACCCTGGATAATCAGGCACCCAACCCTGCGCAAGAGGCCCCATCGGTCCTCTCTACATATCATCAAATCACAACATTCTACAAACTCAGCCGCATGATATTGCCACCACCCCACAGTACCTTGTCGCCCTTATTCAGCTTCCATGGCGACAATTACAGACAGGCTGCTTTATTTCAGCCCAGCGTCTTTCATGCTTTGACCCCACCTTTCTTCCTGATTGTAACACCTGTGGCGTGCCCAGATCCACACTTTTCCACCATCTTTGGGAATGTCCTTCCCCAAAGGCAGTATCCCCCATCCCCAATCTCACTCATTCTTCCTGGGAGCCCTCTTTACGGACCGCTCAGCCCGCCGGCCAGAAATGGCTGGTGGATCGGGCTTTACGTGAAGCACGAGCCTGCGGACTCCTGGACCAGTAGGGGACCACCTTGGAAGATTTTTTTTTCTGTATGTAATAAAGTTGTTTCTATCCATCCTATAGACAAGCGTCATGTTTGTAAACAAAGGTGGCGCTCCGGTCGGCAGCGACGCGGGGTGTAGGCAAAAACGTAGCTTGCCTACCTCGGGCCAAGCGATGCTGCCTTCGAAACCAACTCGCGTGCGCATATTTCAAAGCGTGCGCGTCGCTTGTGGTTAGAAACATTTCTGTTGGTGACCGGAGGGCAGTTCAGCACTTCTTCAACCTGTTCGCCAGACGGAATTATTTGACGAAGCGCTGCATAGGCTTCCTTCTGCGCAGCTATGTTTGGCAGCCACGGCGCGGCTACGGCGGTCGACTAGGTTGACTTATTAAATGAAACCGAGAAAGCACGAGGTATACAGGTCTGCAGTCTCAACATTTGGGGCGGTACACCATACCCGATCGCTTTGTGCAAGAAGAAGGACGACGGGAGGCAGCTTTTTCCCATGACGAACCTTTGTATATGTGCCTGCTCTCGTCCAGCCACTTCAGTGCGGAGAACGCCGAACACTACTGTACACTTAAGCCATGAAGTTACTTTGAATGAGTCATGCAAATGCGATCTTTACTGGTAATGTCTGAAAAAAGGCTTTTTTATTCGCTTGGATTTAAGAGAGGCGCACAGGCGAGTGGATAGAAGTTTACCTCGAGCTACAACGAAGTTATGTTTGTTCTGCAGAGCTATATATTTTAAGTCATTCTGATTGCTGGCTTATTCTGCTTGATAACTGGTTTTTGTGCGGTATTTGCTGTTTTCGCCAGGTTCTGATTGACCAGTAATTGTAAAAATCAGGTAAAATGGGTAATAACACTGCATGATTTTGCCGATACCTTAGCGACGTTTAATCGTTTTCTAGGATAGATGGTGAAAAAAAAGTACCATTTGAAGCTAGTGGAACCGAAAATAGAGAAAAACTACGCGTCGTATATTCCTACTACCGGACTACAGTGCTGCTTCAAACGTCGCGCTTAGTGGCCCGATGAAAGCATGAAGGCGACTGGCAGCAACTGTTTTTTTTTTAGCGCGAAGAGATGCCCGGGACGTAGTCCGGGGGATTGTCGCCTGAAAACGGTCCCCTGCGTTAAATTTACGGTTACACCCACATATGGAATGTCGAGTCCAGACTTCTCATAATGAGAGCCCAACAGAACGCGAACAAGCTGCAGACGTTTTATTCTAGCACTCTTCGCCGCGCGACTGAAGAGCAAACATGCGGATTAAGAGACGCAAACTATCATATTTCGGTGCAGAAATGCAATACTAGCCGCGCAGCCGATCCGTCGCCGAACTTTTCCCGCTCCACGGCCGCTGCGCATCGCTTTGGCCCATATCTAAATGCGATAAACTTGTAGAAACTTGTGCCGCTGCCTTTCTTCAGCATTGCGGTTCAACCACGCGCACCACAGCTCGCCTGAATATTGCAAAATGCGTTCAAAAATGTTCAAGCATGGCATACCCAAGGCACACGGTACCGCCTTTTGCCTACACAACGAAAGTCACTGCTGACTCCAGTGCCGCCGCATCTCCGTGACGTCACGCCCTGATGCTTGTCTACCTGCTCGTGGCAGCGGTGGTGGCTCGGCTCGAGCCGGTCGGCAGGCCCGTGCACATTTCTTTTCATCCTTCTCTCAGTCGCAACAACAACAGGCGTAGTTTCATGGGAAGGAGAAGGATTCATTGAGGTATCCATTGCAGCCGGAGTTGCCTCTTTCACGGACGCGGGTCTTGCGCCGCGCGTCTGTTCTTTCTTAGAAGAACTTGTTGTTGGGCTAGTTGGTAGTTATTCATAATTAAATTCAAAGGCGCCAAACCATACGCACACACACACACAGGAGAAGAAAGAAAAACGAGACAGAGCGCCTTTTTTTGCTCACAACTGATTTAATGTGGGGAAAGACACGTACATATATGTATGTCACCGTCGGCGCATGCGCAAGGAAGACATTCAGCTTCGTGAGGATAAGCAGCGATCAAAAAACGCCTTTTCACCCTTATACAGGTTTATCGACGTTTCGCTGACGCACAAGTTGCCCCTCTTTTCGATATGGAATGCTTCTATCAGTTCTCTGGCTTTTGTCACACTACTCTTTGCCAAGTCTGTTCTTTCAATCAGTGACTGTGGCTCAGCTCGAAGGGCTACGGCCGCTTATCTGTTTTTTCGGCCAGCATCCACTTCGGCGGAAACGGTTGTTGCTACGCGCGTTTTTTCTCTTTTCCCGGACGGGGCGGCTGAATTTCGATAGAGGCGAAATTCTAGAGGCCCGTGTAATGTGCGATGTCAGTGCACGTTAAAGAACCCCAGGCGGTCGAAATTTCCGGAGCCCTTCACTACGGCGTCCCTCATAGCCTGAGTCGCTTTGGGACGTTACACCCCATAAACCAAACCAAACGAAACCTGAGTTGCAACAACAACATAGTTTAATGAGCAAAGGAGCGTTTAACCAGTATCTTCTAAAATTGCACAAAAAAGTAGTTGTTGAAGCTACGATCACGTGAGGGAAAAAAATTCAGTCGGAAGGCTGTATTAAAAACATATTTTAATCAATGAGAAAAGAAAACTGCTGCCAAAAAAGAAATGTAAAAAATGGAATGTTGCACACTATGGAAAGAAGGAGAGAGAGAGCGTTTGCTGATTGAGAAACGTATTAAGGCCTTACGAAGCCATGCTGCTTTAATCATGAACTTTGAACTGACGAATAACGAAAGAAAAAACTTTAATATGTTGCTACTTATAGAAAAGTAGAAAAAGGGCACGTACAGAGCTCAAGAACTGTTGGGTTTTGTCCTGGCTTTAAGCGGACGAGACAGACATTCTATGACTCTGTGACAGGAAAAGGAACCACTCATAACTCCAATTGTGCGAACCACCGTTATCGTTGAACTTCTATTCTTCTCTGTCTCTTTTCCACTTTGTAATATTTTCATGAACAAGAAATAACACGGTGTGCAAGTGTGGTCATTCACCTTTTGTTCCCCCGACTATGCATATATACCTCAGCGGTTAGCGAGCGATGACGTTGTTTCCGCGAAGCGGGTCGGAAGGCCACCTCAAACCACAGCAAACGACGGCTTTGTTAGTTACATAATGCGCATGCAAAAAAAAATGAAAGCACGGATTAGAGAGCAAAGTTTTAATTTGGGCGAATTGCTAACCAGTGGTTTTAGGGCTATCTTAATGTAGGCAGCATCCCTCTGTGAAAGGGTGGCTGGGAGGAGCAGCCTCCCATATTTCAGGAACGACGCAAGCCGAAGCAGTTGTCGACAGTCTCACTAGCCCGCTGTCTAATTAGGCTTTAAGTCGGAATACGTGAAAAGTAAAACGGGACGATATCACCAAAGCGTGGACCCATAAAGGGTATTTGGAGATTGAGTCGAGCGCGCACAC
The DNA here is from genome assembly GCF_055824585.1 of Amblyomma mixtum. NCBI lineage: Eukaryota > Metazoa > Arthropoda > Arachnida > Ixodida > Ixodidae > Amblyomma > Amblyomma mixtum. Next base: position 94,448,570 of record NC_143016.1, read on the forward strand.
AAAGACACTCAGCCAAAGAAACGGGGGAGGAGCCGCGAAACTCGTTTTATCCGGTTTATGCACGTTTATCCATGAATCATGCGCGCTTTGCATATTTAAAAAGGGTGTCCTTTCGTAGTTTTCGTCACTCAACGTGAGTTTGCAGTGCAAATGTTGTTTAACGGCCCGAAACGGGGCATCGAAGGCAACGCTTCTGACCGCAATATCTCAGAGGCGCAGGCCCGAGAAGGTTTCAAAGCAGCCACGTGTTATAGGAGTCAAGGATTGTTTTTCTCTATCATGTCCCTTCCTTTTCCTTCCTGGCCACATCTGCGAGCGCGCCGCGGCGCTGACAGCGTTCCGCCTCGTAATACACACAGCGAAACCCTGCCGAGAGAGAGAGAGAGAGAGAGAAAAACTTTATGTAAAGAGGAATTCAGGGCAAGCCCCAGGGTCCCCGCACGACCCCACTGCACTCAAGTGTTTATGTTCCTAAGGTCCATAACACTTGCAGCCCGGCCGGTGGCGATGGTCTGCACGGCCGGGTCCTCCGAGCGCAGCAGGGTCTACCAGTCCTCCCAGGTCTTGAGGTTCTCTAGGTCCCGCGGGGGAGGGTCCGCCGGGCAGAGGGAAAGGATGTGGAGGGAAGAAGCTAAGAGTTCCGGGCATAGCGCGCATGCCGGAGTGTGGAAGGAGGGATGATAGTGGGCTAGGGTAAGGGGTGAGGGGAGAGAGTGTGTCTGCAGTCTGCGCCAGAGTGTTGCTTGTTTGTTATCTAGGGAGGGGTGGGGCGGGGGGTAGAGCTGGCGTGAGGCTCTGTATGCCTGGGTCAGCTCGCTGAATGAGTGCAGACAAATGCAAAAATTGTGATAGCAAAGCCGATCTAAATCATATGATCTTGAACTGCCCGCAGTCCCTACCCGCGAATCAGTTCATTACCGACTCTGCTCATTGGGAGGCTCTATTGCTCAGCCCCGACCCAGGGACACAGATCAAGCTCCTCCAGCTGGCTGAAGACGCCGCCGCTGCCCAAGGGATAGCGGCCGACGTTTAAGCGGGGGGCGACTTCGTGTCGGTCCTCTATATCCGCTGGAAATAAACTTTCACCACCACCCCCACCACCTGGGGATCCTTAACGTGCACTGACATCGCACAGCACACGGGCGCCTCTTGCGTTTCGCCTCCATCGAAACGCGGCCGCCGCGGTCGGGTTCGATCCCGGGTACTCCGGCTCGGTAGACGAGCGCCTTACCACTGAGCCACTGCGGCGGGTGTAATAAAGAAAATTAAAAGTGTATTTGAGGAAAACAAATTACGCAGTAACTATCTCGCATATCTCGGTGGACGCCCGTCATTCAGGGGGGCACTTTGTTGACCTAAAGTGCGGTGAGGCGAAAGCCTTTAGCGCGGTGTTGCTGCTTGTGTCACTGATGTGTGGTTAAGATTCTAAGCTTCGCCTCTAATAGTGAAAGGCGACAGCGTCTTGCAACGCTGCCAGGGAGTCCACAGAACGCCATCGCCCGTTCGGTTCTACGCCTTGCTCGTCGGCAAATTGGTTTTTGAGGAAATGAAATGTATCTGTCTCGCACACCTCGGTGGACTCTTGAACCTCGCCGTAGCGAGAAGGGAGGAAGATGGGAGTGAACGAAGACACTGTAATCACTAGACACGCCTTTGTTCATTCCAAACCATCGAGCTGACATGGCAGAGTGGTTAGCATGCTCGTCTCGCACTCCGGACAATGGGGTTCGATTCCCGAACTCGACCAATTTTCTACTCGGTTTTATTTATTTATTTGGCTCGGTTAGAAACATTAATTCGACTAACTGCGTGATTAAGCAATTAACTAAACTCATTCATACTTACATGGTTACTGCCCTGCATGGTTACTGGCCAATGTACGATTGGCCCCGTTTGAAATTCGCGCACTGTGACGTGACCACCGTTTCGACCAATTGAAAAGCGTGAAATTTCTGTCAACAACTCCTGCTTACAACGATGATGCATTAAAGGCTTCTGCCTTAATATGGAAATTGTATTTGAGTAAAGGCAATTATGCAGCAACTGTCTCACATATCTCGGTGACACCCCGTCAAAAGCGTGACACCGCTGCTGACAATCTTCTCAATGCAACCTTCTGTCGACAACCATAGGCATTGAAGGCTTTCGCCATAAAAAGAATCGCCGGCAGAAAAGTGCTAGCAGTATCGCGTTCGCAATAAAACAGAAACACACACTACGGCGTCGCCTGATGCGCTCACATACAATCACAGGCAACGTTTAAGTGTCCAAAACACGAAAAGTGCGATTGTACGGACATCGACTGCTACTGGAGGCAGTGTCCTCACGACTATGCGACAAACGCCACTACAAGCAACGCTCGAATTCGTACTGCCTTTTTAATTAAATGCTTTGGATTCTTTCAAAGCTCCTTTACCGCGTGAGGACATTTTACGGAAAATATTTCTGCATATCCTGCCTTGCGTTAAATTTAAACTCCGATAAGACAATCGGATCGGTAACCAGATATTTTAATGCTTAAAGGAGGCTAGTTTTGCCTAAGCAGTACGCGTGAAGAGAGAGACGCTTTAACGAAATAATATGCTGGAGACCTCCACTACGAAACCTAAGGGCTAGTGTATCTGTTACAGCCGGCTTCGTCGCTTCGGCGGACGCAGTTGTTGCGACACGCGTCTTCCACACCTTCATCTTTCAGCTCTCCTCTATATGCACGTGAGAGCGGTTTTGGCTCAGCTCAAGCCAGTAGGAAGGCCCATGCACTTTCCTTCTCGTTCTTCCGTCAGTCGCAACAACAAAACTATGGCACCTCTTTCTTTCCTTCTTCTTTACCTCCACCCTTCCTCCATTTCCTAACGGTGTGGTTCAGGTGTCCACCAAAATATGTGATACAGGTACTGCGCCATTTCCATTCATCAAAAACCAATTTTACGAGGCTGCTGGAAACCACTATGATAATGGCGCGTTCTTGCACTCATATTATTGCTTCTCAGATAGACATATTAATGCCTCTTTTCGGTGGACACCGCAAAAGAGCAGTGAAGATAAGGAGCTGAAACTGAAACAGGAAAGAAAGAAGTTTTTGCCGTTGTTGTTCTTGTTGTTGTTGCCACTGTAGGAAGGATGAAAGGGAAAGTGCACAGGCCATTTCCAAGCAGTACGGTGCTCGACCAGGGGTATTTTACACGGACGCGGCAGGTCCACACCATGGGGGTTGGTACACGGCTGCCGTTGTCCTCCAAAACAACCCAGTTCAGGGCCTCACCTTCCGTGCCCCCAACATTACATTCGCGGAGGAAGTTGCTATCGCACTTGCAGCTGCGGATCCAGCGTCCCGAGTCATTATCACCGACTCAAGAGAAGCTTGCCGCAATTTTGAACAGGGCCAAATTCCAGATCGTGCTTTCCAAATTTTACACAGTTGTGAGTACCGGGATTTCCCAACCCGGCGTACCATCATCTGGGCCCCAGCATATGCGGGGATAGAGGGAAATAAGGTAGCGGACACTACCGCCCGCGCGCTTAACCACCGGGCATCGCCTCTCTCGCCGCCTGATCCGGCTACTGATTTTAATCCGGCTATTACTTTTCGGGAGATCTCTCTCCTGTATCAAAACGCTCACGGCCGATACCCACCCCCCTGTAAAGGCCTCAATAAGGCAGAGGAGCGTTGGCTACTTCGCCTCTACACCAACACGGTACTGTGCCCGGCAGTGCTCAAACATTTCAATTCGGCCTTTTCGGGCGAGTGTCCACACTGTGGGGAAGTGTTTGCGGACACGTATCACATGGTGTGGGCATGCCCTGCCAATCCTGCTTTCCCACCCCACCCCCACCCCAACCGAGAGGACTGGGAGGCTGCCCTGCTCGGCTGCTCAACTCTCCAGGACCAACGAGCCCTGGTGACAAGAGCCCGGGCCGCCGCGGAGGCCACAGGGGTCCCGGACTAGGGATCCCTCCTAGTGATTGTGAGGGCCGGGCCCTTCAGGCACGGTCCAAGCAATACCTCTCTTGTATATAGTATAAATAAATGTTTTACACCACCACCACCACCCCCTGTCTCGAGCTCAGCCACAATCGCTTCAAGGGGCGGACAGAGGAGAGTTGATGTGAGAAGAGGACGACGGGGAGGTAGAAGAAGAAAGGGAGGGAGGTTAACCGGAAGAATAATCGGTTTGCTACCCTACACGGGGGGGGGGGGGGTGGAATGAGTAAGGGGATAAAAAAAGAAAGAGAAAGGAGAGTAGCAGAAAATTGAAGACACTCTAAAAAGTCAGTGTTCGTTGAAGTCACAGCCTATCATGCAGGCCAGAAGTTCGCAAGAAGCGTACAGTGCCTTGGAGGAGAAAAGCATTTATTTAGTAATGTACAGAGAGGTGTTCGGGGAGAGGCCCCTAGTGGGTCTCACCCCTTACAATACTAGTCGGAGTCCCTCATTCCGGGATCCCGTTGGTCGAGACCGCTACACAAGTCCGCCGAACCAAGGCCTGCTGGGCCGATAGTTCCAGGCAGCTGAGTAGGGCCGCCTCCCAGTCCTCTCGGGTAGGGGAAGGGGTGATTGGGGGGAGAGAAGGATTTTTTCTGCATGCCCAAACCATGTGGAAGGTGTCGGCCACCTCCCCACAGAATGAGCAGCGGCCATCAAAAGAAGGATTAAAGTGCTTGAGAACCGCCGGGCACAGCAGGGTGTTTGTAAAGAGCCTGAGGAGAATTCGTTCGCCAGCTTTACCCAGTCCTTTCATAGGAACTGGGTATCGCCGGTGTTCGGCACGATAGTGCTCAGTAATTTCTTTAAAAGAAAGGAGAGGGCTGTGATCTGAGTTAAGCTCTTCCCAAGGGACGCCTGGTGCCCGGTGAGTGAGTGCGCGGGCTGCCTCATGGGCGGCTTCGTTACCTGCACGCCTTGGTGGCCGGGGACCCATATGATTGAGCGATGAGTTGGATCGCCGTCGCGAGTACTGCGGTGTAAAATTTGGTGAGCGAGTGGAGTGATCCAACCGAACTCAAAGTTACGACAGGCTCCGCGAGAGTCTGTGAGGATGAATTTAGAGTCGGGATGGGAGGCTGCGAGGGCGATCGCCACCTCCTCCGCATGCGTTGAGTTGGGCGCTCTGAACGAGAGGCCGTCCACCTGTTTTCCCTCGTGTATGACTACAGCCGTGTACCATTCCCCCCTGGAGCGGTAGGGGCCTGCAATGTCGACGTAGAAGACGTGTTTCTTTGAGCCATAGTGGCGGTGCAGGGCATTCGCCCGCGCCTGGCGCCGGCCATTATGGTCCTCCTTGTTCATCTTAGTCGGAAGGGGTCGAACGTAGAGGGCGCTTCTCCACAGTTCTGGCACTCGAACCCGTTCCATGGTGTGGTCATCATGTCTGATATGTAACCGGTCCAAGAGGCGGCGACCGGACACGGTCTGGGCGAGACGCGTGTATTGGTTAACGAGATGCGCCTCGCGGAGTTCTCGATAGGTGTTCACCACCCCCAACGCGAGAAGTCGCGCGTTGGAAGTGGATATCGGGAGGTCGAGGGCTCTCTTGAAAATCTTGCGGAGTACAATCTCCAAGTGATCTTCGTCATGTTTCCGTAAGCGGAGGTAAGGAGTCGAGTACAGTACTCGACTTGTTACGAAGGCATGCGCGAGCCGCATCGCATCCTTACTTCGCAACCCCCCTCGCTTGTTAGAAACGCGGCGAACCATTCGGCCCACCTGGTCGCCGACTTTGCGGAGTTTGGCAAGAGTTTTGTCTGCCTTACGATGTTGATTAATGAAGAGACCGAGTATTCGTAGCTCCTTCGCTTCACGGATGGGGCCGCTTGCGAGAGAAAGCTGAACGGAGATTTTGCATTTCGGAGAAGATCGAATATGCACAAATTCAGACTTGGACGGGGAGCACTGGAGGCCGCAGTACGTGGCATAGTGGTCAACTATGCTGGCCGCTGCTTGCAGGCATTCCTCCATCTCTCCTATATTTCCCGTAGTGGCCCAGATGGTGATGTCATCGGCGTACAGCGCATGCTGAACACCGCCGACAGCCGCCAGCTGTGCCGGGAGATACATCATAGCAATGTTAAAGAGAAGCGGGGACAACACAGCGCCTTGTGGTGTGCCCCGCGTTCCCATCTCAAACGGGCCGTACTCGGTCTCTTGTATACGTATATAGGCCAAGCGGTCTGTTAAGAAATCTTTGATGTAATTGAATGTACGAGGACCACAGTTAATCTCGCTAAGGTGTTTTAGTATGACGCCGTGTTTAACATTGTCAAACGCACCCTTGAGATCGAGTGCTAGGACTATTTTGTCGTTGTGTGGGTGTTCTATGGGTTCGAGAACCTCGTGATGAAGCTGTAAAAGGATGTCTTGTGCGGACTTACTGGATCGGAAACCGAACATGGTGTCGGCAAAGGAGTTCTTGCTCTCGAGATATTCTGAGAGGCGGTCACAGACCATCGTTTCCATCAGTTTTCCTACGCATGAAGTGAGGGAGATGGGCCGGAGGTTGTCTGTGTTTACCGGTTTCCCCGCCTTTGGGATAAAGGTTACCAATGATGTCTTCCAATCCGGTGGCAACGAAGTGTCCCCGGTCCAAATGGCGTAAATATATTCGAGTAGGGTTTCGTATGCCCGATCAGGAAGGTTCGCCAATAATTTGACTGTGACCTTATCCCTCCCGGGCGCCGTCCCCCTGCGCATTTTGGCAAGAGCCGCGCGAAGGTCGTGAAGCTGGAAAAGTTGATCCAGTTCCGGATTATCGCAGCCTGCATACGAATAATCCTGCCCACGCGGGTCTTGATCCTGATTGAGGTATTGTGAGCGCAAGGTGTTCGCCAGCTGCTTCGTGTTTCCTTGAAAGTTGTGTATCGCGCGATTGATGTGTTTCTGTGTTTCCGAGCGTGTTTGTGTGGGGTCTATGAGAGTCCTGAAGAGCCGCCAAGTGTTGCGGCTGGACATATGTCTTGCTGCGCTGTTGCATCGATCTACCCAGTTAGTGTCTGCGAGCTGGGCAGCATACTCGGCAGCTTGCTGGGTGAGGTCAGAGATGCGAGCGCGGAGTTTACGGTTGTGTTTCTGCCGCCGCCATCGCTTAGTGAGGCTGCGGCGAGCTTCCCAGAGGTGCATCAGGTGGTTATCCACGTCAGGTGCACGCTCCGTAAGCTGGATATGGTTTTCGTGCGAACGGAGTGTTTGAATGAGTCCTTGTGCCCAAGTGGAGTAGTCCTGTTCCATGAGAGAAGTTACTGGGAGGGCCTGGCGGAAAGCGTTCCAGTCGGGAAGTTTGGCTTGCGCAAGGGGACGACGTAAGGGCCGAGTGTAAATGACAGTGTTCAGTATGCAGTGGTCGCTACCGAGGGTGTCCTCGGTGTTGATCCACTCTGCGTGTTGGATGTGTTTCACGAGGGTAAGGTCGGGGCAAGTGTCCCGAGTGACAGAGTTCCCTACACGTGTTGGGTGGACCGGGTCGGTTAGAAGAGTGATGCCCAGCGTAAATATAAGTTCCGCCAACTTACGACCACGCGTCTCTTCCTTGCAATAGCCCCACATGAGACAGGGCGCGTTAAAATCGCCCACTATCATGAGGGGGTCGCGACCCGCGATCCTTAGCGCTGCGCTAAAGATGTTAGAAAAAGTGATGTTTTTGAGTTTCGGGGGGCAGTAGATATTAAGTATGTGAGCGGGGCTATCTGTTCGCCGCAGGGGGAGGACAGAGACCATCACGTACGAATATTCCAAATTTAGATCGAGATCAACCTCCTGCGCTGTGTAACCCTTATGGACTAGGATACAGGTGAACGGGTCTCGTTGAAAAGCGTTATAGCCCGTGAGCTTAACCGCATCTCCGGTTTCTTGCAACGCAAGGACTGCGGCGGGGTGTTCAAGGTTGTCAATGTACGCCCTTAAGTGGGCGCGTTTGGTCCTGTTTTTGAAACCCCGACAATTCCATTGCACAAGGGAAAAAACTTGCTGTCTTTGCGGGGGGCGGCGCCCTTTAGGGTGTTGGTTGGGAGGGGACGCAGCCATGTTGATTTGAAGGGAGACTGCCTTGGAGAGCCGGCACAGGTTCCGTCACCTGCGGCTGGATCGGTTCCGGCTCTTCCTTGAGTTCGGTTAGATCGATGGGGCGGTTGAATATTGATGGGCGGTTTGCGTCTTTGAGGGGCCCCATTCGGCGTAGAAGCCTGGGGTTTGACTCCAGCCACGTCTTAATATTGGCCGTCACGGTGGCCGTAACCGTGGCCGTGACTGACTTGAACAGGTTTTCTTGAATTTGGCCGAAATTTGACATCTGAGTCGCTAATGCGGCAAGGGCGTTTTCGAGGGCGGTGAAACGCGCGTCAGAGCTAGATGATGTCGGGTCCACCGGCACTTGTTGCATCGGTTCCGGAGCTACCTGGGCAATAGGCGGGGAGGACCGAGCCGTTTCTAGCGCATGAATTTTGGCCTGGAGTTGAGCATTTTGAGCCCGGAGAGTCTCGAGCTCACGGCGGAGGTCCGCAACCTCAGAGCTAAGGGGGGGAGGAGGAGGAAGGGTTGGTGGGGAAGAAGGTAGGGGAGTGCGGGGGGACGGAGGAGGCCCGTCTCGGCTGCCTACCTTTGGCTGTGATGTCTTCTTTGGTGTGCCAAGCGGACGGCCCTCGAGAGGCGGAAAATCTCCGTTCTGGAATACGGGTGCGCCTGGACCACGTGACGACTTTTGGCTTGTTGATGGAGGGGACTTGGAGACACGCCCGGGCAACGCGCCCGCCGGTGGCGCTGGTCCGGATGTGCCTTGCACCAGCTTGTTGCCAGGCGGGGGAACTTTTGGAGTGGTGTCAGCTCCTGGGGGCACTGCACACTGACGCTGCTTTCGTTGACCGGTTGGGTTTCTGGTCGTTGCAGCCTCCGGAATTTCGCTTTGCAGTCTTGCGAGCCCGTAAGGTGGCCGCCACCGCAGACGATGCAGGAAGGGGCGTACTCGTGGGTCTCCAAGTTGCCGTCTTCGAGGACTGCGACCGTTTGGCCGCAGTGTCCGCAGCGATTGCGTTGAGGATCCGGGCATAAGTCCACACGGTGGCCGATGGTGCCGCATCGGAAACACGCGGGAATAGTCTGCTTGTATTCGCGTACCAAGGTCACCACACTGTTATAGTGCACGTAACGTGGCACTTTATGCCCCACGAAGGTGAGCAGGGCAATCGTCGACTTCCCCAGCTTGCGGATGAAGGCTATTTCTCCTCCGCGCCACTGGACTTTCGATTTCAAGGTGGTAGAAGTTTCCTGCTCATGGACGGTAATGATCCCCCTGCAGACTTCACCGTTAACTTTGGCGTGACCGACCATCGGGATGGAGCCTTTGGAAGCTTTCAGAGTAAATTCACGAGCGAGCGCGTTCGCCGCATTCACGTCTTGAGTGGTGGCGATAACGATATTCTGGTCCCAGATGGGCCAGATACTAAGAGTGTCCACCGAGGAGGCATTAACATAGGCGGAGAGCAAAGCACCAAGCTCACCGTTCTGCAGAACCGTCTTCAGGGAGACCGTCATTCTGGGCTTGATGACGATCGTGAAATCTTCTTTGCGGAGTCGAGGCATAGCGGTAGGCCGCCATTTCGTCGATCCAGCTCTTTGCGAGAGCTGATGGTTTGAACTTGAAGTATTTTGATGCACAGAAGCAGGGGCACTCACGGAGGGTCCGTCCACTGCCGAGGTGTTCAGGCGCTGCTGGCGTTTGCGAAGTGCCACCAACGAGAAGAGGCCTTCATCCACGATCTCCTGCGTCGGAGTGGAGGTTTCAGGAGAAGACGGGGCTTCTGCGACGACTTCAGTCCATGCCATCGTCTCGGGATCGTACCCGCGGCGAGCGGAGGCCGCCATGGCGTCCGCGGAGAACGCTGGAGACAGGCTGCTTGGCTTTAGGCCTGGCTAGGGCTCCCACGGGATGAAGACATAAATGAGCTTAAAAGGCCCAAAAATTAGCCCACCCGGTCGAGAGCGATGTCTTCGGGTGCCGGGTGATGTTAATCGTCGAGCACAAGCAAAATTTTCGCGGTCGCAGGGAATTTTTCGGTAATCCGGACGAAAATTGTCGGAGCCGAAATGAGGCGCGTCCGCTCGAGACGCGGCCGGCGATCGCTCTCCGTGCCTTGGAGGCTTTCACCGCCGACGATCGCCGCGGCCAGTGGCTGACAATATTCACTTACGTCAGTGGGCGTGGATCTAGGCGCTCCAGCGCACGGCCGAGAGACTGCCTTTCGGCGCTGTAGGCAGGGCAGTCACAAAGAATGTGGAATATAGTCTCGTCATGCCTGCAGATGCCACATGCAGGGCTATCAGCCATATCGATTAAGAATGAGTATTGGTTGGTGAAAGCTACACCAAGCCAGAGGCGACACAGCAAAGTTTCTTCTCGTCGTGGTAGGTCTGATGGTAGCCGAAGCTTCAGATCTGGGTCCAAGGATTTTAAACAGGAATTGAAAAAATGGCCGGAATTCCACGCGGCAAGCGTGATGTCCTGCGCAAGTGCGTGAAGCCTGCTCGCTGCGTCTGATCTCTAAATGGGGATCGACACAAAATCGCCGTCGTCGTGAGCAGTTTGCGCGACCTCATCCGCGCGGTGAATGCCTGCTATGCCGCTTTGCCCCGGTAGCCATTGGTAGATAATGTCATGTCCTTTGTTGATGGCTGAGTGATGTACTTGTCGAATTTCTGCGACCAGTTGTTCATGGGCTCCACGGCGAAGAGGAGCTTGTAAGCCTTGGAGGGCAGCTTTGAAATCGGTGAAAATAGACCACCGCTGAGGGCGCTGTGACTAATGTGTTCAATGGCGACACGAAGAGCGGCGAGTTCTGCACCCGTCGAAGAAGTGTGGTGAGCTGTCCTAACTCTAATTTCTGTTGTCCTTGCGGGGATGACGACGGAGCCAGAAGAACTGATAGGGTTCACTAAGCCGTCGGTGTAAACGTCCACACGGTTTGCATGGTGCTCATGGAAATGTTCAAGAGTGACTTGTTTTAGTTCTATCGGCGATAAGTCGATCTTCTCCCTGATGCCAGGTATCGAAAAAAGCACACGGGGATAGTGCAGGCTCCAAAGTGGCGTGGATGGTCTAGAGGCGGGTTTAAACTGGGACGGCAGAATGGCGCGATGTGCGTCAATGATGTCTGTAAACGATGTGCGCGGCCTAGTAATAGGAAGACTGGCAAGATGGTGAGAGGGAACTCCGGAGATGTGTCGGAAATGTGCCCTTAGTGCTTCAACTGCTAAGTAGGTAGGGATTGGATGCTCCTGGGCGATGAGCACAGATGCGGCCGTAGAGGCACATTTCGGCAATCCTAGGCATGTCCGGAGAACTTGAGCTTCAGCGCTTTGCAGACTTCGTATGTTTGTTTTTCGAATGTTTCCAAGTACAGGGAGGCTGTAGCGAAGAAATCCCATGAATAAGGCGTTGTAGAGCTGCATCATCGACCGCACCGACGCTCCCCCCGACTTGCCCCCAAAAAAGGCGAGAACGTGAGAAATAGCTGTCAGTCTCTTTTTCATGTATGAGATATGAGGAGTCCATGATAGATTTCGGTCGATGATTACTCCCAGAAACCGATGGCTCTTTACGTAGCGTATTGCTGTGCCGTTTATGCATACGGTATGAGGAGACATGCTTTTTCGTGTAAAGGCAACCAGGGAGCACTTTTCGGTTGAAATCTGTAGGCCTTGCTGGTGAAGGTAGCCCGCAAGAATACTGGACGCCTTTTGAAGTCTCGCTCGAACTTGTGGGCGCGTAACTCCGGATGCCCAGATGCAGATGTCATCCGCATAGATTGAGAGTTGCGTCGTCTGTGGTAGTATATCGACTGGCCTGACAAGTGTAAGGTTCAACAGCGTTGGGCTAAGCACTCTACCCTGCTCCTCCACCTGGGGTTCTTTAACGTGCACTGACACCGTACTGTGCGATGTCAGTGCACGTTAAAGAACCCCAGGTGGTCGAAATTTCCGGAGCCCTTCACTACGGCGTCCCTCATAGCCTGGGTCGGTTTGGGACGTTAAACCCCAATAAACCAAACTAAACCTATTTTTAGAAGGTGCCCGTTGTCCAGATCTGAATTGGTAATGCCGTCACCAGGGGCCCGGGAAGTGAGTGTGCGGGCGCCTGCGTCTGCAGCCTCGTTTCCTGGTAGGCCTTGGTGGCCCGAAGTCCACACTAAGTAGCGGGCCTTAGGATCTCGGCCCCGTGCCGCGTTGCGAAGTATTCGAAAAGGTATGAAAGGACCCGACCAGCTCGTAATTTTGACAAGCTCCTTGCGAGTCGGATAGGATATATTGAGCCTGAGGGTTAGAGGCTGCCAGGGCGATGGCCACCTTTTCAGCTTGAGTTGCGCTCGGAGCTCTGAAAGTGAGCCCGTGCAGCTGTCTTTGCCGGTGTACGACCCCCAACGTGTAGCGCCCCCTCTTGAAGCGGTGTGGGCCGGCCATGTCCGTATAAGAGTCGCCGTGTTTGTTGCCATAATGGCGGTGGAGGGCGTCCGCCCGCGCGCCATTACGATCTTCCTTGGACATTTTCGTTGGATAGGGTCGAACGTGGAGGGCGCATCTTCATATATCGGGAACTTGCACCCTTTCCTCGGTGTGATAGTTGTGTTGAATGTGTAGCCCGTCCAAAAGGCGACGACCGGACACGGTCTGGGCAAGACGCGTGTATTAGTTGGTGAGGTGCGCTTCATGCAGCTCCCGATAGGTGTTCACCACTCCCAGCTTGAGGAGCCTCGCATTGGAGGTGCAGATCAGGAAGTCGAGCACCCTTTCGGTGATATTAAGGAGGGTGACTTCCAAGACATCTTCGTCCTGCTTGCGCAAGTGGAGGTAGGGGGTCGAATAGAGTATTCCACTCGTGACGAAAACATGTGCGAGCCGGAGCCCATCTCAGCCTTTGTTGGAGACCTGAAGAACCATGCGGCCCACTTGGTCGCCTGCCTTGCGCAGCTTGGCCATTGTTATGTGGGCATGACGTGTTCTGCTAATAAATAGAGAACTCGAACCTCCGATACCACGCGGATGGGACCACTAGGGAAGGAAAAAGAGATGGGAATTTTGAACTTCGGGGACGGCAGAATATGCCGAAATTTTGATTTCTGTACTGAGAACTGGAGGTGCCAGTACGTGGCATAGTTGTCAACAATGTCAGCGGCTGCTTGCAGCCATTCCTCCATGTGACGCACATTACGTTGGGTAGCCCAAAACGTGGTGTCGTCAGCATACAGCGCGTACTGGATGCCTTTTGCATCGGCCAATTTAGAGGGCAGGTAAAGCATTGCTCTGCAGGTGGTCGAAATTTCCGGAGCCCTTCACTGCGGCGTCTCTCATAGCCTGAGTCGCTTTGAAACATTAAAGCCCATAAACCTAAACCTAACCTAGAAGAGCAAAGGGGCCAGTACAGCTCCTTGCATCCTGCCTACAATGCCGAACTATGGTCCCATGTGAAAAAGAAGGGTCTATGTTGTTCGGATGAATTACGGAACGCGCTGGGGCTCGAAAATTCAGGGCTAGGTCAATCATTTCAGCGGTCCAGGCGAAAATCGCGGGAGTGGATGTGAGGCGCGTCCGCTCGCGTCACAAGCTTCACCCCCCCCCCCCCCTCTTCCGTCTTGGATTCCGGCGGCGTCGTCGGTCAGGCGGACGATCTACAATTCAGTCACTCGGTCAGAGCTTAGTGGGATGGCCTCCCATCCCTGTATTATTGCGAAAGCAATACTACTTGCACTTTCCAAGTTGACCACCAATGACCTTCATTTGACCTTGATTGCATTAGTTGGATTAGATTGGATTACATTGGATTACATTAGATTGGGTTGGACTGGACTGGATTGGATTGGACTGGACTGGACTGGGATGGATTGGATTGGATTAGATTACATTAGATTAGAGTAGATTACATTGGATTGGATTCGATTGCATTGGATTGGATTGAATAGGAGTGGATTGGTTTGGATTGTATAACCGATGCATCACCACAAGTCTAACAACAAGCACCACCACCAGCTACACAACCAGCTGAACCATGGCGTATGTACGGATATTGCTTTCGCGATTACCGGGCTTAACCAAGCTACGCCACAGCGAATTTTTTTATATGATTGAGATCAGCCCTAACCTTACTAGACTTACACCTATCATTCTACTGCCTGGATAGTAATGGCTACAAGCAACCACGTTCGGATGCAAGTTTGTCTGTAGGCGAAGCCCTCCACTACGGCACCTCTCTCTCTCTTCTTTCACTCCCACCTTCCTCCCTTTCTTTGCGGCGCGGTTACAGTGTCCACCAAGGAGTGAGGAATTTTCTGCACCATTTACATCCCTCAAAAACCTCTTTTAAATTTTTTTAGATGCTGTTGCCTTATACTTGCAAAACGAGGAGTCTGTGGGTTGATAGTAAATCCCTTCAACTTCGTAGGTAAGTATTTGTCCGCTTCCAGGTGGAATTTGCGTATCTCGTAGGAAGTTATGACAAGAAACGAAGACTGGTTCTAATCTAATGACAGTGCAGCCATCGGTTTGGTTTTGTTTATGGAGTTTAACGTCCCAAAGCGACTCAGGCTATGAGAGACGCCGTAATGAAGGGCTCCGGAAATTTCGACCCCCTGGGGTTATTAAACGTGCACTGACATCGCACAGTACACGGGCCTCAGGAATTTCGCCTCCATGGAAATTCGACCGCCGCGACCGGGATCGAATTCCATTTGCAGAGTTAAAAGAAAATCCTGCAGACAAACACGAGATAAAGAAAAATATCATTTTCCAGTACTTCGTACGTACTTTTACAGTCATAGAAATTCACAAAATCCAATTGGTTAAGCATGCTGCATTCTGTAGGACTGCCCAATTCGCATACCAAACCATCAAATTACCCTTATTTGTTGAGAAAAATTATGAATTTAAAAATTTTCTCCACTTCGTCCTCACATCATTATTTGTTTTGTCTGAGCAGTTTTTTTGACATTTTCTCTCTGTATTTTCGGTGCTTTATTGCATAACTTATCTTTCTGTACCCAAGGAATTTTACAAACACAGACGTATCTAGCTACGAGCATGCCAACTGATTTTCTTCTGTTTTACTGCAGTACAAATTTTGCAAGGTAGCCAGAACCCCATCAAGCTGTTTCGAAAGGTTTTATTCTTAGCCCTTCTTTTTCTTGCTAAAAGAAAATAAGAAAATAAAAGGATCAATTTGAATTTGAAACTGCAATAATTATAATATCAGGCACAAGTCTTTAATCTGCCATGAAAGAGCTAAAGATAAAACGAAACAAACAAAAAAGTGGGAACGAACGAACAAGAGTGGAAAGGGATTTGTTGGGAACCAATTTTTGGCCAGTTCATTTTCTCAGAGGCACAACCTCGCAACGCACCTTTTTCACAGATGCGGCTTTGTCCGCTCACATTGCCTTTCCATGTCAACCCCCTCATCTTGATATTTATCATCGCGATACCTAGCCTTATTGCTAACGGCAACTACAAGGGCAAGTGTTAGGCATTGGAAGCCAAAGCAGCAAAATGCCATTGGAAAGCGGAGATTGCAATACGATCTGGCTGCCTGCTGGGAGACGACAGCCATGAACATAATTGCAGTTTTTAAAATTGCTTTGCCGCTCTCCCCTCCTCTCTGAGCCTGCATTCTTGGAAAAGAACCCATAGCACTGCGTGCGTAGACGGGAGATTTCCTTAAGGCCATCAAATTTCTCGAAATTGAGAAAGCTAAAAAACTGGAACTGGAATGCAAAAAAAACATTACTACAGATTCTTCAATACAAGGTCCAAGATTTTTGTCCAAATATATCCCGTCACAAATTACAACTGCAGTAAACTTTTGCGCCGCTCCTAATTTCGTTTGCATTCAATGTAACATGATTACTGACCATCTGCAATGCGCTCTCAATAAATATCTTCTTACATTTCTAGCGTCTCATTGGCTTTTTTTATTTATTTCGCAATACGTGAGCCTTGCCTAGGCTCGGACAGCAGTGGAATCTTGTAACAACGTGTACAAAAAACCGCCATGGAGCCACTGCGGTGACTCAGTGGTTATGGTGCTCGTCTCATGACTCGAAAAACTCGGTATTGATCCCATTTTTGGTGCAGACGAAATGCTGCAGGCCCGCGTTCTGTGCGATGTCAGTGCACGTTAAAGAACCCCAGGCGGTCTAAATTATCAGAATCCCTCACCTATGGCGTCCTTTATAGACTGAGTAACTTTGGGAACTTAAACTACATCAACCAAACCAAAAAACTGGTATGGTGTTCCGCAACATTGCTGAAAGAAACACTGCAATCATAAATCATATATTCTTATGGCACCATCTGAACAATTCAAGAAGTAAATGGCATTCATGAACAACAAAAGATAAAAGAGTGGCTAACAATAATTTTCACAACAAAGACTTTATTGAAAGATATGTTCAAAGTTGCTAACAAAGTCATCAAATGAGGCATCATTCATGAATTAATGGGGCAGGTTATTTCAGAATTCTATGGCACGAGAAAAAAATGAATGTCACACCTTACAGCCAACTGTCTTATGCACATGTCGTGGTTGATTCTTTTAGAGCGGTGATGTGGTGGCTCTAGGTAGGCATCTTTATGCCGATACACTCAGGATACAGCAAAAAAAGAAATTTCGTGCATGGAACCTGTTGTCGGCACTCTATGTCGAGGTTCTCGCTTTTTAACGCAGAAGTGTTACGCTGCCGTAGAGTGAGCAACGAGGATATAAGTAACGGACTGCTAGGTTTTCGATTCTTTCTAGTTAGGTATTCAGATAAGACTGACTAATGATGTTACTGTCATGTTAGCGTGCTTTTGTAAAGAGTGAAATTTTACAATGCAGTCAGGCACTGTAACTACTGACACTGCCTGCATTTCAAAGCACGGCTATTTTTTAAAAGGATCCTTAAGAGATTCCATTGAAAGTTTTCTAAGTGTAGAATATTTAGTAGTAGTGGTAGTAGTTTTTGCTAGAAAAAGGCCGCAAGCTTCGTAACTGCATCACTGATGTGTAGGTGCCTCAACTATCCGGCGGTCAGAAAAGTAGAAGACCGCACAGAGATTAAGTTGGATGATGCGAAGATCCATACTCTTAACCCCTCTAATATAGATCCTGTTGAAAGTCTTAAACGTTCTGGTGGATATTTTTTTCCTCACAGCTGCCAAGTGACGATCATATTAACTATTCGGGCGCAATGCTCCAGTCACTGGCTCGGTAGGCCGGATTATACTTTAACTTTCAATGTGAGCAAAATGCTTATAAAATAACTTGCTCTGCTACTTTCACCTCAACACTTGTCTACACGTCCCCGCCCTTAGTTTACAGCGCATTCATATTTTGTAGAAAAAATACATGCCTAACACTTATACTGCATCATTGAGATCCAGACCTCTTCACATTTTCACAATGCAAGAATAATAAATTCAGACAACAAACTATAAAAATATTTACTAAGGGTGAAGTTGAAACATGAAGAAGAACGCAAAATAGAAAAAATTTCCGACTTGCGGATTTTAAGAAAAAGTTACATTATTCAACTAGGCATGCAGATAGTGTGTTAAATCCTGCTTTGTCTTCGTATAAAAGGGGAGTTTAGGCTATGTTTTACTTACACAATCGAGCGCACAGGAATTATATTGATTTCTTTTATTTCCTTCTTTTGACCGTAGTCTTCGCGTAATATATAGCAATTTTTTGTTTCCTAGTGGAGCGATTGTTTGCTATTCTGGCTCCTTTTATCATTGAAATTTCTTTATGTTTAAGTGACGATCATCACACGATGTATATTGTGACGAAGACGAAGCTGGCAGTGGCGCGGGACGGAGCGCTCGCGCTAGGCCAGCGGCCATTAAATCATCTCTTGTTCATGGTTCACCACGCCTCATTCTTCGGCTGACCGCCACGTTACATTTGGTGTGAGGTGCCGGGGTCCCTTCATCGCCATCCTGGTCCCGGAGCTTCGGTGTCCTGCGCCTGCCGTGGGCGTCGGTCGTAACTGCCTGGTCCGCGCCGCCCGGCCATGCCCCAGCCCACCCGACCTGAACCGACCTCGACGCTCACCCCTGCCCCGTCCCCAGCCCGGACCACAAGACACAACGACCGAAGACCCGACCGACCCGGGACCAGACCGACCCAGGACCTAAGACCCACACGTGAAGACACCGCCCCCTTGCCCCTGCCGCCCGGTGCGTCCACGGACCTCGGCCGTCAGCTTCTGGCACCCTCCGGCCCGGATGCTTCGTGGACCGGGACTCATCTTTTGATCGTCTCATCCACTGTGGCGGCCAGCACTGCACCATCTTCTACATACTATTCAACCCTCCACTCAAGACCATCTCCATTTCGCGCGTCTGTTCGTCACCGATCGGGATGATCGCTCGGAGGCCCCGGGTAGTGTGACGAAGACGAAGCTGGCAGTGGCGCAGGACGGAGCGCTCGCGCTAGGCCAGCGGCCATTAAATCATCTCTTGTTCATGGTTCACCACGCCTCATACTTCGGCTGGCCGTCACGTTACAATATTACAATTAACATACTCGTATTTTGTGCCAATTTATGAGTATCTTTCTGGTATCCTATTGTGTCGTTTCTGCCAAAATAAATGAACCAGTAGCCCAAGCAGGTAAAGTGGCCTCCGAGAACATTTTTTCCCTTTCACCCTCCTATTTTATTTGTACAATGACAAATTAATATGATTAAAATTATAAAAACAGGAAATACCAGAATAAACAATTGGGTCAGCGAATCGTCCACCGTTCTACAAGAAACGCACTTTTTGCTACTGGACTAGCATGCTAGGCTAATAACCAGTAATACCTATCCTGTATTCATTAGTCTCTCTCTATTTAGCACGCTTTGCAACTCCCGATTTTTATCTTTCAAATATTATGTGATGGTTCAGCTTTCATCGTTTTGTGGGCTGCCTTATTGGAAAAGACGTACAAGTTTTGGGCTTTCTTATTCAATCCTAAACTGCGAGTTGATGATCATGGTTTCCATTTCCTCCATGGCCCTCCGTCTATTTGCGCCGTTTTTTTTCTTTAGAAATGCAATGCTAACTCTCTACACTACCTGTATTACGGAAAGATAAACCAGATACCCCGCTTTTCTTTTCTGAAGGCCCTTTCAACCTCTAGCTCCAGAGCTGTATGCACTGTTCTCAGTATATTTCGGCCTTTATGCCTTCGGAACCAATAAATCGATGATTAAGAATTTACAGAACGTTTTTCCGACTGAAAACGAAGCTAAAAGCATTCCACGAGCAAATAATTCGCGGAAAGGAAAATGTGCCGCAGAGGATATTATTTGTTCTTCTGGCAGTTAACGAATGTCCTCTTTTCACCATGTCGTTATAAACTCTTGTCCTTGCATACGCATGCTGCTGACATACGATGCGTAAAGCTGGCCCATTAGCGGTCACAAAGCACCCTCTTTGTTTAGATAGGACTTCCGTAGAGTTTCTAATTGCTCTACCTGTTCTTTTTGCGCATTGTGATGCACCATACGCTTTGATATTGAGTACTTTTCATAGCCACCGAAAAGACATTGTTGTTCATGCAAAAACTTAATTCACTAGCTTGGCACAGTCTGGCTGTTCTATAAATAAAACAGAAGTGGTATACTATCATATTTCTTTCCTCTCGGCCAGTGCTGCCAAGTATAGTGAGGGTTAAGAGAAAGTTTACGCGGACTTTCTCTTGTAATGGCTCCGGTTTGAGCGAAGTTCTTGTGCCTGATATAACAATAACTAAGTTTAGCTACGGCAACGCTTCGAGAATGGGAAGCTCGTTCGGAGTTATTTTTGAGCGCCCTACTGAAAAAAGTTTTATGAGGCAATAAACTCATACAGTTTATCATACAAATGTCATAGACTTATCATACAAATCACATAAAATTATCATTCAAATGTCATTCATTTCTGTGAAATCATGCAGTCATCATAGAGATATCATAGAATATCATACAATCTATGCAATTCGTATGATATTTTATGATATCTCAATGATGACTGTATGATTTCACAGAAATGAATGACATTTGAATGATAATTTTATGTGATTTTTATCAGAACTCTATGACATTTGTGTGATAAACTGTATGAGTTTATTGCCTCATAAAACTTTTTTCAGTAGGGCGCTACATTTGCACCTACAAATTTTAAAGTACATGGCGTTCGTTTTTGCATGTAAGCATAAAGAAGAAGAAACCCTTATACGGCGAGGTAGACTCCTTTCCCGAAGCCAGAAAATGGGTTACCGGGGTGTCTTTTAAGGCTCACGTGAGGGAGACACGTGAGCTACCGCCTGCGGAAGAGAACGAGCTCCGTTAACAAATGACACGTCCGGGCTAGTAGCCACGCGAACAAAAGCAAATTTTGGTCACGTCAGCAGAGAAGCATCAGAAAGAACACGTTCACGCACGCGCGCATCGCATTGGGAAGATATTTCTTCCTGGAACCGTGACCTCCCCGACATCGGCGCCTTGGCCCGACGCCCCCTAATGTGCATCGATCCTTCACCTTATTATAATACTTCGAAAAACGTGCCTCCTTTCGACGCTTCGCTCGTGAGTTATTGGGTGCAGACAAGGGGGGAAGAGATCGCACTTCGGTGTAACACTGGTACGAAGAGGCCTTTTTGTGTTCTACATGGTTGGAAGAACCCATCTGGCTCGTTCAGTCTGCACTGCCTTGTCCATGCATGAGTAGACCTCACCCGTGATGTTCGTAAAGCTCACTAGCTTTCACTTAGAAGCAAAGTACAGGTTCGTCTCGCAAAAGTTAGGCGGTGTTGCTTAATGTGGAAGGTGCTCACAATAGTTTTAATTACAGTCGAGGCACCGTCATCGAATGAAAAATGGCACATCACTGTTTTCGTTTATGCAGCATTCAAGAGTCCGTATTTTTGGCGCTTGAAAATTGACATATGCCTCGAACTTTTCTTCAAGTGCCCCGTTCGCTTCGCTTTTTCCACAGTTGACTCTCTTACACTCGCGTTTTGAAAGCTGAAAACATTCACCTTAATGGCTGTACGGAGTGTTCCGCCAAATCTAAGACACTGGTGCGAACATCATATTACAGGAACCGCCCGGTTTCATTATTCGCTTACCGCATCAATATTACCTTTGAACTGTCACGGACAACGCAATGTCACATTTTGCCTTTATTCCAGAGAAGAATTAATTTTTTCACTCCTCTCTTCTGTCGGAGAAACAAGGGGAGGCTCTGAAAGTGGCAGAACGACCTCTGCCACTCTGGTAAAAGTCACCAGAGTGGCAGAGGTTCACCTCTGGTAAAAGCCAGGTTTGCGGCGGTTGAATTTCTTTGGAGGAGAAATGAAGGGCGTTGCCCTTAACGGCCACCAGTTATTTTGTCTTCTTTTACATGCCCTGGCCAAGCCCATCTGTTTTGAAGGATTCACCAGTAATGTTCTATGTAAAAAGCATAGTCCGTGTAACAAATATTTTAAGTTCGACCAGTGTTGAAACTAAGTTCCGTTTGAACAGGTGTATACGTCTGGAGTAGAAAAATGGCACGAGAAACTCTCGAAACTTTCGTTGGCATGCGATGATGGTTTGAACGATAACGTCTCCAATGGAGGTGCTTCTGGTTGAGTTTGCAATACAGAAGTTGAAAAATTTGGACACAAGCCCAAATTTATCAGTAGCACAACGCTTCGTCACCCGCTGGCTTTCTTCCAAAGGGGCGACTGAGAATTCAGCGAACAGCCACAGGCTACGGCCTTTACTACTGCTCTGTCAAAACGTTGCTAAGACCGTTATCACTAGCAAAGGGGAGCGCTAGTTCAGGCAATCGTTTTGGTACTGATTTCAAGAACGCTGCTTATTTCTGTGCCAGTCTCTATACGCGCGTTTCAAGCATGAGTGGCTACAGATCACGCGAGTGCTTAGACCTCCATGGAGGCCGATAGCGAAAGCTACTTAATAAGTTCCATACAACCTCTGTATTTCGCAACACTTTCAAGTTGCATAGAGTTCTCCACCATGACAGCCATTTTAATGTTTATCTCTCCCGTCATATTGTACATAGAAAGGTCCGTAAAATGCAGTGCCTCTCGTGCGCTGCGTCGTTGATGCCGGTCCCCTGAAAAATATCATTGCTGCCGTTTTAACGCGACTGCACTGAGGTTCCCGTTGTGCGCAAATCCGCCGCCGTCGGCGTCTGCGTTGTGAGCGAGAAATCTCTGAGAGAAAACCTTGGTGGGTCACCTAGGTCACGTGTCCCTGCGTCGTCATCACAACCAGCCCAGGAATTCTGAGCAAACTGGCCACCGTGGCAGGTGTAAGTTAAATTAATGATAGATCGCGAGAAGTTCCTCGGGAAGACCAATCTGGGTCGCACAAGCCCCTCTGGTGACAGCACCTGCCATCAGTGGCTCATCGCTGAACCGGTCTCCCACTACGGCAGGAGTAGTGTGAGTAGTCCCAGGGACGTGCACCTGGGAGCACTCACACAGTGAGATGCTTCCTCCGGAGCACCCGCAGACGGGTGTACCGCTGGTGCCTTCTCATTTCTACGGGCCTCCATTACGTGACCACTTAGAGTAGGCTTTGAGTAAAGTTCAGGTTCTTCTTCTTCTTTGCACCAGAGGTGCCCCGCAAGAGACGGGCGGTTTAACTCTCAAGACTGAAACTTGATCTTCGCACCAGGGGTGCCCCGTCAGAGACGGTCTCTCGATGATTCGAGACGCAGCGATAAAAAAAGGCAATCACTGAAGTTTTATATACAAATATTTACAGAATATACAAGTTTAGACACTCGAGACAAATTAAACGGCAAAAAGAGAAACAACAAAAAGGGTGGAACTGGCTAATACTAGGGGAGGCCCCTACTCGGCGTAGCCGAAGATGCGTAGCATCTCACCTTAGCGCAGAACCCCGCTTCCAGCTCCGGGGCCCGGTTTTAAAGCCCTAAAGGCCCGGCCCACATTCGGTAACTTCCAATCATGTTGCACTATTAACATGATTGGCTCTTCAAGGGCATGGCCAGCCCTCCGGCTTTACAAGGTAGACGACACCCTCTACCACAAAATAAACGTAAAAACAAACACAAATACGCATTCGTGCCAGTACGTGCGCGAATCGGTACCACGGGGCGGGGGACACCCGTACTTCTTGGCGCGTTCGCGAGCGGCCGCGTTCCAAATAGGAGACGCTTTGCTTTGAGCGCACCCAGCCGCGTTCCAATGACCCCGCGTACACTGACGATCCCTTGCACGCCCTTCCCAAGATTCTACAAATGGCTCAAATGCCACTTTTAGAATTTGTGGGCAATTCCTCTGCGCGGGGGCGCACAGGCAGTCACTCGAGGCAGGACTTTGTACAAAGGGTTTATTCTCACATCAGGGGGGCCGGTCGTCGTCGTGGCAGCTGGGTCAGGTGGTCCTTTCGGCAGGGCTGGTCCAAGAGCAAGAGACCGCGAGCCTCTCCGGTCTCGCCTTATAAAGGCTCTCTCCCAGCCTCGCTCCCCCCGCCCCCCCACTCGGGAAGACGGGGTCCCAGGCTACCCGCGGTGAGCGGCGCGGGATTTGACTTGCCCGCGAGCAGACCCTACATCTCCCCCCCCCTCAAACGTCCGTCCCGGGGTCCGCCAGCAGGCGTTCGATGACCTCCGGGTCCGGGTCCATAAAGTCGTCGCAGGGGGGAGGGGTGCTCGCCGGGGGGCCGCTCACCGCTGGCTGGACGGGCTCCTCACGAGCCGCCTGGGGGGGGGGGCGAGGCGCCTGGCTCCGCTGGGGGCCCTGCCGGCAGCGCCCTCCAAAGCTCCTCGGCACTAAACACGGCCGGGGACTCCTGGTCCCTCTCCTCCAGGGTCAGGCCGCGGAAAGGCAGCGCCACTTCCTGGAGGTCACCGCCGCGAAGGGGCTGCGCCTGGTCCCGCCACCTGGACCGCGCGCAGTAAGAGATGGCCGCTCCGTTGGCGACCGTGGTCCAGGTGGCCACGTGCCGCAGGACCCTGGGCCGCTTGGGTTGCGGCTGCTCGGCGGCCGAAGCGCCGGCTGGGTGCTGAGGGGGGCCCTGCGCCTGGTCGTCTCTGGCCCTCTTGCGTTGGCCTGCACCACTGGGAGGTGCTCTCCAGTGGTTAGGCATGTGGTTTGGCGGGCGGTGGGGGCCACCGCGGCCGTGGAACCTGCGCCACTCGCGCGGCTCCTGCCGCCAGCCGGGTGGCGCGCCTTGATGGCGGCCACCGTTCGACGGTGGTCTGCCTTGCCTTCTGGAGTCCGAGCCACGGGCGTCGGTCCGCTGGAGCTTCCTAGAAGACATACTGAGAGGGCGAGAGCACTGCGAGTGATAATTGATCGAGAGACACGGGTGCTACCTGGTCCTCAGGTTGTAGCGTCGGTTGCAAACCGCACCGCTACCTGCTCGTCCTCCCGGGGGTGAGATCGCCGCATCGCGCTGATTTTCCACCGCTTCGCAGCCATCGTCCTTGCGAAGGTGGAAAGCCTTCAAATCAGCGACATGCACCGGACCGGCGGTTTCGCCGTTTGTCAACAACCGCAACTGGTAGGTGAGCGGCGTAGTCCGTGACGTAACTTCGTACGGCCCAGCCCACTTGTGCGCTAGCGACGCGGCGAAACCGCGCGCTGCGTTACTAAGTGGGTGCGTTCTCTTGAGTACTAAGTCGCCCGTGTTGAAAACGACGTGACGGCGACCTTTGTTGTACTGATCCGCCTGCTCCATGCGCGCCACATCGAGGTTTTCGCGGGCTGCTCGCTGCGCTGCCTCCAAGCGCTCCCGGAGCCTTGCCTGCGTACTGCGAAAGCGGAGGGGGCGCAGGCCCCGCCGCGTCGAGTAGGGCATTCTCTAGCGGAAAAGCGATCTCTCTCCCAAAATTCAAGTAAGCGGGTGTAATACCCACTGACCTGTTCACGGTTGTCCTTGTAGCGAACGCCAGTTCGGACAGCCGCGCGTCCCAATCTCTGTGCTGCTCGGTCGTCGCGACCAGCATGCTCTTCAGATTTCGATTCACCCGCTCGGTTATGTTGCTCTGAGCGTGGTAGGGACTCGTTCTCCTGTGGCGGATTTGAAGCGCCCGACAGGAGTCTACAAAGACTTTGCTTGTGAAATACGAAGCATTGTCTGTAATCAGGTCGGAAGGGAAACCGAAACGAGTGAAAGTCTCCAACAGTTTTTCCCAAATTCGTTCCGACACAAGCTTCCTAAGGGGGAAAACCTCAACCCACTTGGAATAGTGGTCCGTTATTACCAGGATGAATTGGTTTCCGCGCGCGGACCGAGGGAGGGGTCCCATGATATCGCACGCGACCACTTGCCACGGGTAGTTGCTAACTACCGCCTTCATCATGCCAGCGGGCTTGCCCGCCCGAGGCTTGGCTACCTGGCATACCGGGCAGGTACGGGCGTATCCCAGCACATCCTTTCTCATGCCTGGCCAGGTCGCGACACGGCATAACTTGTCGTAAGTCTTACTGCCGCTGCCATGGCCTGCCAGCGCTGAGTCATGGAAGTACTGCAGGAACCGTTTCCGCAACCTTCTCGGGACCACGACTCGGAAAGGGGATGCTATCGCCTCTTCCTCGTCAAGTTGGGGGATGTAGCGGAGCAGCAAGCCATCATCGCCCAGCAGATACGCGTCGTACTTGCCCTCAGCGTTCCCGGTGCAAGCTGCGCTGCTCGCAAGCTCCTTCAGCACCCGCTGGCAAAGACCGTCTGCTTTCTGGGCCTCGATCAGCTCTTCTCTACTGACCGCTACTCCCCAAGACAGATTTCTTTCTGCCTCGCTCCTAGGCAGGCGAGCGGTCGCCGCCACGAGCTGCTGTGTTTCCCTTCCGTCACAGCACCGTGCGGGACCTTTGTCCGTCTCCTCTCTCTCCAAACAGGGCGCGACACTCCCGTCCGCCCTCTCTTCCTCTCCAACAGCGGTGACGCCGCTTTTTACAAAGCTGGGCCGCGCCTCTGAAGCGCTTCCGCCAGCATTCCATGGTGCGCGCGATAAAGCATCGGCCACCTTGTTCAAGCTGCCCCGGCGGTACTCGATGGCGTACGCGTAACGTTGCAACGTCAGCGCCCATCTCGCGAGTCTGCCTGCGGGGTTCTTTAGCCTCTTTAACCAAGACAATGCCTGATGATCTGTCTGCACGGTGAAGACCGCTCCGTCTAGGTACATGTCGAACTTCGACAATGCGAACATGATCGCCAGGCATTCTTTTTCGGTCACGGAGTAATTCCGCTCCGCCGATGTGAGCGTGCGACTAGCGAACGCGACAGGGCGCAGTTTGCCCTCGTGTTCCTGCAACAAAACAGCTCCAACACCGTAGTCACTAGCGTCTGTCTGCAAGACAAACTGCTTGTTCAGGTCGGGGAGGCGCAGACTAGCGGTATTCGCTATCGCGCGAGCCAAGGCAACAAATGCGTCACTCTGTTCCTTGCCCCAGACCCATTTCGAGCCTTTACGCAACAGAAGGTTCAGCGGCCTTGCAAGCTCCGAACAGCGCGGGATGAATTGCCTGTAGAACGCAACCATCCCCAAAAACCTCTGCAAGCTTTTCACATCCATTGGGCAGGGGTAGTTCAGAATTGCCTGCAGTTTGTCATCATTCGGTCTCAGTGTGCCATCATCCACGACAAAGCCCAAGAGGTTCACTCTCTTCGATGCCAACTGCACTTTCTTTGGATTTATGGTTAGACCGGCACGCCTCATTCTATCGAGAACGGAATTCAGGTGAATGATGTGCTCCTCGAACGACTGTGAGAATATCACAACGTCGTCGAGGTACGCCATGGCGTAGTTGAACCTTGCATCGCCCAGCACGATGTCCATCAGTCGCATGAACGTGCTCGGGGCGTTAGACAAACCAAACGGGAGTCGAGTAAATTCGAAGAGCCCGCGGTGGCAGGTGAATGCGGTTTTCTCAATGTCACCTTCGGCCACCTCCATCTGCAGGTACCCTCTGCTTGCATCTAGGACTGTGAAGAACCTTGCGTTCCCTAACGCGTACATCACAGCCTCGATCGACTGAAAAGGGTACGCAACCGTAGGCGTCAGTGAGTTGAGCTTACGATAATCAACACACAGCCTGACCGATCCATCTTTCTTCGGTGCTAGAACCACTGGTGACGCCCAGGGACTTTGTGAGGGTCTCACCGCACCGGTATCAATCATCTCGTCAAGGGCACAGTCGAGAAGCTGCCTCTTATGCGCACTTAACGGCCTCGGGTTACACCTGAAAGGGCGCGTATCACCCGTCTGAATCTCGTGCTGAAGCAGGTCGGTTCTGCCCGGTTTCTCCGTGAAGCAATCCGAAAACGGGAGTAAAGTTTCCGCGAGCCTTCGGCGCTGACTACTGGGTCCTGAGAAAGACGCAATAATCGCTTGTAACGGGCCACCATCTCTCAGCATCTCGAGGGAGCTCACCTGCCTTTCTGTCGCAGAGGTGTGGACAACCACCTTTTGTGCAGGACAGCCGGGCAAGGATGCGCTTTCGAAGGGAATGAGGGGGGCGAGCTGGCTGTAACGATAGCCATTCTCCCCCATGTCGAGCACAATGCCTTCGCTCGAGAGAAAATCCCTTCCCAGAATTACTGGTATCGACAAGCCAGGCAGATAGACGAAGCGATGTCTCCGCTTTCTGCCGTCAAAACGCATCGTAAGACGCACTGCTCCCTTTGCCTTTGCCGCCCCAGCTGCTAAGCTTAACGGGGTTTCGGCCGGTCTGACACGGATGTTACCTATCCGGCAGGCCTCGTACACCTCGTCACTGACCAATGACAGCGTTGAGCCCGTGTCTACGAGTGCAGAGTAGCATCGACCCGCTAACTGCACTAGCATAAAAGGGCTTGAGCGCGGAACGACTCCCTGAGCTCTACAGGCGAGCGGGACAAAGGCCTCCCCGTCGCCGGCGCGGGAGTTCTTTTCCTGACTAGCGCCTTGACAACCATGAAATTCTCCCGCTGACGGTGAAAGGCCGCTGCCACCAGACATCACCGCCAGCGCCTGGCGTTTCCCTGCATACGCCTAGCTTGGCATTCGCGTGCCACGTGGCCGGGCTGGTTGCAATTCCAGCAAAGCCGGTCATTCACCCGCCGCGTAGACGGAGGACCCCTCGTTCCACGAAGCGGTTGGGGACGGCTCTCCCCTTTCTCCGCGCATTCCTGACGCTCGCTCCGCGCGTGGCCTGTGAGACCGGCACGACGCCGCTGCTCGAATGCGTACGGGTCAAGCGCACGAGGGACAACAGGGGGTTCCGCCTGATTTTCCACGGCCATTACCTCGGCGCGCCGAGCCCTCATCGCGCATTCTCGGCCTCCATCCCATGCGCATCCCGGTTCTAGCGATTCGGCCGGCCTGGGGGGCGGCTGGTAGCGCAGTTCGGCGAGTAAATCCGCCTGCACGGTCTTGGCCTCCTGCGCTAAGGCCTCGAGGTTTGTAAAACTGCGGCCCCGCAGATACGGCTTGAAGCGTGGATGGCACTGCCTGATCACACGCGCAACCTGATCTCGGTCGGTTGCCGTCGGGTCTGCCCTCTTGTACAGCTCTTGCATTGCGCGTACGTACTCGAGGAGGCTTTCCTCTGGGTGTTGGGTGCGCAACGCGAGCTCATCCAGCATCCGGCGCTCATAATCAGGCGGCAAGAACTCGGCGCGGAAACGGTCTTTGAAGTCCGCCAGCGACTGGAAAGTCGGCTGGCAGCGCCTCCATCGCGCCGCGCTCTCGACGAGTGCTACAGGCAGGACCTGCCCTAGCATTACGTCATCTGGGGCGCCCAGAGCCGTCTGGTAGTCCTCGAGTTGTTGCAAAAACTCGTGGACTGATTTCGCGTCCGTGTACCCGGAAAAGGAGGGGACCTCCATATTTATCCGCGGGCGCGATGCTGTCGCCGATGCTACCGATGCTGCGGCCTGGTTGGCGCCAGCCACCGAACCGAGCTGACGGGCTAATGCGGCAAACATCTCAGTCACCTGCCCCATTACGGCCGCCGCGTCGGCCGTCTCACTACCGGCTGCCCCGCCATCCAAAGCCGTGGCTGAAACATCCTTTCTGGGAGGCATAGTTCGCGCCAACTGTCCGGCCGCACTGGCTAACTGCTCATGGCAACAAGAACATTCATATACACAACAATCTATCTACAAACACGCGGAAATACACAACAGAAAACGCCCGAAAACTACATAAATAACACAAAACCCCTAACAAATTTACAACACTACACAAGTCGCTACCCCGCGAACATTCCGCCTGACCCGCTCCTTAACCCTATCGGTCCGGCGTGGCCCCGAACAAAGAGGGCCTGCCACGAGTCTGGCTGCACGTCCCAAAATCGGCAGAGAAATCGTCCACAAGGTGTTAATTAAAGCCGCACGCTGGGCGCCATTATTTGTGGGCAATTCCTCTGCGCGGGGGCGCACAGGCAGTCACTCGAGGCAGGACTTTGTACAAAGGGTTTATTCTCACATCAGGGGGGCCGGTCGTCGTCGTGGCAGCTGGGTCAGGTGGTCCTTTCGGCAGGGCTGGTCCAAGAGCAAGAGACCGCGAGCCTCTCCGGTCTCGCCTTATAAAGGCTCTCTCCCAGCCTCGCTCCCCCCGCCCCCCCACTCGGGAAGACGGGGTCCCAGGCTACCCGCGGTGAGCGGCGCGGGATTTGACTTGCCCGCGAGCAGACCCTACAAATTTTAACAAAGGGATCGGTACGGGTCACAAAACCACCCTGTGGGTGACGTGCCGCAGCTACACCAGCACTGGCGTCAACAAAACCAAAAACAAAAAATGCACACGGCACCAACACAACATTACGCAAAATGCACACTTAAATACACACGGTGACACGCTTGCTGTGCGCCATAAAACGGAGTCCAAGTTGATAGGCTATACTCAGTTCACTTTGTATCCACACTGTCGTCCTGCTCGCGAATGAGCACACACACGCACCGACACTCGCGACTGGAGCGTTCACTAGCACTCGTACGATGTCCGTAAGTGGCCACGTGAGCTTCCTTAGTCGCACCGAGCGCCCCTGTGTGCGTTCGAGCCACCACGCGTCTCAATAGACACGATCAACGCCCAATGGCCACTATGCCCATTAGGCCGATGCCACAGCGGGGCAAGAACTCAACAGCTGGTGCCCTCCAGGATCAAACACGTCCTGGTCCTCGATGGGTCCAAACTCCTGACCACACGACGCACCTGAGGGCCCGCTCTCTCTGGCGCGCCGGTACGAGCCGCGCGCTGCATAAGGAGCATAGCCCCTGCCCTGTCTGACCACACCAATGCGGCCGGTCTCGCTACGCTTGATTTGGTGACCTGTAGCACGGAACGTAATGTTCCACGTACCGACTTTCAAAATGCAAGCCGCGAACCTGCCTCCTGGCACTTCGCCTCGCTTAGAGCCATTCGCCCCGTTCCTGCTCGGGCAAACACTGACGTTGCCGTTCGCTGCTTGATAGGCATTTGTCGGCTTCGTGGCATCGTCTAACTCCGAGGCTCCATGAGCTCTCTCCCAGTCACTTGACCCGAGCTTGCCTTGCGGCAAGTCGCCACTCATTTCCGGGTCCTCAAATGACCTGGCCGGACGCACACCGGGTGCGTTCAACTGCACGGAGCTCCGCCCGGTAGGCGCTACAGTCCCACTTCCGTTCTCTGGCTCGGATGGAACGCTCCTGCCATCACTGACGCTAGGAGGCACTTCCTGCCCTATGGCCGACACAGTGTGTGTTTGCAGCAACGCCAGATTTTCATCTGTTACTAGCTCCGTGTCAGAGGTCACAATCTTAGTCATAGAGCATGCAGGAATTCCACCGCTGTCCTGTTTGTTATCGGACACCTTGGTCTCGATTGGCCCTAGATCATGAGAATTGGGCTGCTCCTGTTCTTTGCTAGCGGCCCGCGGTGGCGGAAAAGCTGTGGTATTTCCGCGTCCTTCAGGAATCCTGTTTTCACTTCCTGAACCTTTCGCGGCGTTTCCTAACAAAGATGCGTTCCCGCATACCAGCTGATTGCTTTCAGCGTCCTCACTGCTGTTTCCCTGACCTGTGCATGACAAGCATAATCACTTGTCTTCCAGCACAGGCGGCCTCACCTCTCGGGACTCGGAGCAGTTCTCCCTGGCTGGATCACTGGCTCTTCTAGACTATTTCAGCTCAGCGAGCTCCAGCGCTAGCTGCTGGCGCTTTGCTTCTAATTCCTCCAAGACGCACTTAACGTCCTGAGGTTTCTCCTCGCACAGCGGCGCCTTTCCTCCATTCACTTTCGCAAGTTCAGCCTGAAAGTACGCTAAGCGCGCCTTCGCTAATTCCACTTGGTACCTCACATCGAGTGAGGGCCGGCATGGATAACTCTCCATACCGCCGTCTGTATCCCTCAACTGTCCTACCGGCTCGAACACATGCACAGGGACGCTAACAATGCGACGAAGGAAACTCACAGCTTCGATGCGTCGATACGCATTGCCAGCTCCTCGGCGTCGCAGTCCACCGCCACTTTCACCGGACGCTGCGATGAGATGTCGCACGCCGCTGGTCCTGTGCCCGTTGTCGCCACTTGCTGTGACCCGCCGGTGACCGTCGGGTTCTCGACGCGCTGCTTTTCTTAACCGGACGCAGTCTCGCGTCGCTCGACTACTGCCGTGGTCCTTACGTCCTTGCCGCCGTCTCTCCGCAGGTCCTTTCTCGAACGCTGCTGTTGCCTGATCGTCGCCTTTCTCCTTGCGTTCAATCTTCTTCCTGCGCCGTCTTCCGATGGCCGCAGGATCCTGTCAACTGCGCCAGTAAAGTTCAGGTTCTTCTTCTTCTTCTTTGCACCAGAAGTGCCCCGCCAGAGACGGGCGGTTTAACTCTCAAGACTGAAACTTGATCTTCGCACCAGGGGTGCCCCGTCAGAGACGGTCTCTCGATGATTCGAGCCGCAGGGATAAAAAAAGGCAATCACTGAAGATTTATATACAAATATTTACAGAATATACAAGTTTAGACACTCGAGACAAATTGAACGGCAAAAAGAGAAACAACAAAAAGGGTGGAACTGGCTAATACTAGGGGAGGCCCCTACTCGGCGTAGCCGAAGATGCGTAGCATCTCACCTTAGCGCAGAACACCGCTTCCGGCTCCGGGGCCCAGTTTTAAAGCCCTAAGACGCGCTCTCGCCGATCCAACTCGCACAAAAGTGATCTGGGCTCCTGGCCACCAGGGTCTACGAGGCAATGAGGCCGCTGATGCGGCCGCCCGAGCGCTCACACACCGGGCTCCTCATCCTAGCTCTCATGGCTCAGAAGCTCATAAACCGCTTCTGCGGTTCCGCGAAATCCTAATTTATTATTGCGACAGCCACCGTCTCTACCCGGCACCTGCCAAGGGGCTGAGTAAGGCGGAGGAGCGAACTCTGCGGCGCCTGCAGACAGGAACCCTTCTCCGTCCTGCAATAGCAAAACACTTCGATCCGAACACAGATGGGCGCTGCCCGCACTGTGGAGAGATCTGCGATATCTTTCACATGGTGTGGGCATGTACTCAGAATCCTCACCTTCCCCCCTCCCCCACCCCCACCCGAGAGGCATGGGAGACTGCCCTCCTCAAATGCTCCACACTGGATTCCCAAAGGGCTCTGGTCAAGCGGGCGCGAGACGGGGCCTCGTCATGCGGTGTCCCGGACTAAGGATACCGACCATGCAGCAGGGTTATTTATTTTTTTTTTTAACCCTCAAGCTCTCTTTGATTAAAGTTTTTCACCACCACCACCACCACTCCGGGGCCCGGTTTTAAAGCCCTAAAGGCCCGGCCCACATTCGGTAACTTCCAATCATGTTGCACTATTAACATGATTGGCTCTTCAAGGGCATGGCCAGCCCTCCGGCTTTACAAGGTAGACGACACTCTCTACCACAAAATAAACGTAAAAACAAACACAAATACGCATTCGTGCCAGTACGTGCGCGAATCGGTACCACGGGGCGGGGGACACCCGTACTTCTTGGCGCGTTCGCGAGCGGCCGCGTTCCAAATAGGAGACGCTTCGCTTTGAGCGCACCCAGCCGCGTGCCAATGACCCCGCGTACACTGACGATCCCTTACACTTTGTAAAATGCCCCACGTCGTAAGAGTCATTAATATGGTTTGAAGGTATATTTTATTGCCTCATCGCTGTCGACAGATGGCTGTCAGCAGAAGCTTGTCAGCAGAGGTGTCATGCTTTTGAGAGGTCTTCAGCGAGATATGTGAGACAGTTACTGCGTAATTTCCCTTCCTCCAATGCAATTGTCATTTTATTCATTACGGCCCCTGATTCTCTCTCTTCTTTCACTCCCACTTCCTCCCTTCTTGTACGGTGCGCTTAAGGTGTCCACCGAGATGACAGATAATAACTGCACCATTTCCTTTCCTCAAAAAACGTTGCGTTCAAAGGGCAAGGCATCGCGCCGAACGGGTGGTAGGTTCTGGTGGACACCCTGGCAACGCTACAACACGCTGTCGCATTCAACTCCTAAAGGCGAAGCTTAAGCGTCATTAATTAGCAGTTATTTAGTAATTAGTAATTAATCTGTAGTGTGTCATTGCTTAGTAATTAGTCATTCATTACGTGTGACGTCAACCAGTGGTGACGCCACTAGTGCCGCAGAGGCAGTCAAAGTGGTGCGGAAAGCGCTTTCGCCTGTACGCACTCTAGACAGTCAAAGCGTCCCCTGAATTTTTGCAACAAGGTGTCGCGAGGAAAGCCAGGCAAAAAAGCTGTGTCAACACCTTGAGAGTTCCTAACTAGGAAATCGCTTCGAACGCAGAAGCACAAAAGCTGCAGAATTTGAGCACAGAAATGAGTTCAAAAAAGTAAGAGATGAAATGGAGGAATTCCTTAATATACATCGCGATTTCTTACCGTTTGGATTAAATGGGGACAAGCTTGCACAAGATAATGTATTAGCATAGCATTAATATGTATCAATGCAAGTGATACAAAACAGCATAACTACGAGAGGTGAGGTGGTGGTGGTGAAAACATTTATTACGAATGAGCAGGAGGTATGTTTGGATCAGCCCGTAAGGGACCGATCCTTACAAACACTAGGTGGAGGTCCCTAGTATGGGACCCCAGTGGCGGTTGCCGCCGCCCGGGCGCGCCCGACTAAGGCTTGTTGGGCCTGTAAGTCGTGGCAGCCGAGCAGGGTCGCCTCCCAGTCCTCCCGGGTTGGGTTGGGGATGGGGGGAATAGCGGGGTTGGAGGGGCAGGCCCACACCATGTGATAAGTGTCAGAAGACACTGCACTGCAGTGTGGGCAGCTGCCGCTAAAGGAGGGGTCAAAATGTTTTAGCGCTGCCGGGCACAGCAATGTATTGGTGAGAAGGCGGAGAAGGAGCCGCTCATCCGCCTTCTTAAGGCCTTTACATGGGCTAGGGTAAAGGCGATGACAATTTTGATAATATGTTGTAATATCTTTGAATGTATAGACGGGATAAAAATCGGGTTCCTGATCGGACGGGGAGGAGAAAACAGCCCGGTGAGAGAGCGCGCGGGCGGCTGCGTCTGCTGCCTCGTTTCCTGCCAACCCCTGATGAGCAGGTGATGGTGTGCAGGGTCCGTGGTGGCTCACCCGCCACCTGCCGCGGTGGCTCAGTGGTAAGGCGCTCGTCTACCGAGCCGGTGTACCCGGTTTCGAACCCGACCACGGCGTCCGATTTTCGATGGAGGCGAAACGCAAGAGGCGCCCGTGTGCTGTGCTATGTCAGTGCACGTTAAAGATCCCCAGGTGGTAGAAATTATTCCGGAGACGGCATTTATCAATGACTGCTGGCAGCGCGGCACCCTCCCGCAACAATGGAAAACTGCTAAAATGATACTAATCCCGAAACCCGGAAAAGCACCGAGCCTCGAAAACCTTCGCCCCATATCGCTGACGTCCTGCGTCGGCAAGACCATGGAGCACGCATTGCTTAACCGCTGGCAAGCCCACTTAGAGCACAAAGGGGCATACCCACCATCCATCATAGGATTCCGCCCACAATTGTCCACGCAGGACGCAATGATACAACTGAAGCACCACGTTCTTGATGGCAAGACGAGAGGCACCAAAGCAATTCTCGGCCTCGACCTTGAAAGCGCGTTCGATAGAATCGC
This sequence comes from Amblyomma mixtum, assembly GCF_055824585.1. Lineage (NCBI taxonomy): Eukaryota > Metazoa > Arthropoda > Arachnida > Ixodida > Ixodidae > Amblyomma > Amblyomma mixtum. The sequence continues at coordinate 94,483,647 of NC_143016.1, forward strand.
GCACTCGGCGATCTTACACCAGATATCGCGGCATAACCTTGGTGTACGCACGTACAACTACGTTAAAGATTTCTTGACAGACAGGCGAGCTGTTTTAGTGGCAGGGGACCTCCAGCTAGAAGAGCAAACGCTGGGGAGCACCGGCACCCCGCAGGGCTCCGTCATCTCGCCCACGCTCTTCAACCTGGTCATGATCGGCCTAGCAGAAAAGCTACAAGAACTGAAAGACGTCCGGCACACAATATACGCCGACGATATAACCCTTTGGGTGCACAAAGGCAGCGACGGTCACATCGAAACGGCACTGCAACTAGCAATCGAGACAATAGAGGAATACCTAGAGGGTACGGGTTTACGATGTTCGCCGAAAAAGTCAGAACTCCTACTCTACCGCCCCACGCAGAGGGGCAGACCACCCGGGAGTGGTCGGAATGCGGCAACGACAAAGCGCGAGTACGAAGAGGTCAGACTACGTACGAGAAACGGAGCAACCATCCCGATAGTACACACAATTAGGGTCCTCGGCATGATAATCGAGGCCAACGGCGTCAACGGCGAAACGATCACTAAATTAAAGCACAAGACAGCTAACGCCATGCGAATCCTCAAGAGGGTCACTAGCAGAAGAAACGGAATGAGGGAGGAGAGTCTCACACGGCTCATTCACTCTTTCGTCATTAGCCATATTGCGTACGTTGCGGCATTTCACAACTGGTACAAGGGAGAAGAAGCCAAGATCAATGTCCTCATTCGCAGGGTGTACAAGATAGCACTGGGTCTACCCGAGTCCACCAGCACGCATCGCTTGCTCCAGCTCGGACTTCACAACACGCTTAGCGAAATCGCCGAGGCGCAGCGCACTTCACAACTGGAAAGATTAACGGGAACGACTGCAGGCCGCCAGATCATGGAAAGTCTCGGCATCCGTTACCACGTACAACAAGGCCAGAAAGTCGCCATTCCAAACGCGATCAGACAAACGCTAAGAGTCGACCCGATTCCACGAAACGTCCACCCGGAACACAACCGGGGAAGAAGAGTGGCCAGGGCCAGAGCTCTCCTGCACAGCCACGGAGACGATACGGGGACAAGGTTCGTTGACGCCTCGGAATACGCAGAACGCTCGCGGTTGCGGTCGTCGATTCGTGCGGCAAAACGCGCATAACGTCAAGTGTAGCGTGCGAACGCGCAGAAGAGGCGGAGGAAGCGGCGGTGGGACTCGCCCTCACGGATCCGACGTGCACCGTGGTTCTCTGCGACTCGCGTCAGACGGTTAGAAACTTCGCCAAAGGATGGATCTAACAGAGAGCGGCCCAAGTCCTGAGGAACCGACAAGTCCAGCAGGAGGTAGAATTTCAAACCAGAATTCAATGGTTCCCGGCGCACATGGGAGAAGTATCGAGGACGTATCGCAACCGCAACGAGACGGCACACGCCAAGGCGCGCGAGCTCGCGAACCGCGCCGGCGACCGTCGTCCGTGGAATAGCCCCAAAGACTGCTTGACCAGCTACAACGAAATTACCAAGGCCCTCTGCCTGGCCCGCCGAACCTTCCCTCCGCCCAGCGACAAGCTGGACAGGGCGCACGCGGTGACCCTCAGACAACTGCAGACGCTCACGTACCCCAACCCGGAACTATACCACAGGCTTTACCCAGGTACATACCCGATAAATATATGCAAGGTCTGCAACGCCAATGTAGCCACTTTAACTCACATGCTCTGGGACTGTAACAAAAACCTTCACGTCGCTAATTCCGGAACCCTCCCGCCGCGGTTGGCCGCTGCCTTGCGCAGCCCCAGCCTCGGGGACCAACTCTGGGCCGTCCAGCAGGCCCGCGAGGCGACGGCGAGGCAGCGCCTCGACGTCCCCACGTGGGAGACCTAAGGCCCCGTCGGCGAAAGCTCTGCAGGACTATGAATAAAGTTGTTACCAACCAACCAACCTCCACTACGGCACCCCTTTCTCTCTTTCTTCGTTCACTCCTACCTTCCTGTGCGGATAGATGGGGGCGGAATCCCACCAGGCTATGCGGGTAAAGATTGTTGTCCGCCATGTGACTTGTGAGTCTCGCTAACACAACATGCTCGAGGAGCTTCCCGAGGCATGAGGTTAGCGAAATGCTGCAACTCACACACGACCTTTTTGACCCGCTTCTTCTAGGTCACACCAAGTCAGTCTTAGCTTTGGATCTTTACAAAGCTTTTGATCGCATTGAACATCAGGCGATCATGACTGCCCTATCCCCATTGAATGTTGGTGTGTGCACGTATGCCTACATTCAAGCATTTCTCACTGGCCGCACAGCTGAGATACACTTCGGCCCTTTGTTTTCCCCCTCCTACACGCTTCAGAGTATCGGCACCCCTCAAGGGTCCGTCCTTTCCACCTTTCTCTTTAACATTACCCTCATCTCCCTCGCCCGCAAATTGGCAACTATTCCCCACCTGAAGCACACTCTTTATGCCGACGATATCACCCTGTGGACCACCCACGGCAGTGACGGCGACATAGAGAACACCATACAGGAAGCAGCCATCCTCACCCAAAATTACGCACGAACCATCGGACTTTCTTGCTCCTCAAAGAAGTCCTAACTGCTCCTCATCCGTCCTAAGAAACACCGCTGTCCCCGCTCCCTCATTGCCATTGAACTGAATGGTGACCCGGTACCTGAGGTTGGCACCCTCCGTGTATTGGGCCTGCACATCTAGAACGATGGCAAAAACACCACCACTCTGAAGAAATTCAAGCAGGTTGTAGGCGCGATATCGCACCCCATCCGCAGGGTTTCGGGACATCATAGAGGCATGAAGGAGCGTGACCTATGTCGCCTCATTCATGCCTTTCTCCTCAGCCGTGTGCTGTACACTACCCCATAATTACAACTATCCAAACATGACATAAACGCTTTGGATGCTTTGATTCGCAAGGCATTCAAAGTAGCACTTCATCTTCCCCTCAACACACCGACAGAGAGATTATTAGGCTTGGGCCTCCACAACACGATCGGGGAACTGGTGGAGGCCCACCGACAGGCCCAATACATCAGGCTCAAAAAAACCTCCACAGGTCGGTATATCCTGGGCTCCCTCGGAGTCAGAATACGGGCCAACAACCCAACCCTCCTCGCCATCTCACGATCCCTTCACCGGGAGCCCCTCATCAGGCCGCTCCCATGGAATATGCACCCGTCCCACCATGAGCAGCACCGCAGATCCCGTGCGAAGGCACTCCATCGAGCGTACGGCTCCGAGCCGGACGCCGTATGGGTGGACACTGCCTGCACTAGTGATGAAGCGACAGCAGCTGTGGTGGACTCCTCTTTATCTGCCCTCATCACACTACCTCTCCCTCCAGACACCTCCCCAGAGGCTGCAGAGGAAGCCGCCATTGCATTTGCTATCACCCGCCCGGAAGCCCGGTACATTTTAAGTGATTCAAAAACTGCGATTCTAAATTTTGCTCGAGGCCGAATCCATGTCCCTACTTTTGGCATACTGGACTCGCCCGATGCACCCCCGCCAAGCCAAGTGGAGCTCATATGGGTGCCTGCGCACTCCGGGAATCCCGGAAACGAGGCCGCCAACCTTTTAGCCCGAGGTTCTTTAAACCGGGCTCAGGTGGCCTCGGATGCGGGATTCACGAAGGAGCGCATGCACTCATTCAGTGAGCTGACCCAGGTATACAGAGCCTCACGCCAGCTCTACCCTCCGCCCCACCCCTCCCTAGATAACAGACACGCAACACTCTGGCGCAGATTACAGACACACACTCTCCCCTCGCCACTTACCCTAGCCCACTATCATCTCTCGTTCCCTACTCCGGCATGCGCCCTATGCCCAGAACCCTTCGCTTCTTCCCTCCACATCCTTTCCCTCTTCCCGGCGGACCCTCCCCCCGGGACATAGAGAACATCAAGACCTGGGAGGAATGGGAGACCCTGCTGCGCTTGGAGGACCCGGCCGTGCAGACCATCGCCACCGGCCGGGCTGCCAGTGTTATGGACCTTAGGAACATAAACACTTGAGTGGAGTGGGGTCGTGCGGGGACCCTGGGGCGTGCCCCGAATTCCTGTTGTAATAAAGTTTTCTCTCTTTCTCTCTCCTACCTTCCCCCATTCCCTTAGGGCACGGTTCAGGTGTCCGCCGATATATGAGTCAGATACTGCGCCATTCCCTTTCCTCCAAAACCAATTTTACCAATTTACGAGAGGTACGGTATGACTGTGCGAAACCAGAGAAGACAGGAAAAGACTACGCCAGCTTGAGAGTTTTGGGTCTCAAGAAAAAGCCAGTAGGGACAACTAGCGCTAACCAAAAGTAGCGCCAAATACTGACCAGTGAACTAGTCGAAGTCAGGTGATTACAGTTCTTCCGGGCTTAAGTGCCCACCATTAAATGTATACAAGGCATCCCATTTCACTCACTTACCATAAATATAAGCTGATAAAATCTATTCATACATTCGAAATATTGGCGGGGGCTTAGCTTTGGTTAAGCCTGGTACGTTGCGAAAGCAAAAGCGCAGCGCCTCCAACTGAAGGAACGCAGTGGGCCGCGTCTGCAGGTCAGGCGTGGCTGCCGGCGGCCGCTGCGCGACGACTGAAAGCGTCTTGGAACGCAATGCGCCGCCGAATGTATCATTCGCGGACCTCTTTAGCCGCGCGCTGAGAGTTGCGGGTCGGGACCCCCTCCTGATTGTGGGAGATTTCAACGCTCCCGCTCGGATGTGGGGTTACTGTCGTGAAGAGAAGCGGGGACGCAAGTTGGCGGAGCTTGCGTCAACGCTGGGCCTCACTCTTCACACTGACCCCCTCCATCCAACTCGTATAGGCAACTCCGTGACTAGGGATACCTGTCCGGACTTGACCTTCACCCGCAACATTCAGTATGCAGACTGGGTCAACACCGAGGAAACCCTCGGCAGCGACCACTGCCTCCTGAACATAATGATTCGGACCCATCCTTTCGCACGAACAACGCAAGCCCGACTCCCAGATTGGACCAAGTTCAGGCAAAATTATAACACTACCACACCCATACATGAGCAAGGCTACCAGTCTTGGTCACAACATTTGGTCTCTTGCCTTCGCTCCTCCGAAACTCAAATTCAACTCTCAGAGGCGGTCTCAGATGTGGACAACCACCTGCTCCACCTCTGGGAGGCCCGGCATTGCCTCGTCCGTCGGTGGCGCCGGCAAAAGCACAACCGAAAACTTAAAGCTCGCATCGCCGAGCTCACTCAACGAGCGGCTGAGTATGCGGCCCAACTCGCCGACTCCAACTGGGTGGCCCGATGCAATACGGCCGCGCGGCAAATGTCCAGCCGGAACACGTGGCGGCTCTTTCGCGCCCTAATTGACCCAACTAAAACACGCATGGAAACTCAAAAACACCTCGAAAGAGCAATACACAGCTTTCAGGGCAACACAACTCAATTGGCGCACAAGCTCCGGGACCAGTACGTGTGCACCACACAGGACCCCCGCGGGCCGGCGTACTCTTATGCAGGTTCTGAGAACGTTGAGCTGGATCAACCGTTCCAGCTCCACGACCTGAGGGCGGCCCTGGCAAAAATGAAACGCGGCACCTCTCCGGGTCGGGACAAAATTACAGTCAAATTGTTAGCCAACCTCCCCGACCTGGCATACCTGTCTTTATTGAATTACATTAACTCAATCTGACTTGGGGAAGTGCCACTCCCCATCGAGTGGAAGACCGCCCTAGTCACCTTCATTCCTAAAGCTGGCAAGGCCATCAACACGGACAACCTCCGCCCCATCTCTCTGACTTCCTGTGTGGGCAAACTCATGGAGACGATGGTACGTGACAGGTTGTCCGAGTTCATGGAATCCAAACACCTTTTCGCAGACACCATGTTCGGGTTTCGCCCACAAAGATCTGCACAGGATGTCCTGCTACAACTAAATCGGGATGTCCTCGACCCCGTCGAATGCCCTCACAATGACAAGGTCGTACTCGCCTTGGATTTGAAGGGTGCATTCGACAACGTTACCCACGAGATCATTCTCACCCACCTCTCTCAAACTAACTGCGGCAAAAACGCCTTTCAATACATTCGGCAATTTTTAACCGACAGACAATCTTACATTCGAGTCCAGGATAAAGAACATGGCCCTTTTCATTTAGGAACCAGGGGTACACCCCAGAGCGCGGTGCTGTCTCCCCTGTTGTTCAATTTGGCTATGATGCGCCTACCGGCCCAGCTGGGCGCTGACGCCGGTGTGCAGCATGCGCTGTACGCCGATGACATCACCCTGTGGGCTACACAGGGTTCCCTTGGAGACATTGAGGCCAACCTGCAGGAGGCGGCGACCATAGTGGACCGTTATGCTCGCCGCTGCGGCCTCCAATGCTCCACCCAAAAGTCTGAATTTGTGCACATACGCCCCTCACCAAAGTGCACAGCCAAAATTTCATTGTCTCTTGAGACAGGTCCAATTCCTGAAAATATCGAAGTCCGGGTACTGGGACTCTTCATACATCAAAACAGACGGTCAGAAACAACATTGGCCAAACTCCGTCAGGTGGGGGACCAGGTGGGCCGCTTGGTCCGCCGGGTTTCTAACAAGCGCGGGGGGTTACGATGTAAGGACGCCTTGCGGCTGGCGCATGCATTTGTAACCAGTCGAATTCTATATTCGACTCCATACCTCCACCTGCGGAAGCAAGACGAGGATTCACTCGAAGTCATCCTCCGCAAAATTATTAAGCGAGCTCTGGGCCTCCCCGTGAACACCTCCAACAAGCGCCTCCTGGGGCTGGGCATGGTGAACACATTTCAGGAGCTCCGGGAAGCCCACTTGACCAACCAATACACACGTCTCTCAAAGACATCGTCGGGTCGCCGCCTGCTTGCCCGACTGCACATCCAACACACCACTCTTATCGAAGAGCGCGTACGTATTCCATCCCAGTGGAGATGCGCCCTCCACGTGCGCCCTCTTCCCGCGAACATGAATCGTGAAGACCATAATGGCCGGCGCCTGGCGCGGGCGGAAGCCCTGGCCCGCCACTATGGATCGAAACCCGGCGTATTCTACGTGGATGCCTCCGGCCCCACCACGGGGGATGGTACACTGCCGCAGTCGTCCACCAATCCAAAACAATGAACGGCCTTACTTTCCGAGCCCGTGACATAACACACGCGGAGGAGGTCGCCATTGCGTTGGCTGCATCTGATTCCAATTCAAAAACAATTATTTCCGACTCGCGAGGGGCATGTCGGAACGTCGAGCAGGGCTGGGTACCATATCTAGCTTACCGCATTCTCCAAAACAGCGTCTACACCGGGGACCCCGCGCACCGGCGTATCGTTTGGGCTCCTGCTCACATGGGCCTTGAGGGAAATGAGGCAGCTGACGCTGCCGCCCGCGCGCTCTCTCACCGGACATTCCCCTCCGACCCCGACGATCAGGAACTCGAATTCACTCCCGCTTACTCCTTTAAAGACATTGTTTTACATTATCAATCTGGCCATGGTCTTTATCCCCGCCCGTGTAAAGGTCTCTCAAAGGCGGAGGAGCGGCTTTTACTTCGCCTGTATACCAATACTTTGCTGTGCCCGGCAGCTCTCAAACATTTCGACCCTTCTTTCTCGGGCAGCTGTCCGCACTGTGCGGAGAAGTCTTCGGACATTTACCACATGGTGTGGGCCTGCCCCTCCAACCCTGCTATCTCCCCTCACCCCAACCCAACCCGGGAGGACTGGGAGGCGACCCTGCTCGGCTGCTCTGACCTGCAGGCCCAACGGGCCTTGGTCGCGCGAGCCCGGGCGGCGGCCGACGCCACTGGGGTCCCGAACTAGGGACCTCCACCTAGTACTTGTAAGGGCTGGCCCCCTCTGGGTCAGCTCATGCAATACCTCCAGTAGTGCATGTGTAAATAAATGTTTTCCACCACCACCACCGTCTACAGGTCACGCGTGGCTACCGGCCGCCGCTGCGCGACGACTCAAAGCGTGTTCGGTAATTTTTTTATATTTTGTTTTTGATGTTGTTGCGACTGAGAGAAAGAAAACATAATCTACAGCTGGTATGACGTCAAAGCGGCAGTAGCGCCATAGATGCGTAGCGCGGCAAACACACACCGTAATGCAGCCGGGCTCTCTGAAGGAGCGAGTTGGTCGCCCATAATCTACAGCTGGTATGACGTCACAGCGGCAGTAGCGCCTGTGCGGCGCGGCGTAATTGCAGCTGGGCTATCTGAAGGAGCGAGTTGGTCCCCCATATTAACTCCGCTAAAGGTCAAACGTAACTGCGGCAGGGTCACGCGAGGGCTTGAAAGTGCGAGTAGGATTGCTTTCGCAATAAAACAATCTACAGCTGGTATGACGTCACAGCTGCAGTAGCGCCACAGGTGCGCAGCGCGGCAAACACACACCGTAACTGCAGCCGGGCTCTCTGAAGGAGCGAGTTGGTCACCCATAATCTACAGCTGGTATGACGTCACAGCTGCAGTAGCGCCACAGGTGCGCAGCGCGGCAAACACACACCGTAACTGCAGCCGGGCTCTCTGAAGGAGCGAGTTGGTCACCCATAATCTACAGCTGGTATGACGTCACAGCGGCAGTAGCGCCACAGGTGCGCGGCGCTGCGTAACTGTAGCCGGGCTATCTAAAGGAACGAGTTGGTCGCCCATATTCACTCCGCTAAAAGTCAAACGTAACTGCGGCCGGATAACGCGAAGGCTTGAAAATGCGAGTAGTATTGCTTTCGCAATAAAAGAGTGGAGTTTAATTATGCTGTTCTTGTGGGCGGCAGCTGACCCGAAAGACGCGGGTTCGATCCCGGCCGCGGCGGTCGAATTTCTATGGAGGTGAAATTCTGGAGGCTCGTGTACTGTGCGATGTCAGTGCACGTTAAAGAACCCCAAGTGGTCGAAAATTCCTGAGTCCTTCACTACGGCGTCTCTCATACCGTGAGTCACTTTGGGACGTTAAACCCTCTCAACCAAACCTCAACCAAACGTTAGTTTCTCTTTTGAAAATATGCGTTTAGCAGTAATCGACGCATGACGGAAAACATATGTTTATTCCAACGCTTCGACCGGGCCCCCACGTTTAGTGGGCCCCAATATAAAATATATTGCACAGGGTATCCACTTCCTCGGTGTCAGTTAACGGGCTGATTGGAAAGGTTAGAAAAATCAGTTTTTTTTTTCTTGCGTTCCTGACCTGTATAGTCCATCTTACAACTAGCCCTCATGGGAGCCGAAGCCAATTGCGCCAGGCGACTCCTCCCGCACTTCCCAGGTTGGCTAGCGAGCAGGAGAGAACAGCATTCTTGTAGGTGGTGGTGGTGATGAAAAACATTTATAGTCTGTTAAATTTACACAGAAAGGTGATTGAGGTAGGACCCTATTCGCTCTTTCCCATCACAATACTAGGTGGAGCCCCTATTCCGGTGCCCCATTGGCAAGCAACGCCGCCCGCGTCCGTTGAACCAAGGCCTTTCGGGTGTTTAGGTCCTGATAGCCGAGCAGGGCCGCCTCCCAGTCCTCTCTGGTGGGGTTGGGGGGGATAGATGGGTTTTACTGACACGCCCAAACCATCTGGAAGATGGCAGCCACCTCCCCACAGAACTAGCACGCGCCATCAAAGGATGTATTGAAATGTTGAAGCACCGCCAGGCACAGTGCAGTATTAGTGAGAATTTTGATGAGGAGGCGCTCATCAGCGCGATCCAGACCCTTACAAGGGGCCGGGAAGCGCCAGTGCTCCTCCTTGTAGTAATCGGGGATTTGCTTGAATGTAAAGACCAGATTGTCTGATTGGGAGTACCCTTCCAAGGACAGGGATATAGCCCGGGGAGAGAGTGCGCGGGCGGCCTGATCGGCCTGCTTGTTTCCCTGGAAGGCGTCGCCATGCTCTCGTAGCCTCCACTGGGCTGCGAACTCCTTGCAAGACGGATTCTAAAAGCACACACTTTCTTTCGACTTCCATCTCATAAGGCGTCTTCGGCGTTCGGGTGCAGGAGACGCACAACTATTGGCTAGACAGCTGCAGGACTACATACAACAAGCAAAGCGGAAGTCGACCAGACGCACGTGCACATTTCTGTGTGAGCCCCAGCAGCTAATTATCTGCGGCCACAAAGTGAAAGTTTCGTTAGCGTACCTACGAGCACCTTATTTAATATACCGCAACGTGGAACTTCAAGGCACACTGAAGACGACTGCGTCCATTTTGCTTTTTGATTCCATGACTCTTTATCTGTAAGTTCTTGTTTGTTGTGCAGCAAAAGACGCATTTATTCGGTCGCGTCACGTCTGCACTCAAGATGTGTCCGTGATCCTCACATTGAAGCAAATAGCGGTGCGGACAAGGCTGTGGGATCCACACGCAAGAAAGCTGTGTGAACGAGCCAAGAGTTTTAGAGCGAGGCCCCTTTACCTCGGCGGTGGTGAAAACTTTTAATTGCTGAAATAGAGTTTGGGAGCCACAGAGTGGCCCAGCTACATGGTCGGCGCCCTTAGTCCGGGACACCGCATGACGAGGCCCCGTCTCTGGCCCGTTTCACCAGAGCCCTTTGGGACTCATGCAAGGAGCAGTTGAGGAGGGCAGTCTCCCATGCCTCTCTGGAAGGGGTAGGGGAAGGGTGGAAGTGGGGATTTTGAGTACATGCCCACACCATGTGGAAGATATCACAGGTCTCCCCACAGTGCGGGCATCGCCCTTCCGTGTTAGGATCGTAATGTTTTAAGACTGCAGGACAGAGTAGAGTACCTGTCTGCAGGCGCCTTAAAGTTCGCTCCTCCGTCTTACTCAGCCCCTTTGCAGGGGCCGGGAAAAGGCGGTGGTTGTCGTTATAATGCGTTATTATGTCCCTTAATCGCAGCAGTGGCTGGTTAGTCTCCGAGCCTGAAGAGCTGGGACGAGGAGCGCGGTGAATAAGCGCTCGGGCAGCCGCGTCAGCTGCCTCATTATCTCGTAAGCCCTGATGGCCAGGAGCCCAAATGATTCTTTTCGGTGTTGGATCAGTGGCGGACCGTCTTACAATGCAAGCAGCTAAGGGGGAGATCTCCCCTGCCAAGTAATGATCACATGCTTTTCGGGAGTCCGTAATGATGATTCTCGAGTTGGCATGGGCGGCAGCAAGCGCTATCACTACTTCCTCGGCTCGCATTGAATTCGGGGCTCGAAAAGAGAGTCCATCAACGTGCATTTCCTGGTGAACGATAGCGGCCGTGTAAAATCCCGTGGGCGATGGCTCTGCTATGTCCACATAATATACACCGGGTCGGGAGCCATGTTGTCTCTCAGGAGCCCGAGCCCGCGCTTGTCTTCTGTTTTCGTGCATGTCGGGGTCCATGTTACGGGGGAACGGAGAAACCCAGAGCATATGGCGCCACAGTACTGGGATACGCTCCGCCTCCTCTGGAGTGCAGTCGTATTGGATGTGTAAGCGGTTTAGCAGGCGGCGCCCAGAGGCCGTCTGCGTGAGCCGCGTGTATTGGTTCACGAGGTGGGCCTCCCGCAACTCCTGGTAGGAGTTTAGCACCCCCAATGCCTTGAGTTTGGCATTAGAGGTAGCCACCGGGAGATCCAGGGCTCGCTTAGTTGCCTTGCTGATGATGGCGTCTATTCCCGCATCGTCTTGCTTAGTAGTGTGGAGATATGGCACGGCGTAGAGGATCCGGCTAGTCACGAAGGCATAGACGAGCCGAAGCGCCTCCCTGCCCCGCAGACCGCCCCGCTTGTTGGAAGCGCGGCGGATCATGCGCCCTACCTGTTCGCCTACTCTCTTGAGTTTCACAATGGTGGAGTCCGGTCTGAGTCTGTGGTGAATGAAAAGGCCCAGAATACGGAGCTCCTCCACCTCTCTAATAGGACCTCCTGACAGAGAGATGTGAATTGCTGTCCTATCCTTTGGGTTCGCTCTGACATGCAGAAGCTCTGATTTCGCTGGAGCACATTGGAGCCCACAGTCAATAGCATACGCATCGACTATGGAATCGGCCTGTTGAAGGCGGGCCTCCATGTCCCCAAGGCTCCCCTCAGTGGTCCAAATTGTAATGTCATCTGCATATAACGCGTGTTGAATACCTTCCACCCGGGCCAGTTGGCTTGGGAGGCGCATCATAGCTATGTTGAACAGGAGCGGCGATAACACCGCGCCCTGAGGGGTACCCCGTGTTCCCATCATGTAAGGGCCGTATTCCTCGCCCTCAATCAGAAGAAAGGCCTGGCAATTAGTTAAGAAATCTCGTACATACCCGTAGGCTCTAGCCCCGAAATCGGTAGAACTCAAGTTGGCCAGGATGCTTCCGTGTTTAACATTGTCGAAAGCCCCTTTCAGATCAAGGGCGAGGATGGCTTTGTCATTGTGTTGCATAGTTGTGGGTCGTATAACTTCTCTGTGCAGCTGGAGAACGACATCTTGTGCAGACATGTGGGGGCGAAACCCGAACATGGTGACTGCAAAGAAGCCCTTACTCTCCAGGTATGGAGAGAGGCGATCCCGTACCATCGTCTCCATAAGCTTTCCCGCACATGAGGTCATTGATATGGGCCTTAGGTTGTCCGTATTCACGACCTTACCTGTTCTAGGGATAAACGTCACAAGTGACGTTTTCTACTCGGGAGGGAGTGGACGCCCGCACCAGATCTGGTTGATGTATTCTAATAAATTGAGGTAGGCTGAGTCCGGTAGGTTCACCAACAGGTTCACTGTTATGTGATCACGTCCCGGAGCCGTACTCCGGCGCATTTTTGCTAAGGCCGCCTTAAGGTCGTGCAACTCAAAAGGGGCATAAAATGTTTCATTAGGCCTGCCAGAGTACATTTACTCAGGCCCAGGCGCGTCCTCCGTACGACAGAGATATCTGTCGCACAGAGTGTCCGCAAGTTGCTCCGTCGTACCTTGATACCCTTGCAGAGCCCGCCGAAGCTGCTTTTACGTCTCCCCTCTCGTTTGGGAAGGGGTCGATTAGACTGCGAAAGAGACGCCACGTCCCCTTAGAGCTCATCTGATGAGCTGCGGCGTCGCAGCGTGCTACCCAATTTGAATCTGAGAGTTCGGCAGCATACGCTGCAGCCTGCTCTGTGAGTTTGGCTGTGCGGTGGCGTAATTTGCGACTAGTTTTCTGCTTTTTCCACCGTTTAGTTAAGCTCCGCCGCGCCTCCCACAAATGCAGGAGGTGGGTGTCCACTGCGGGGATCTCTTCGGTGGTTTGCAGTGTTGTGACGTGTTGTTTCTGAATGTTGTATATGTGGTTAGCCCACTCCGCGTAGCCGCCGGAAAATAGTGCGGGAGGGATAGTGTGATTACGGAATTTCTGCCAATCGGTCAGCTTGGCCTGACCCCATTTTTTGCGCGCTGCCTTCGCCACGAGTGTAATCCGGAGAAGGAGGTGATCGCTTGCCTAGAAAATCTCCTAAGTTCTCCCAGGCAGCCGCTCTAGCATTTTTAACGAGAGAAAGGTCTGGACACGTGTCGCGGGTTACCGAATACCCCACTCGGGTGGCATACGCCGGGTCCGTGAGCAACGTGAGGCTGAGGGTGGAGATGAGCTCCGCCAGCTTACGTCCTCTTGTCTGTTCGAAGTGGTAGCCCCAATGAAGGCTGGGAGCATTGAAGTCTCCACCGATCACTAGAGGCTCTTTGGCTGCCATTTTTATCGCGCGAAGGAATATTTCATTGAAAGTTACGCTCGTGTTGTGCGGAGGGCAGTATACGTTGAGGATATGTATTGACGGATCGCGGCGTCTGAGAGGCAGTACCCCGACCATTGTATATTCTTGCTCGGTACTCAAGTCTAAGTCGACCTGAACTACGGTGTAAGCCTTATTCACGAGGATGCACGTAGAGGGGCCCCCCTGAAAGGTGCTGTAGCCTGATAATTTAGCGTCTATGTCGGGCTCCTGCAGGGCAGTGAGTGCCGGCATGTCACCTAGGGACTGCAGGTAGAGCTGGAGGTGTGACCGCTTTTTCCAAGCTCTGAAACCCCTGCAGTTCCATTGGATGATCTGGAATTTTTCAAGGTTTTTATCATTCCTATTAGATCTGCTAGCCATCTTGTTCTATTTATTTACGGGTGAGCAGACTAGCTGTGGCCGGGAGCCGGCGCAACCCCAGTAAGGGCCGGACCGACCCACCAGCTGCCGAGCCTGAACAATGTTTCTCCGCTGTCTGGCGGGAGGCTGTCTTAAATTTAAGGTGAGGGGATTCGCAGCTAGTGGCGTTCTTAATTTGGGTTCTGCCCCAGGGCTGCACGGCTTTAAGGACCGAGTCAGTGACAGGTTCCATTAGGTCGGGAAGTGCTTGCGTTAAAGCTGCCTTGAACATGTCCTGGAAGAACTCGCGGACTGCGGACATGATTTGATTCGGGAGGGCCGCCACTTGCTCCTCCAGTTGCTCGGTTTGGCGCTGCAGTGCTTCTAGGCTGGCGACGCGACCAGCAGATCCAAGTACCGTGTGCCCGCTCAGCCGCGAGACGCTAGTGAGGCAAGATGTTACAGATGATCCGTCATCCTCGTCATCTGGCTCAGCTTCTCGCATTGGTTCGGCTGGCCCGGCCTGTTTGGCCTCTAATTCTTTAATTTTGGGCACTAGAATTTGGTTCTGGCGTCTGAGCTCCTCTACCTGCTGCTGTAGGGCGGTTTCGATATGAGAGGGACGGGTAGGGGGCCCGGAGACTGCCCTACTCCAACTGCTCACCTGTGGTTGGACGGGTGCCAAGGGTGGGAAGTCCCTGGCGTTGAGGGCCGGGGGCACCGCCTGGGTCGCGGACTCGACAGGTTTCGATGGCCCGGTTTGGGCCTTGGTTTCCTGATCGGCTGGCGCTTTCTTGGCCTTGGGCGGAGGAGCCTGCTTGGGCCCCGTCTTTGTCTTCGGTTTGGATCCGGATGGGGAGCTCGGTTTGATGGCTTTCTGGAACCGCCCGGCACAGCCAGGAGCTCCGGTAGGTTGGCCGCCTCCGCAGATGAGGCAGCTCCGAACACAGTCATCTTCCGCCGGGCCGTCAGGAGTGGCATCGGTAACCTGGACTCCGCAGCGTTTACAGCGCCCCGGCTGCGGTCGCGGGCACGCATCGGCCCGATGGCCCACTATGCCACAGCGGTGACATGCAGGCACTGTTTTCTTGTACAGGCGAACAGGGAGCCGTTCGTAGCTGTACAACACCGTCCGTGGCACCTTGGTCCCCGCGAAGGTGATCACCGCAACCGGGGTTCCCTCTAGCTTGCGCATAGACACCACATTTGGTTCCGCACTGAGTCTTTGTTTAACGCTTTCAGACGTTTCGTCTGGCGAAACAGTCACGACGCCTCGACAGAACGTACTGGAGATTTTAGGGTGTCCCCGGAACGGTAGCTCGCGTTCCCCTACCGGCAGCACAATATCCCAGAGTATCTTCTCCGTGGCGTCGACTGATTTCAGTGCACATACAAGGACGTTTTGGTTTCAAACGGGCCACACGGCAAGTCCAGCATTTGCGTCGTCCCCGAGGATGCTGCGGACTGCAGCGCCGGCTTGTCCAGGACCAAAAGTTGCCTTGAGGACGACCGTTTTTCTTGGTTTCAGCACCACGATGGTGTCATCTTTTTCAATGCGCGGCGTGTTCTGCGGCCGCCACCGGAGTTGCTTGGAGCCCTTCGAGGCTGCGTTCAGAGCACTCCCGTCCTGCATATGCGCAGAGCTAGCCGGCGCCTGTTGCTGGGTGCACCACCACCAGCGTCCCTCGATGCCGCCGCCGCGTTCTTCTTTCCCCGCCAGACGCAGACCATATCTTGAAGGTAATCGTCCTCAGTTGGTAGAGGATCCTCGCCTTGAGTCGTATCCTCGGATTGATGGGTATCCATTGTTACGATCTGCAAGGACTGCGGGTCGTATCCGGTGAGTTGATTTGGAGCCGCCAGAGCCGAGGGATCCCCGACCGGGGCCATCGCAGGCCCCGGCGCCGTTAGGCTTAGCACCACCGCGGCGTGACAAAAGCTTCAGATGACCGAAAAGTGGTCAAAAATTGGCCCCACCTTAACAAACGTGGTGTAGACGGGTGCCGCTGAGGTTCCTGGAGACGATGATACCAGGCTTGCGTTAAGGCGAAGCGTTAAGGCGAACTTAAATTTGTCTTCAGAGTGCCTTTGAAGAAAGGAGACGAAACAAATATTACTTTGCACCTTATTTGCACAGAAAAGGGAATCCTTCCCAATTCGCCGCTTACTGCAAAGATGGTGAAAAACTTGACTCTTGTATTATCTTGGCGCAGCAACGAAAATTTTCGATCAAGAACGCCATTATGCTTAAGAAATGCCTACATCGCTTTTGATTGTGGCATGTCTTCACAGTTTCTAGTACTGCTTTCTATATTGTTATGATTATATTTTAGAGCTGCTCACTGCGTGTTTTCTAGCGTTCTTGCTGCAATGATTAACGAAATTTTTCGCACTACACTTTCTCCTACGCCAATAAAACGTAGCCGGTATGTAATTAAATATTTTACCCTCGTCGTTAAGATTTTGTAAAAAATTATGAGCCGTACTTTGTGTCCATGGTACAAATCAGTGAATGTTATTTAGTGTTGCAAACTGACGCAAAGCCTGGCTATCAACCACCGTGATGGAGTCTTTTGACAGCGCGAAAGATTTATTCCCGGCATCCCACGTATCCCGTGCAGCTAAATGCCACGCAATCCTGCCACATCTGTACATGCGAAGAATAACTGCTTAAATATTTTCTCTCGTGGCGGTAAGCACCTGTGGGCACTTGTCTGCAATTGTTGTGCAGCAAGCAGACGGCATCTCTTCTTTGAAGCGGAGCTATTCGTATCTGTTCAAGAAAAATAATCCTTTCGACAAAGCGGAAACGAAATGTGTGGCGCGACACTGCTTCTCGCCTGCTGTAGGTTGCGTTATTTCTAGACTACCATGTTGCTTCTCTAACACATTGCAGAAAGAAATACGTCTGATAAAAAGAAAGTGGGGACCAGCTGGCGAGCTGTAGAACACGAAACCGTGAAACTGGACTTCATTCCACTGAGGAATCATTTATCTCAAATGCAGCAGGGCCTCTGACACATCACGGAGCGTTCAGATGCCATATGTAGTGTGAATGTGGTGTAAATCTTGGTTAAAAATGCGCGAACACAGACAAGGCGCATGCGAGATAACCAGGTATCACGGCTATGGTGTGCCCGCGCATAGCAACAAGTGATGGGTGTCTACTTTATGGCGCAGCGATCAGTGCTAGCTTTGTCGCGAAATGACTCACGCGATGATGACGCAATGCATAACGAGCTTGATAGCTGTTGCTGGGTGCAGTGTCTTTGTCTGGTGCTGTGTCTAAACGACGAGAATGCGTTTACCTGCGTATGGCTTCTACAGTGGCTAGCTGCTGGCCGTTAGCGTTTCTGGCGCCCGGAAAATTCCTGATTAGTAGTCAAGGAAATGCACGAATTAGGTGTAACTCACTTTACACTGGACTGCCTGCTCAACTCCAGATCGATGCAAGCGGTTCGGGCTGTTGTCGGCGCAGCAGTTAGCTTTTCAGACTGACGTATCCCGATGCGACATCACCAAAGTATGGAGCCGATGGGCAACAAGGACTAGCCCGCTGCGGTGCATGCGCACATCCCGCCAGGTGCACGTGCACGACATACTCTAGTAAAAAAGACTCAGTACCCAAGCAGCACATCGAATCGGCCCAATATTGGAAACGTATTGACAAAACCCGGTCCTACAAAGGACCACAGTGGAAGCATACACTTGCGACATTGGGCTGATTACCCGTCCTGCTCTGGTAAGAGCTATCTGCAATGGCTAGACGAGTATGCACATATTCTCCAGAGAAGGGCTTGGAGGCGTGTGGCGGCGCCATGCTGGGAATGCCCCCCTCCCCTGATGACGAAGAAAACACGAGCAGCAATGCACGGTCTGTGGTACGGAGTGGTCAAGCGATCGAGGACGAGCGCGTCCCATTGGGCACCGACGACGGAAGAGCGAGGCACTGTCACCCAACTTGCGGCACTTTTAAAGGTGAGTTCCGAAACACCCTTAGAGCGTGGGGGTGTAGCGGCCTCGGACTCAAAGGAGATGCCCTTGACTCAGCGTGGCCAGCTCAGCGGAGACCAGCTACCAAGTGACAAAAGGTTTTTGGTCGTTTGGTGCCCAGCTTTCGCCGGTCGCAAGCCAGAGAATGGGTCAGAGCCAAAGGTTCACAAACAAAACAATGTTTATACAGCAATGAGACGATACAGAGGATTTTACAATCACCAGTACAAATACATACAAAGTGATTAACAAAACAGTGCAACTCGTGCAATGTTAAACTCGAGAGAGAATAAAATACAAAGGGAATATTGCACCTAAAGTGCACTAACACAAGGGAGAGCCAAGCAAACAAAACACAATTTGTTCACCGGGCACTGCGACAGTCCGACGACCATACGTCCACGACGATGCCATCCCGCAGTCTGGCGAACGTTGCCTGGTTGGTCCGTTGCTGGCCGAATGGTGTTTTCCCGGGAGTCAAGCGGACGCGCTTCTCCGAAGCTTAAACGGCGGCTTCGACCTAGACTGACAGCGGCCAGCGCCCTTCTTATATAGGCTTGGTCTGCGTCTGTTTGTTCTACGTGCCAAAGTAGGCACGCACATACACGCAGTGTCGGCCGTGCAGTCTTCTTTTCTTCCTCGCGCCGGCGGCGCGTCCTCATTGGCCAAAAGTCGCAAGTCGCTTCGTGGAGCTTCTCGTAATTTCTGGCGTGGCGCCGCTGCCGACGGGTGAGGGGGACATGTCTTAGCGCGCGCAAGGCTACGCCCGCTCCGTCCGCAAAGCGTAGAAACAACTCCGACGTTCTTGAGAAATCGGCGTCGTGGCAGACTCATTCCTTCCGGCGAGCGGTGGTGGAGACGGCAGCCACACACACTCCTTTTCCCCCGTTTTACGACCGCTCTGGCGAGATGCGTCCGCGCGGCGCTGATTTTGTTTCTTTGTTTTCAAAAGTGTGCCGAATTCTGTGACAGGCACATTAGGCGGAATGAACGCACTGACGACATGAACGAGCTGTCCCTTTTAGTGGCTTCTGCTTGAAATGTATCGTCTTTAAAGAACCAGGCAGTGGTCAGTGTGTCTTAAAAATCTTCAAAATTGAGAACACGTAAAGGTATTTTCCGCCGGCACTTTTGCTTTTACGGCATTTTGCCGTTGTCCCTTTTAACTCATAAACAAGTCATTTTAAAACTGTTAAAATAATAAGGAATCTGGTATTTAGTTCGTTTGCAGACTGGCAGGAGTGGTAACGTCAAAAAGCGAATTTATTAGTGCAGTGGTAAACTAGTTATCAGTTTCATGCATTCTGAAGTGAATAGACAGCCAATTATTCTTGAACAACCATTAAATTTTATGTGACGACGTTTCGCTGTATTAAAGAGGATTCACCAAAAAAAATTTTAAAAGAAGGTTCTCTTACTGGTCGGCCATCAGAAGCCGTTTAATAACTTCAACAGGTAGTGCGATGCCCAAGCATATACAATACATGCCGCGAGTGTCGTCTTACGTTATGAATCACCGATGTTAGACGCCGTGAGGTGCAATCTACCTCGCACCATTTTTTATTGCAGCACGCCCGTTATGGAGTTCAGGCTTCAGCACTAAGTGCACACGGTATACCGGACTGTCCTCCTCTCCCTTCCTCACCGTAGTTCCTTTTCGAGAGAGAGAGAGAGAAAACTTTATTTACAGAGGAATTCGGGGCACGCCCCAGGGTCCCCGCATGACCCCACTGCACTCAAGTGTTTATGTTCCTGAGGTCCATAACACTGGCAGCACGGCCGGTGGCGATGGTCTGCACGGCCGGGTCCTCCGAGCGCAGCAGGGTCTCCCAGTCCTCCCAGGTATTAAGGCGGAAGCCTTTAATGTCTCATCGTTGTAAGCAGCAGTTGTCGACAGAAAATGTCACGCTTTTCAATTGGTGGAAACGGTCGTGACGTCACAGTGCGCGAATTTCAAACGGGGCCAATTGTACTTTGGCTAGTAACCATGCAACCAATTGAAGGGATCGTATAGTGATGCTCCAATTAAGTGGGACTGAGCTTAGTTAATTGCTTAATTACCCAATTAGCCTAATTGGCTGTACTAGTCAGGCCATATAAATAAATAAAACTGATTAAGAAATTGGTCGAGCTCAGGAATCGAACCCCGGTCTTCGGCGTGAGAGACGAGCATGCTATCCACTCCGCCATGCCAGGTCGATGGTTTGGAATGAACAAAGGCGCGTCTAGTGAATACGGTGTCTTCACTCACTCTCATCCTCCTCCATTCCCTTCCCGCGAGGTATAGGTGTCCACCGACAAATGAGAGACAGATACATTTCCTTTCCTCAAAAACCAATTTACTGACGAGCGAGGCGTAGAACCAAATGGGCGATGGCGTTCTATGAACTCCTTGGCAGCGTTGCAAGACGCTGTCTCGTTCCACTCTTAGGGGCATCATTGACCACACTTTAGGTCAAAAAAGTGCCCCCTGAATTTTGTGAGACAGTTACTGCGTAATTTCCTTTCCTCAAATACAATTTTCATTTTCTTCATTACGGCTCCTCTTTATCTATCTTCTTTCACTCCCACTTCCTCCCTTCCTCTACGGTGCGGTTGAGGTGTCCACCGAGATGACAGAGAATTACTGCGCCATTTCCTTTCCTCAAAAAGCGTTGCGTTCAATGGGCAAGGCATCGCGCTGAACGGGTGGTGTTCCGTGGACTCCCTGGCAGCGCTACAACGCGCTGTCGCGTTCCACTCCTAAAGGCGAAGCTTAAGCGTCATTAATTAGCAGTTAATTAGTATTCAGGCATTAATCAGTAATTAACCATTAATTAGTGATTTGTCATCACTTAGTAATTAGTACTCAATTATATGTGACGCCACCGGTGCCACAGAAACAGCGAAGGTGGTGCGGAAAACGCTTCCGCCTCTACCCACTTTAGACAGTCAAAGTGCCCCCTGAATTTTTTGAGGTTCTCTAGATCCCGCGGGGGAGGGTCCGCTGGGCAGAGGGAAAGGATGTGGAGGGAAGAAGCGAAGGGTTCTGGGCATAGGGCGCAAGCAGGAGTGGGGAAGGAGGGATGATAGTGGGTTAGGGTAAGGGGCGAGGGGAGAGTATGTGTTTGTAATCTGCGCCAGAGTGTTGCGTGTCTGTTATCTAGGGAGGAGTGGGGCGGGGGGTAGAGCTGGCGAGAGGCTCTGTATGCCTGGGTCAGCTCACTGAATGAGTGCATGCGATCCTTCGTGAATCCCCGATCCGAGGCCTTTTCGAAAGGTTTGCATAAACCAACGATTGTGTGACTGCGCTAAGCGTCTCTCCGCTGGGGACAGCGGCCGAGTCACATTGTTTTTCCTCCCTGTATCGCAAGACAAAGAAGTGAAGGCAGTAGTTTATTTCAGAAAAAAAAAACACAGCGGTAGCAAAGATACAATCTGAGAGTTTTTCGATCTCTGCGGTGCAACGTTAGATCACTCGGCAACTTCATGATATGGGGGTTCAGTAGTAATACAATGTCAATTTCGAAACTTTTTCTTTCACCAGCACACTCTACCTAAACCAACGGAAAGATGAGTCGCAGTTCTATTTGTAGCCGCCGGAAAAACATAATTGTACAGGTAGATTTTTCAGGAATCGTTTTTGTCTACCAAAATTTCTGCTACATTTGGCCGCTTCCATACGCTACCAGGGCTAAATATTTTGAGCAGTTTTTAAAACATGTTCTCAGTGAGACATCAGGACAGCCACTGCCTCTGATAAGTGCGTAAGATCACCTAAAAACCGAAACCTGTGCAAAAATCCACTTCATTGTCTCTACGGCTACTCAAAAGACGCCACTTCTGCTATAGAAGCACCTCCGGCCGATAGGCTTGACGTCGGTGACACACAGCTTTCAGTATTCCTGACAATGACAGCGGGCTCAGGCATCAGTCCGCTGCTAGGAGAGATGGGCCTCAGTCGTCTGAGGCCCATGTATTCTTCGGGGCTATAACCAACGCTTATATATACAGAGGTGCTGCTGGGTTATCTAGCTGACCTTCGACAAATATGGGTGAGACAGGCACCCCCTGTAGCTAATGTATGACAGCGCTCGCTGCATCAGAGAAGCTGGTCCGTCTAAAGACGTTCGGTTTCCACACAGTTGAACAAGCGAGCCCCTGAATATAATAAGCATAACTGAAAAGCAGGTGTAGATCGACTTTGGACAGGTGCACCTGTAAACCTCAGCGGTCACAGGAATAAAACAGAGGACGTGTGGGAGTGGAAACCAGAAAATCGGTCACACGATTGGGAAATATACCCGCAAAATGTATTTCATGGGATAAAATAAATCAGCGATTTTCTCTCACCAAAAAACGAAAGAGCGACAAATGGGCACGCGGCGTAGTACAACACAGAAAATTAATTTCAACCAGTCTAGCTACTTTGACCAGTACCGAAATCTAAAGGCAAAGAAGGATTTTTTAAAAAATTTTCTTAATGTCGTGATACAACCGCCCAAGAAAGAATCGAGCCTGAACGCTTGTACTCAGAACTAGGACGCCATATTTGTTTACTGCAGGCAGAGAATACTTGAAGCACGAGGCTCGTTTCCATTCACAAGCTTTTCGTAACACCGGGGTGGTGTAGTAGAAATG
The DNA here is from genome assembly GCF_055824585.1 of Amblyomma mixtum. Taxonomy (NCBI): domain Eukaryota; kingdom Metazoa; phylum Arthropoda; class Arachnida; order Ixodida; family Ixodidae; genus Amblyomma; species Amblyomma mixtum. Next base: position 94,506,279 of record NC_143016.1, read on the forward strand.
AGATCACCTGAAAACCTCAACACATTTCCGCTTGCAGCCAATGCTTCTCTTTGGCTCAGGTAGAAGCAGTTGCTTTCACCTCGGCATTTTTTATAGTGCGGCAGGTTGGGCGTGCTTAGCCCTGCGAAAACTGTATAAACTTCGCTACAAGCTACCGCTCTCCAATGTGTGCATTCGAATTTGATTCCAATGTTTCCAGCTAGCACAACAGTAATGCCACCTTTCAGGACAGCTGGCCGTGGCCGCTGAGCTGGACGCCATTTTCTCAAAAGTAAAAGGGATCCGGACGGAAAAAGTAAACACGGCGGCCAGCGGGGACAGCGAAAACGTGAAATGAAAAAAGACGACAAACACAAAATACAATATCACAAACATGGATCGATTCACTCGAAATAACAGCGTTTTTTGTCACGCTGATGACAAATGTATCATTGACGAAGCCTGCCGGCAAAGCGTTTGTTATTTTTCGCTCACCACAAGCAACGCACTATTTTTTATCACGGATGCAGGCTGCCCAAAAAAGAGTGCTAGCTGTTGCAGCGTTGCACCTGATGTATGAAAAGGAGTGTAGAGCATGTCACATGGACCTTCCCTAAGGCAGACTTAGAGCCAAGAATAAACAACCCGAGTGTGATGCAGTGGGAGCACTTGCTGGCCAGCGAGGACGAGGAAGCGCAACGATTCCTTGTGCGCCGAGCCACGATGGCAGCAGTCAAGTGCGGCATCCTGGACCAAGGATCGACCACGGCGACCAGTGACCCGTAAGGGTCAAGAACACTTGAAATTTATGAACAATAAAGTTTTTTTTCATCCATCCATTCATCCATCCGGAAGCGACACTACGCCAGCTGTGAGCGATTTCGCGGAGTCCCAGAGAGCCCTAACTGCGCATGCGCGAGGAGCGAGTTTATTTCACCAAATAAAAAATATACATGGCGACAAATGGGGGTAGGAGAAAAAGCTGCACAATAGCAGCTTGACAAAGCTCCAGCAGGTAGTGCTCAATTTCCTTTCCTCAAATACAATTTTCATTTTATTGAGAAAGCAACACAACGCCAGGTCTAACCGCTCGTCGCGTGGTCTGTGGACACCCCTGCTCCACGAGGAGCCGCCATCGCGCCTAACAGATGGTGTGACGTCAGCCTCTCCGTTGCTATGGCGACTCGGACCCTGAGCTCCAACTCACCGCCGTCCAACTGGCAGAAGAGACCGCCGGCGAAACCAACCCGGCCAGCATCGAATGCGACCATCCCGTGCGGCTGGGCCGCTCCTAAGTCCCCGCAGGGCCCCCGCACGACCCCACTGCACTCAAGTGTTTATGTTCCTGAGGTCCATAACACTGGCAGCCCGGCCGGTGGCGATGGTCTGCACGGCCGGGTCCTCCGAGCGCAGCAGTCTCCGATTCCTCCCAGGTCTTTGGTTCTCTAGGTCCCGCGGTGGAGGGTCCGCCGGGAAGAGGGAAAGGATATAGAGGGAAGAAGCAAAGGGTTCTGGGCATAGGGTGCATGCCGGAGTGGGGAGGGAGGGATGATAGTGGGCTAGGTAGGGTAATGGGTGAGGGGAGAGAGTGTGTCTGTAGTTTGCGCCAGAGTGTTGCTTGTTTGTTATCTAGGGAGGAGTGGGGCGGGGGGTAGAGCTGGCGTGAGGTTCTGTAGGACTGCGTCAGCTCGCTGAATGAGTGCATGCGCTCCTTCGTGAATCCCCGATCCGAGGTCACCTGAGCCTTTTTTAAAGAATCTCGGGCTAAAAGGTTGGCGGCCTCGTTTCCGGGATTGCCGGAGTGCGTGGGCACCCATATCAGCTCCACTTTTCGGGGCGGGGGTGCATCGGACGAGTCTATAGTATGCCAAAAGCAGGGACATGGACTCGGCCTCGAGCAAAATTTATAATCGCAGTTTTAGAATCACTTAAAATGTACCGGGCTTCCGTGCGGGTGATAGCAAGTTGAATGTCGGCTTCCTCTGCAGCCTCTGGGGAGGTGTCTGGAGGGAGAGGTAGTGTGAGGAGGGCAGATAAAGAGGAGCCCACCACAGCTGCTGTCGCTTCATCACCCGTGCAGGCAGCGTCCACCCATACGGCGTGGTTCGATGTGTCGCAGACGATGCAGTACCATTGACACGAACTGCCTGGCAAGACAGAAGAATTACTCAAAAAGAGGAAAAAAGACAAGCAAAGCTGATGAAGCCGTAATCCAACGCCATCATTATGAAGACATTGCTGCACAGAGCCCTCTTCTAAATGTGCAGAAGAACCATAAACCGGAGCAGAAGCAAAAGACGGCGCAGAAGAACAAGACTCAGCAGGAGCACAAGACTGAGCACCGACCCAGGGATGAGCATCGGCCCAAATTGAACAAAACCCAAGCCGACCGGCCAGGAGAACCGCAAGGAGCACAACACTTCCCACGAAAGGGAATCAGAACAACGGTCCAAGCAAGGCACTCACCGCCCATCCAAAGAAACCTTGGAAACAAAGCAGAGAGCAATGGCCACCCCTCCCGCCATTGAGCAAGGAAAACCCAGAGGCCACCACGGCTGCCCAGACACCTTTGTAGCAGGCCATGGAGACCGAGAGCTCAGACCCATCGGACAAACAATATAGCAAAAACCAAACGGAAAAGCGCAGTGCGGACACCGTGAACGCCGGATATAAAACTTTGCAACGTGATTTCGCACAACTTCAACCCCTTCGGGGGCCCAGTGGTACCGAGACAGACGCCACCGAGCCACGGGCTTGTACCTCGAAAGCCAGTGATTGCGCAGCCCACATCCAGGAGACCCAGGAGCCGCAGTCACTTCGGAACGCTACACCCGAGAAAGAAGCAGGCTCTGCTGAAAAGTGTGAGTTGTCCGTCCAAGCAGCCTCCACTCCTACCTCTTATGCAACACCTGACCCCCCTATTACACCTCAAGAGGCGGTTAAACACTACATACGTTCTGCTAAATTTCGCTCAGAAATCACTACCATAATAAATACTATAGTTGCTGAACAACTCGGAGCGATGCAGCAACAACTCATACTAGCCCAGGCACAGTTGATACAGTCCATGGCTGACAGGATAGAAGCTACGATTAACACACGCTTGGAAAAACATGAAGCCGGCATCAACAAGGTTTTCGAACTTGTACCACATTAGGAATTGCCTCGCAAGCAGCGCGCAGTTCAACCCGCTGCCTGTCCTCATCCAGTATCTCCAGACCAGCAACATGGCGCAGAACAATAGCACGCGAAAAGGTCGGCGGCGACGCCAGTCCACAACATCAACAGAAACAATTATATGGCAGTGGAACTGTCGCAGCATACGCCGAAAACAAGCACAACTAGCCGCATATATAGCAAACTCCTTTAGTACCCCCCCCCCCCCATGTCATCGCTCTGCAAGAGACTGAAACAAATCACATTTATATCCGCGGTTATCACACGGCAGCCCTTACACCACGTACGGCAATCCTTACACTCGCATCCATGCCGGTGCTAGACCGCGCACCGACAAACACGCCCGACAGCAAGGGCACTCAATATACCGCGTAGAGCTCAGCTCACCAGGACACACATATGGCCTCACTATTATTAACATATACAGCAATCCTAATGATAAAGGCAGAGTTATTCCGGGCATCTTGGGCTCGTTCCGTTCCTCAAAGCTCCTTGTGGTGGGTGATTTTAATGCACGTCACACGCACTGGGGATACACCTCGGATACCCCCAAAGGTAACCCGATTTCTACCGCAATGGTTGATTACAAACCTTAGCCTGATCACAAACCCCACCGTACCCGCTCGCATTGGCCCAAATGTCACCCGCGACACCACACCCGACCTCACATATGCCACACCGAACATAATCGTTAAATCCCACACGATGCTCCAAGACAGCCTTGGGAGTGACCACTTTCCAGTCTCCACTATTATTGCTTATGATTCCAAGATTTTCAACTCTCGTTCGCAGCTTCTCACTGACTGGCATAAATTGCGCTCATACTTGGCAGCTAATTCTACCGAACTCGCTACTGTCACCGACTGGACAGATCGTCTGGTGGATGCCATCCAGGCGAACAGCAAAAGCATTAAAAATACCCCTAAGGCACCGCAGGTTGATCCGCATCTGGCTCATCTATGGGAGGCCCGACAGGGACTTCTCAAGCGCTGGCGTCACCAGCGACACAATCGTAAATTGAGACTCCGCATAGCCGCTCTCACTCGCGAGGCAGAAGAATACGCGAAGAATACGCCCGCGCAAACTGGGCAACCTTTTGTAACGACCTCAGGGGTACATTAAAAACTCAACGCACGTGATCCCTTCTACGCGCTTTCTTGGATCCTACAACCACTATATCTCAGACACAAGCAAACACACAACGTATAATACAATTGGAGCTCCAAAAGGTCACTGACGTAAATGGCCAACTACGGGACACTTATATACCCACATCTCTTCAGTCAGCAGATCCACCCAATCTACCTCCACCTAACCCAGAACTTGATGCCGACATCACCTTAAACGATGTCCGCCGAGCACCTTTAGTATTCGCCGCTCTACAGCGCCTTGACCGGATGGCATGACGTACAAGGCACTACTCAATCTGGACGAAGTCTCCCTCCAGGAACACACGGAGCTCTTTAATAACCGCTGGCAAGCTGGGACGCTCCCATTAGCCTGGACCTATGCCAGCATGCGATTTATACCCAAACCGGGCAAACCCCTCACTCTTCAAAATTTGCGCCCCATCTCCTTAACGAGCTGTGTCGGCAAGCTCTTCGAGCATGTCATTCTCAATCGCCTGCAACCGTTCCTAGAAACAACAGGCTTTCTCTCCAACGTTCAATTCGGCTTTCGGCCAGACATCTCGGCGCAAGACGTACTTCTCGCACTTAAAGAGTCCCTCTTTTGCACTAAGCGCCGTACAGCCGCTTCGCGAGCTATACTGGCCCTGGATATTCATAAGGCTTTCGACACATTAAGCCATGACCATATCCTCACGACATTAGCCACCACGGGATGCGGCACCCACATATGGCAATATATTCGGGCCTTCCTTCAGGGACGCGCGGCAGATCTCCACCTGGGGGTATTGCCTCCCAGCCTTTCCCCCTGCCTAACTGGGGTACCCCACAAGAGGCGGTTCTGCCACCTTTACTTTTTAGCATTGCCCTAGCGCCACTGGCAAAGGCCCTTGCTGCTATCGCAGGGCTCCACACAGCCATATACGCAGATGATATAACTCTCTGGACAACGGGAGGATCCCTTGGAACAGTCCAGGATATCCTGCAATCTGCCATAGACATCACCACCACTCATTTAGCAAACACAGGCCTCCGTTGCTGTCCAAATAAATCGGAACTCCTGCAGCTGAAGCCCCTCCCCAGTGGCCCTCAGATTGAACTGCACATGTACGGGAATCCAGTACCCATTGTGCCTCAGGTGAAGATTTTCGGCCTTCTCATTAACAACACACTCGATGCAACCGCCACCCTTCAGCTCTTGCAAAGTGGGGCCAAACAGGTCGCTGAACTTATCAGGCGGGTGGCAGCACGCAATCATGGGCTGTCTGAACGCGAGACTCTCAATATGACAAATGCACTAATCATTAGCCGCATTACATATCGCCTTTCATACCACATACTCACTCAGCGGCAAAGACAACAGGTAGACATCCTAATACGCACGGCTGTCAGCTCCGCCCTACGTCTTCCACGGACGGTTAGCACGAAACGTCTCCTGGCCACTGGTACCCACAATAGAGTGATCGAATTAATAGAGGCTCAACGCACCAACCAACTAGTCCGCCTGAGTCGCACGGAAACAGGACAATGGCTACTGCGACAACTACGTCTCAATCCACCAATTCCCACCCCAACAAGTCCTACACCTTACATGATTTATCTGCGCACGCAGGATCACATATATCAGAAGCCCCTACCACGCAATATGAGTGCTATTCTCCATCAGGGTAGGCGGCAGGTACGGGCGAGCTATTACACCAAAACATACAGCAACCGCTCCGATATCCTTCATGTCGACGCGGCACAAAATTCTCAAGCAGGATATTTTACGGCAGCCGCAGCCTATGAAGACGGCACAGTGGGGGCCACCGCCACTATCCGAACTAATTCGCCTGCAGAGGCGGAAGGAGCCGCCATCGCACTTGCTCTGGCCCACTCCACCATTGACAAAAACGTAACCGAAATTTGCACACATTCCCAGGCCGCGTATCGCCACTACCTAAAGAGCGTGGCGACGCCGGCAACACACCGTATTCTTACCACGGCCACCTCTCTCGACCGAACGGTTACTCTGTCGTGGGTCTCTGGGCACGCCTCGATCCCCGGTAATGAGCGCGTTCATGCGCTGGCCCGAGAACTCTCCTCCTGGACCCCGGATGATCAGGCACCCAACCCTGCGCAAGAGGCCCCATCGGTCTTCTCTACATATCACCAAATCACCACATTCTACAAACTCAGCCGCATGACACTTCCGCCACCCCACTGTACCTTGTCGCCCTTATCCAGCGCCACATGGCGACAATTACAGAGAGAGAGAGAGAAAACTTTATTGTACAAGGAATTCGGGGCACGACCCCACTACACTACTCTCCACACAGTCGCACCTATCTTTCGCCTTTTACAGACAGGCTCCTTTATTTCACGCTACCGTCCCTCATGCTTTCACCTCACCTTTCCTCCTTATTGTAGATGCAAAGTCCGAGTACACGCATCTCATCACTTTCGCGTATGGGACCACTTTCAAGAGAAAGAGATATTTTAGTTGTGCACTTTTGTGAGTGGCGGACGTGCATAAATTCAGATTTTTGAGGGGAACATTGTAGACCGCAGCGGCGGGCGTAGCGCTCCAGTATCGTCGCCGCAGTTTTCAGGCTGGTTTCAATGTGCCCTGTGCTGCCCTGCGTGGCCCACACACTGTTGTCATCAGCGTACAGGGCGTGCTGCATGCCGGCGACACCACTCAGCTGGGCCGGGAGGTGCATCATGGCCAGATTAAAGAGCAGCGGGGAAAGTATCGCGCCTTAGGGGGTTCCCCGCGTGCCGAGTAGATAAGGACCATGCTCTCTATCTTGGATTCGGATGTAGGATTGACGATCCATTAAAAATTGGCTTATGTAGCGGTATGTGTTGAGGCCACAGTCGGTCTGGCTTAAGCTAGTGAGTATGAGCTCGTGTGTTACATTCTCAAATGCCCCTTTAATATCCAAGGTGAGTACTACCCAGTCATTAAGGGGGCATTCGAGGGGGTCTAGGACTTCCCGATTAAGTTGTAGGAGGACATCCTGTGCGGATCTGTGTGGGCGGAATCCGAACATGGTGCTCGCAGACACGTTTGTTTTCAAGATATGCAGATAACCGATCCCGCATCATCGCCTCCATTAGGTTGCCCACACAGGAGGTGAGAGAGATGGGGCGGAGGTTATCTGTGTCAATTGGTTTTCCTGCTTTAGGAATAAAAGTGACCAAGCCGTCTTCCAGTCGATTGGCAAGGGGGTGTCCCCACGCTAAATTGTATTGATATGTTCTAGGAGGGACTGGTAAGCTAAGTCGGGCAGGTTCGTCAAAAGCTTGACGGTGACCTTATGCCTTCACGCACAGTGCCCCGTTTTATTTTGGCGAGAGCCGCCCGCAGATCATGGAGCTGGAAAGGTTGATCCAGCTCCGTGTTCTCTCTGCCTGCATAAGAGTACGCATAAGAGTACGAGGGGTCTTGGGCTGTACACAGGTACTTGTCCCGAAGTTTCTGTGCCAGTTGAGTTGTGTTGCCATGGAAAGCGTGCGTGGCTTGCTGCAAATGTTTCTGTGTTTCGGTTCGTGTTTCGGTTGGGTCGATTAGGACTCGAAAGAGACGCCACGTTTTGCGGCTGGACATTTCTCGCGCGGCCGTGTTGCATCTATCCACCCAGTTGGAGTGTTGGATCTATCCACAAACACATGCGGCCAGACACTATATTGGCCAAACTCCGTAAGGTGGGGGACCAGGTGGGCCGCATGGTCCGCCGGTTTTCCAACAAACACGGGGGGTTACGAAGTAAGGATGCCTTGCGGCTGACAAACGCCTTTGTAACCAGTCGAATTCTCTATTCGACTCTTTATCTCCACCTACGGAAACAAGAGGAGGATGCGCTTTAGGTCATCCTTCGCAAAATTATTAAGCGTGCCCTTGACCTCCCTGTCACTACTTCAAGCAGCCGACTTATGGCCCTTGGGGTGGTGAATACTTTCCGAAAGCTCCGTGAGGCGCACCTTACAAACCAGTACATGCGCTTGTCGCTAAGGGAGTCGGCTCTCCGCCTTCTTGCTCGACTCCATATCCAACAGTCCACTCCCATGGAAGACAGGTTTCACAACCCAGAACAGTTGAGACGTGCCCTCCACGTGCGGCCTCTTCCAGCCAACATGTCACTCGAAGACCATAACGGTCGGCGCCTGGCACGAGCGGAAGCGCTAGCCCGACATTATGGCAAGAAAACAGGTGCATACTACGTGGACGCCCCCGGTTCTCACCACGAGGGATGATACACGGTCGCGGTAGTTCACAACAGCAACACAGTTAACGGCCTCACCTTCAGAGCCCGTAGTGAAATACAAGCAGAAGAGGTCGCGATTGCTCTCGCGGCCTCACATTCCAATTCAAAATACATTATCAGCGACTCGCGAGGGGCCTGTTGGAACGTCGAACAAGGCTGCACTCCCTTCCCAGCCTTTCTAATCTATCAAAATCGCCTACGGGATACGGACCCCGCACACCATCACCTGCTCAACAGGGGTTGGCAGAAAACGAGGCAGCAGACGCAGCCGTCCGCGCGCTCTCACACCGGGCTGTTTTCTCCTCCTCCGATCAGGAACCCAATCCTAACCCGATCTATACCTTCAAAGATATTACAACCTATTATCAAGACAGGCATCGCCTTTACCCTAGCCCATGCAAAGGCCTGAAGAAGGCGGATGAGCGGCTTCTTCTCCGCCTTCTCACCAATACATTTCTGTGCCCGGCAGCACTAAAACATTTTTACCCCTCCTTTAACGGCAGCTGCCCGCACTGTAGTGCGGTGTCTTCTGACACCTATCACATGGTGTGGGCCTGCCCCTCTAACCCAGCTATTCCCCCCATCCCCAACCCGACCGGGGAGGACTGGGAGGCGACTCTGCTCGGCTGCCACGACTTACAGACCCAACAAGCCTTAGTCTGGCGCGCCCGGGCGGCGGCCACCGCCACTGGGCCACCGCCACTGGGGTCCCATACTAGGGACCTCCACCTAGTGTTTGTAAGGAGCAGTTCTTTAAGGGCTGATCCAAACATACCTCCTGTCCCTTGTTAATAAATGTTTTCACCACCACCACCACCTCCTGATTGTACCACCTGTGGCGTGCGCAGATCCACACTTTTCCACTACCCTTGGGAATGTCCTTCCCCTAAGGCAGTAGCCCCCATCCCCAATACCACTCATTCTTCCTGGAAGGCTGCTTTACGAACCGCTCAGCCCGCCGGCGAGAAAAGGCTGGTGGCTCGGCCTTTACGTTAAAGCACAAACCCGTGGACTCCTGGAGCAGTGGGGGACCACCCTGGAAGGTTTTTTTTTGTGTGCGTGTAATAAAGTTGTTTCCATCCATCCATCCATCCACCCATACGCGTCCGGCTCGGGGCCATATGCTTGACGGAGTGCCTTCGCACGGACTTTGCCTTGCGAATCAAAGCATCCAAAGCGTTTATGTCCTGTTTGGATAGTTGTAAGTATGGGGTAGTGTATAGCTAAACCACAAAATTTTTTTCTTCATTACGGCACCTCTTTCTCTTTCTTCTTTCACTCCCACTTCCTCCCTTTCTCTACAAACGGATACCGGGTGTCCACGGAGATATGTGAGAGAGTTACTGCTTAATTTCCTTTCCTCAAATACAATTTTCATTTTCTCCATCACAGCCCCTCTTTCTCTTTCTTCTTTCTCTCCGACTCCCACGTTTCCTGTAGGTGCGGTTCCGGTGTCCACCGAGATGACAGAGAATTACTCTGCCATTTAGCTTTCCTGAAATACCATTGCGTTCAAAGGGGCAAGGCATCGCCCCGAACGGGTGGTGGCGTTCCGTGGTCTGACTGGGAGGTGGTGACGATTCGGTTTGCAGCCTCCGGGCTGCGGCCCTGTATCTGTTTTTTCAGCCAGCGTCTGCTCCGGCGGACGCGGTTGTTGCGACGCGCGTCTTTTCTCTCTCTTTTACTCTGTCCTCTTATCTTTCAACTCCCTTCGATGTGCACGTGGCAGCGGTGGTGGCTCGGCTGGAGCCAGTTGGCAGGCCTGCGCACTTTTCCTTTTCTTCCTTCTCTCAGTCGCAACCAACCAACCAACCAACCAACCTGGCAGCCATATCCCCGGGCTATCTCCCTGTCCTTGGAAGGGTACTCCCAATCAGACAATCTGACCATTACATTCAAATAAATCACCGATTACTACAAGGAGGAGCACCGGCGCTACCCGGCCCCTTGTAAGGGTCTGGATCGCGCTGACGAGCGCCTCCTCATCAAAATTCTCGCTAACACTGTACTGTGCCCGGCGGTGCTTAAACATTTCAATACATCCTCTGATGGCGCGTGCCAGTTCTGTGGGGAGGTGGCTGACACCTTCCACATGGTTTGGGCGTGTCAATCTAACCCATCTATCCCCCCCAACCCCACCAGAGAGGACTGGGAGGCTGCCCTGCTCGGCTGTCAAGACCTAAAGAGCCAAAAGGCCTTAGTTCAACGGACGCGGGCGGCGTTGCTTGCCAATGGGGCCCCGGAATAGGGGCTCCACCTAGTACTGTGAGGGGAAAGGGTCAATAGGGCCCTACCCCAATCACCTTTCTGTAAAAAATGTAATTGCCCATAAATGTTTTTCACCACCATCACCTACAATACGCTGTCGCGTTCAACTCCTCAAGGCGAAGCTTAAGCATAATTAATTAGCAGTTAATTATCGTTTTGTCATTCTTCAGTAATTAGCCATCATTTAGTAATTTATCCTTACTTGGTAATTAGCGCTTGATTATGTACGACCTCATCCAGTGGTGACGTCACCAGTGCCACAGAGGCACTCAAAGTGGTCCGGAAAACGTTTTCGCCGCCGCTGCGATTGCCGCGCCGTTGCTCCCGCATTTCTACTCGGGATGGCCATTGGTAAAACCTCAGCAATCTTTGACGAGATTGATTGAAAACTTTATTACGCAAGCGAGTTTGGACCGTGCAAGGTCTCAGGGCCACCGCACAGCCCTCACATTACGCGCATGTGTCCAGGCCACGTAGGGCCATGGCACTGGCACCCCGGTTCACACAGCGAAGTTGCGTGTCCGGGTCCTGCGACGCAAGCAGGGCCTCCCATTCCTCCAATGTACCGATGGCGGGCTGTCCCAGCGGGGAGGGGGAAATCTCAGTAATTGTGTCACATCTCGGTGGACACCCAAATCCCGCCGTAAGGAAAGGGAGGTAGGTGGGCGTGAAAGAAGACAGAAAGAGAAAGAGGTGCCGTAATGAAGGAAATGAAAATTGTATTTGAGGAAAGGAGGCAGTAACTGTCTCCCACATCTCGGTGGACACCCGCAGCCCGGAATATTGGTCGCTGGTTCGAATTCCTGCCGCCAGCTCTCTAACTTAATAAGTAAGTCCATGCTGCTCGAAGCGCTGAATGGCATTACACCATCTGGAACATTCTACGGCAAACGGTTGGCATGATACGATTTTTTCCGACGCGCGGTGCCGGCAGCTTGTGGGCAATTCCTCTGCGCGGGGGCGCACAGGCAGTCACTCGAGGCAGGACTTCGTACAAACGTTTATTCTCACATGGCAGGGGGGCCGGTCGTCGTCGTGGCAGCTGGGTCAGGTGGTCCTTTCGGCAGGGCTGGTCCAGGAGCGAGAGACCGCGAGCCTCTCCGGTCTCGCCTTATAAAGGCTTTCTCCTCGCCTCTCTCCCCCCGCCCCACCACTCGGGAAGAAGGGTTCCAGACTACCCGCGGTGAGCGGCGCGGGATTTGACTTGCCCGCGAGCAGACCCTACATCTCCCCCCCCTCAAACGTCCGTCCCGGGGTCCGCCAGTAGGCGTTCGACGACCTCCGGGTCCGGGTCCATAGAGTCGTCGCAGGGGGGAGGGGTGCTCGCCGGGGGGCCGCTCACCGCTGGCTGGACGGGCTCCTCACGAGCCGCCTGGGGGAGAGAGGCGCCTGGCTCCGCTGGGGGCCCTGCCGGCAGCGCCCTCCAAAGCTCCTCGGCCGCCGGGGACAGCAGGTCTGGGCGGCTGGACTGGAGGATGCGGAGGGCCGCCTCCTCCGGGCGCCCCTCCAAAGCTCCTCGGCCGCCGGGGACAGCAGGTCTGGGCGGCTGGACTGGAGGATTGCTAAGGGCCGCCTCCTCCGGGCTGCCCCTCTGCAGTGGCGCAGCGGGGGAAGGCGCTGCAGCCGCCAAGCGCCTTTCCGCCGCGAAGGGGCTGCGCCCGGTCCCGCCACCTGGACCGCGCGCAGTACGAGATGGCCGCTCCGTTGGCGACCGTGGTCCAGGTGGCCACGTGCCGCAGGACCCTGGGCCGCTTGGGTTGCGGCTGCTCGGCGGCCGAAGCGCCGGCTGGGTGCTGAGGGGGGCCCTGCGCCTGGTCGTCACTGGCCCTCTTGCGTTGGCCTGCACCACTGGGAGGTGCTCTCCAGTGGTTAGGCATGTGGTTTGGCGGGCGGTGGGGGCCACCGCGGCCGTGGAACCTGCGCCACTCGCGCGGCTCCTGCCGCCAGCCGGGTGGCGCGCCTTGATGGCGGCCACCGTTCGACGGTGGTCTGCCTTGCCTTCTGGAGTCCGAGCCACGGGCGTCGGTCCGCTGGAGCTTCCTAGAAGACATACTGAGAGGGCGAGAGCACTGCGAGTGATAATTGATCGAGAGACACGGGTGCTACCTGGTCCTCAGGTTGTAGCGTCGGTTGCAAACCGCACCGCTACCTGCTCGTCCTCCCGGGGGTGAGATCGCCGCATCGCGCTGATTTTCCAGCGCTTCGCAGCCATCGTCCTTGCGAAGGTGGAAAGCCTTCAAATCAGCGACATGCACCGGACCGGCGGTTTCGCCGTTTGCCAACAACCGCAACTGGTAGGTGAGCGGCGTAGTCCGTGCCGTAACTTCGTACGGCCCAGCCCACTTGTGCGCTAGCGACGCGGCGAAACCGCGCGCTGCGTTACTAAGTGGGTGCGTTCTCTTGAGTACTAGGTCGCCCGTGTTGAAAACGACGTGACGGCGACCTTTGTTGTACTGATCCGCCTGCTCCATGCGCGCCACATCGAGGTTTTCGCGGGCTGCTCGCTGCGCTGCCTCCAGGCGCTCCCGGAGCCTTGCCGCGTACTGCGAAAGCGGAGGGGGCGCAGGCCCCGCCGCGTCGAGTAGGGCATTCTCTAGCGGAAAAGCGATCTCTCTCCCAAAATTCAAGTAAGCGGGTGTAATACCCACTGACCTGTTCACGGTTGTCCTTGTAGCGAACGCCAGTTCGGACAGCCGCGCGTCCCAATCTCTGTGCTGCTCGGTCGTCGCGACCAGCATGCTCTTCAGATTTCGATTCACCCGCTCGGTTATGTTGCTCTGAGCGTGGTAGGGACTCGTTCTCCTGTGGCGGATTTGAAGCGCCCGACAGGAGTCTACAAAGACTTTGCTTGTGAAATACGAAGCATTGTCTGTAATCAGGTCGGAAGGGAAACCGAAACGAGTGAAAGTCTCCAACAGTTTTTCCCAAATTCGTTCCGACACAAGCTTCCTAAGGGGGAAAACCTCAACCCACTTGGAATAGTGGTCCGTTATTACCAGGATGAATTGGTTTCCGCGTGCGGACCGAGGGAGGGGTCCCATGATATCGCACGCGACCACTTGCCACGGGTAGTTGCTAACTACCGCCTTCATCATGCCAGCGGGCTTGCCCGCCCGAGGCTTGGCTACCTGGCATACCGGGCAGGTACGGGCGTATCCCAGCACATCCTTTCTCATGCCTGGCCAGGTCGCGACACGGCATAACTTGTCGTAAGTCTTACTGCCGCTGCCATGGCCTGCCAGCGCTGAGTCATGGAAGTACTGCAGGAACCGTTTCCGCAACCTTCTCGGGACCACGACTCGGAAAGGGAATGCTATCGCCGCTTCCTCGTCAAGTTGGGGAATATAGCGGAGCAGCAAGCCATCATCGCCCAGCAGATACGCGTCGTACTTGCCCTCAGCGTTCCCGGTGCAAGCTGCGCTGCTCGCAAGCTCCTTCAGCACCCGCTGGCAAAGACCGTCTGCTTTCTGGGCCTCGATCAGCTCTTCTCTACTGACCGCTACTCCCCAAGACAGATTTCTTTCTGCCTCGCTCCTAGGCAGGCGAGCGGTCGCCGCCACGAGCTGCTGTGTTTCCCTTCTCTCACAGCACAGTGCGGGACCTTTGTCCGCCTCCTCCTTCTCCAAACCGGGCGCGACACTCTCGTCCGCCCTCTCCTCCTCTTCAACAGCGGTGACGCCGCTTTTTACAAAGCTGGGCTGCGCCTCTGAAGCGCTTCCGCCAGCATTCCATGGTGCGCGCGATAAAGCATCGGCCACCTTGTTCAAGCTGGTACTCGATGGCGTACGCGTAACGTTGCAACGTCAGCGCCCATCTCGCGAGTCTGCCTGCGGGGTTCTTGAGCCTCTTTAACCAAGACAATGCCTGATGATCTGTCTGCACGGTGAAGACCGCTCCGTCTAGGTACATGTCGAACTTCGACAATGCGAACATGATCGCCAGGCATTCTTTTTCGGTCACGGAGTAATTCCGCTCCGCCGATGTGAGCGTGCGACTAGCGAACGCGACAGGGCGCAGTTTGCCCTCGTGTTCCTGCAACAAAACAGCTCCAACACCGTAGTCACTAGCGTCTGTCTGCAAGACAAACTGCTTGTTCAGGTCGGGGAGGCGCAGACTAGCGGTATTCGCTATCGCGCGAGCCAAGGCAACAAATGCGTCACTCTGTTCCTTGCCCCAGACCCACTTCGAGCCTTTACGCAACAGCAGGTTCAGCGGCCTTGCAAGCTCCGAACAGCGCGGGATGAATTGCCTGTAGAACGCAACCATCCCCAAAAACCTCTGCAAGCTTTTCACATCCATGGGGCAGGGGTAGTTCAGAATTGCCTGCAGTTTGTCATCATTCGGTCTCAGTGTGCCATCATCCACGACAAAGCCCAAGAGGTTCACTCTCTTCGATGCCAACTGCACTTTCTTTGGATTTATGGTTAGACCGGCACGTCTCATTCTATCGAGAACGGAATTCAGGTGAATGAGGTGCTCCTCAAACGATTGTGAGAATATCACAACGTCGTCGAGGTACGCCATGGCGTAGTTGAACCTTGCATCGCCCAGCACGATGTCCATCAGTCGCATGAACGTGCTCGGGGCGTTAGACAAACCAAACGGGAGTCGAGTAAATTCGAAGAGCCCGCGGTGGCAGGTGAATGCGGTTTTCTCAATGTCACCGTCGGCCACCTCAATCTGCAGGTACCCTCTGCTTGCATCTAGGACTGTGAAGAACCTTGCGTTCCCTAACGCGTACATCACAGCCTCGATCGACTGAAAAGGGTACGCAACCGTAGGCGTCAGTGAGTTGAGCTTACGATAATCAACACACAGCCTGACCGATCCATCTTTCTTCGGTGCTAGAACCACTGGTGACGCCCAGGGACTTTGTGAGGGTCTCACCGCACCGGTGTCAATCATCTCGTCAAGGGCACAGTCGAGAAGCTGCCTCTTATGCGCACTTAACGGCCTCGGGTTACACCTGAAAGGGCGCGTATCACCCGTCTGAATCTCGTGCTGAAGCAGGTCGGTTCTGCCCGGTTTCTCCGTGAAGCAATCCGAAAACGGGAGTAAAGTTTCCGCGAGCCTTCGGCGCTGACTACTGGGTCCTGAGAAAGACGCAATAATCGCTTCTAACGGGCCACCGTCTCTCAGCGTCTCGAGGGAGCTCACCTGCCTTTCTGTCGCACAGGTGTGGACAACCACCTTTTGTGCAGGACAGCCGGGCAAGGATGCGCTTTCGAAGGGAATGAGGGGGGCGAGCTGGCTGTAACGATAGCCATTCTCCCCCATGTCGAGCACAATGCCTTCGCTCGAGAGAAAATCCCTTCCCAGAATTACTGGTATTGACAAGCCAGGCAGATAGACGAAGCGATGTCTCCGCTTTCTGCCGTCAAAACGCATCGTAAGACGCACTGCTCCCTTTGCCCTTGCCGCCCCAGCTGCTAAGCTTAACGGGGTTTCGGCCGGTCTGACACGGATGTTACCTATCCGGCAGGCCTCGTACACCTCGTCACCGACCAGTGACAGCGTTGAGCCTGTGTCTATGAGTGCAGAGTAGCATCGACCCGCTAACTGCACTAGCATAAAAGGGCTTGAGCGCGGAACGACTCCCTGAGTTCTACAGGCGAGCGGGACAAAGGCCTCCCCGTCGCCGGCGCGGGAGTTCTTTTCCTGACTAGCGCCTTGACAACCATGAAATTCTCCCGCTGACGGTGAAAGGCCGCTGCCACCAGACATCACCGCCAGCGCCTGGCGTTTCCCTGCATACGCCTAGCTTGGCATTCGCGTGCCACGTGGCCGGGCTGGTTGCAATTCCAGCAAAGCCGGTCATTCACCCGCCGCGTAGACGGAGGACCCCTCGTTCCACGAAGCGGTTGGGGACGGCTCTCCCCTTTCTCCGCGCATTCCTGACGCTCGCTCCGCGCGTGGCCTGTGAGACCAGCACGACGCCGCTGCTCGAATGCGTACGGGTCAAGCGCGCGAGGGACAACAGGGGGTTCCGCCTGATTTTCCACGGCCATTACCTCGGCGCGCCGAGCCCTCATCGCGCATTCTCGGCCTCCATCCCATGCGCATCCCGGTTCCAGCGATTCGGCCGGCCTGGGGGGCGGCCGGTAGCGCAGTTCGGCGAGTAAATCCGCCTGCACGGTCTTGGCCTCCTGCGATAGGGCCTCGAGGTTTGTAAAACTGCGGCCCCGCAGATACGGCTTGAAGCGTGGATGGCACTGCCTGATCACACGCGCAACCTGATCTCGGTCGGTTGCCGTCGGGTCTGCCCTCTTGTACAGCTCTTGCATTGCGCGTACGTACTCGAGGAGGCTTTCCTCTGGGTGTTGGGTGCGCAACGCGAGCTCATCCAGCATCCGGCGCTCATAATCAGGCGGCAAGAACTCGGCGCGGAAACGGTCTTTGAAGTCCGCCAGCGACTGGAAAGTCGGCTGGCAGCGCCTCCATCGCGCCGCGCTCTCGACGAGTGCTACAGGCAGGACCTGCCCTAGCATTACGTCATCTGGGGCGCCCAGAGCCGTCTGGTAGTCCTCGAGTTGTTGCAAAAACTCGTGGACTGATTTCGCGTCCGTGTACCCGGAAAAGGAGGGGACCTCCATATTTATCCGCGGGCGCGATGCTGTCGCCGATGCTACCGATGCTGCGGCCTGGTTGGCGGCAGCCACCGAGCCGAGCTGACGGGCCAATGCGGCAAACATCTCAGTCACCTGCTCCATTACGGCCGTCGCGTCGACCGACCCACTACCGGCTGCCCCGCCATCCGAAGCCGTGGCTGAAACATCCTTTCTGGGAGGCATAGTTCGCGCTAACTGTCCGGCCGCACCGGCTAAATGCTCATGGTAACAAGAACATTGACATACACAACAATCTATCTACAAACACGCGGAAATACACAACACAAAACGCCCGAAAACTACATAAATAACACAAAACCCCTAACAAATTTACAAGACTACACAAGTCGCTACCCCGCGAACATTCCGCCTGACCCGCTCCTTAACCCTATCGGTCCGGCGTGGCCCTGAACAAAGAGGGCCTGCCACGAGTCTGGCTGCACGTCCCAAAATCGGCAGAGAAATCGTCCACAAGGTGTTAATTAAAGCCGCACGTTGGGCGCCATTATTTGTGGGCAATTCCTCTGCGCGGGGGCGCACAGGCAGTCACTCGAGGCAGGACTTCGTACAAACGTTTATTCTCACATGGCAGGGGGGCCGGTCGTCGTCGTGGCAGCTGGGTCAGGTGGTCCTTTCGGCAGGGCTGGTCCAGGAGCGAGAGACCGCGAGCCTCTCCGGTCTCGCCTTATAAAGGCTTTCTCCTCGCCTCTCTCCCCCCGCCCCACCACTCGGGAAGAAGGGTTCCAGACTACCCGCGGTGAGCGGCGCGGGATTTGACTTGCCCGCGAGCAGACCCTACAAGCTACAACTACGACGCCGACGGCTTTTCGAGCCGAACGAGCTGTATACGCTGGTGCGTAAACGTCTATGTGTGGGATACTGAAAAGAGCGCCTTAGAACTATGGTAACAGGCCGCGCTGTTATACTCAACCACAGCATATCGCATTAACAGCTGTCGCTGAATGTCGCGTTTACACGTGGTGACCGTCATATGATTTGTTGCTTTTTTTTAACCCCAGAGTAAGAGATATGCGTGTTGCGAGGCATCACACGCGAGCGTGGAGTGCAAGTCTCGGTCGGAAGGATGCAGATGAGCAGTGCAAGTACAAATTCAAACAGGGCCGGTGCACTCACGCGTGCATTACCTCATTGCCCAGGGGCGCCAGTGTGCGAAAGTAACTGGTTGAAGCAGCAGTGTGCGTGCGGTTGTGTGTTTTCAAAATAGCGTCGAAAAAAAAAATATGTCTTTCGATATGTCAGCTCCAGTACCAAAAAATGGCTGAGGCTTAACTTGGTTAACCCTGGTCAGATGCGAAGCATATTGATGGCTAGGCTTGGTAATACATAGCTTTCCTTGGTTGAATACTTGGTCATTTTAATATTACCACTAGAAGCCTTCGTCGTGGGGACGACAACGGCATGGGTACAGCGGAACGCCGACTAACCCCTAGACGCGCGTTGAGTGGGCGCCTGGATTGCTACGGAAGCCGCGTCCGCCTGCCCGGTGGAGAGAGAGAGAGAGAGAGAGAACAACTTTTATTTAGAAAGCCTGCAGAGTCGGTTAGGCTCCCTCCAAGCAGGGAGGACAAGATTTTACCGCGACGCGGCCACTACGTCAATCTCGTGCGTTGTGCTCCTTGAGGTCTTGTTACGTCCCTCGCTACTCCGCCCGGTGGAGCGAGCGTTTCACCTACACCGAGTGTGAACGCGCGTTCGAAATGCGCGGGAATGCCGCTCGAGGACATTCCGGTGTCTGTGCGATGGCATCGTTCTCCCTCTCCCAGCGCGTGACGGCGATCTGACGTCATGTGTCACGTGTATGTCACGTGGTGTGACGTCACTGTACCACGTGGTCTGCACGGCGTGTAACCACGGCGAAGGGCTGTAGTGTACCTCCGTCTTCCTCTGTCGTGACGTCATGTGTCACGTGGTATGTCACGTGGTGTGATGTCACTGTACCACGTGGTATGCACGGCGCGTAACCACGGCGAAGGGCTGTAGTGTACCTCTAGTAATATTCTTCGCATAATAATTATGTTTTCGCTAACATTACTGTTTTTCTCTTGATGTGTGTAAACTTTCGCTGCGTCGGACTTCGTGAGCGAATAAATTCCGGCAATTTTTGCTGTAGGATCAGTCATACACACTAAGTGTATTAAACGCTTACAGTCGGGAAACCAATTTTACACGGTTTGTAAAAACGGTCGCGAAAAGAGTCGTAATGTTCCAGGCATAAGCCTGCAGTAAAACCTCAGTCAGGTATATTTAGTTATTTATTTATGTATTTATTTATTTATCATCATACCCACAGCGCCATTGTCTGGCATTACAGTGGGGGGGTTGAAGAAAAAGAAAAAAAAGATAACAATGAGATAGAAAGAACACGGAATTATTATACAGAAAAAAATGTCACAGCATGGAAGAAAATGAATATGGACACTACTTCCTCAGGCAGCTTGTTCCATTCCGAAGCCGTTTTGGGGAAAAAAGACATTTTAAAAAGGTCAGTCCGGCATCTGTATTCTTTAACTTTAAGTGAATGATCTCTTCGTAAAGACACGTAATCAGGGTTGGCTATATATCTGCTTCTGTCTATTCCAGTTCTAGAATGAAATATATTATGAAATAATATTAAACGCAGAAATTTCCTGCGTTTTTGAAGCGAGTCCCAACGCAAAGATTTTTTCGCGCTCGTTACACTGAAATATCGCCCATAGTTATTTAAGAGAAAACAAACGGCCAAATTCTGAACTCTTTCCAGCTTTTCAACGTCAAGAAAGGATTTCGGATCCCAGACTGTGCAAGCATACTCAAGTATGCTTCTAACATTTTCCCAGACTGTGCAAGCATACTCAAGTATGCTTCTAACATTTGTATTATACAGCAGTTCTTCAGTCTTTAAAGGGAAAAGTTTAGCGTTACGTCGCAGGAAGCCTAAAACACGACAGGCTTTGGCAGTAACGAAATCCACGTGACGATGCCAAGACATTGAACTTGTTAAATATGCACCACGATATTTAAATTCCGACACTGAAAGCAGTCTGCTATTATTTATGTTATAAGTGAAAATATGGGAACCTTCTTTTTAGTGAAACACATATGCACAGATTTTTGTAAGTTAATATGCATTCCCCAGTTCTCACACCACTGGGCCAGTTTACACAATTCCTATTGTAATGCATCGCAGTCACTTTGATCGTTAATAATTGTATACAATACACAATCGTCCGCAAAAAGACGCATGCATGAAGAAATACCTGAAAAGATGTCATTCATGTAAATTATGAGCAGTAATGGGCCCAAGACGGATCCCCGAGGCACCCCTTATGTTACAGCCACCTCATGCAACTGTTTCCCGTTGACAACAACGCATTGACGCCTAAAGCTCAAATATTCCTTTATCCACCTAATAACGTTCTCATTTATGTTGTACTAGTATAATTTTTGTATTAATAAGGAATGTGATACAACGTCAAAGGCCTTCTTAAAATCTAGAAAAATACAGTCAACAGAATATCCTTTATCGAAAGCACATGGCAGGTCATGTGCAAATTCGGCAAGCTGGGTGACACACGAGTAACCACTCCGAAAGCCATGCTGATTAGTATTTAATAATGAATGTATACTAAGATGATTCATAATATTAGTATAAAACACATGCTCTAAAACTTGCCTAATACACTGGTCAAGGACACTGGTCGATAATTTGAAACAACATTCCTAGGTCCCGATTTATATATAGGTACAACATTAGCAAGCCTCCATTCATCAGGCAAAGAGCCGTCCTGTAATGACTTTGTGAAAATAATTTGAAAGTACCTTGACAACGCAAAAGCGCAAGAATCGACAGGCTTTAGAAATTTATTTGGTTCATTTCTGGCGCCGTTGCATTTAAAAGCGATCCAGCCCCTGAGCTTGACAAGGAATATGTTGTAGAGCAAGAAAAAGGCCGATATATTTTGCGGTAGCACAACCTTGCATGCAAGAAATGATCCACATTAGTTCAGCCACATCGGCGAGGCTAACTGCATTATTGATATTCTAAAAACTGATACGGCTATTACTAACGGCCGGCTAAAAAATCTCTAATTGCGGGTGGGCACCTCTCGATAATAGGTAACACGTTAACTATTACAATTTATTCAATCAGTTTTGTATTTAATCTGATTTCCCTGTTTTTTTGTCGGTATACTGAGCCGCAATGAAGTTAACCTCAAAAACCATGTATTAGTGGCGA
Source organism: Amblyomma mixtum (assembly GCF_055824585.1). Lineage (NCBI taxonomy): Eukaryota > Metazoa > Arthropoda > Arachnida > Ixodida > Ixodidae > Amblyomma > Amblyomma mixtum. Next base: position 94,527,925 of record NC_143016.1, read on the forward strand.
GCTTTCCCTGAACACAGGCAATAGTTGAAAACTAATGTTGAGTTGGGGAGGCATGCTGGAGCCAAAGTGCCGTATTGCGGAAAGGACCGTGTTCTATTTTTCATGATGACTGACATCGAAAGCCGGAGACGGAAGGCCGGAATTGGCGGTCAAAATAAAAATATTGGTAACTAGTCAACTTTTCTTCATTCATCTGATTTTTTTCTAACCTTTGTAAAGAACTGTAGCTCCCAGAGTCCGGTTCCTTCTCCTGCTAGTGTTATGTTCCTCGCGAACTAACAACAATTTGATATCATCATTTTCTTTCGTTGTGACTCAACCAAACTTTCAGAAGTAAATCCCGATTCTTTTCGAAACGTTATCTTTTCATTCCAAATGAATAATATCATTTAAGTGCAAAAGCACCCTTTCAGTCCGTATAAATATATGTTCTCGTGTTTTCGTTGCGTGTTAAACGTCCTTCGTGATAGGTCAGTGCTGTGCGATTTTTTTCCAAGATATGAGCTCACACGTGCATTATGATGAAGACGGAGGAGCGGAGGAGTCGCCGGCGGCTCCGCGCTGCTCTGACGTCACTAGCTCCTCGCGCATGCGCATTTGGGGCTCTCCGAGGCTCTGCAAAATCTCTCACACCTAGCGTAGTGTTGCTTCCGAAACAAAAGATCTGCAGCTTTTGACCGCGATTAGCACCAAATATTTGAGGTCGTGGACAAGGGGGGGTGGCCGGCCGTTTCAACTTTTGTTGGAACTCTCGCAGGGCTGAAAGCGACAGCCAACACCCGCCTCAGACGCATCGAAAGGACTCGATTGAAAGTAAACGACCAAAATATAAGCCTAAGGACGCAGAAAAGCCAGAGTAAAGACGGCGAAGATGAAGGGGAGTGAGAAGTGCCGATTAAAGCCTTTCTTGTATGTGGAACTTTCCGTTTAACGACCGTCAAGAAATGCGCAAAATGAGAGGCAAATATTCAGGGCGAAAAGTCGTATCCGTCTTGCTACCTCTAACGTGAGCCATTTGGCTCTGCAATATAAGCACAAGCGTTAGCGTCCCGCAAAAAGGGAAGGAACAGGCATTAGCTGCTGCTGAGTGAGGCTTTCACCCCTCTTCGACATGCATCCGATCACCCCTCCTCGCAAAAAAAAATAGAGAGAAGCGGCACTTCGCGATCAAGTGAATATCCTCTCAGCGAGCTAAAGCGTGCTGTCTACTGCGACAGAAAAAAAAAGAAAAGTCCGGAGGAAATGGACGAGTCTCACTGCTGTTCTTTTTTCCTCTCTCGTTTTGACGCATTACTTCTGCCCTCATTTTTTTTATCAATAGCCACTTCGCCTTGTGAACTATGTAGCAAATCGCATTCTGGCGTAATTTTTATTCATTATTGGTTCTAAAGAAAAAGAACGGGAGCGAAAAAAGAAGTAGACAAAGCCAGGTACCCACAGAAAAAACAAACTGCCCGGGACACCTAATTCTATAATGTGCCGGCAGCTCCATATCCTTAAAGGGGACCAGAAACACAATCTTAGTTAACTGTTGTGCCTGTTGATTGCATACAGTGAGTTATAATGGTGCTATTAGCGCCGGTAATGCCGCGTATATTCCGTTTTTTAATATTTTAATGTCCTCCCAAAAACAACTTCATGGCTCTGATGGTGTCGCCACACAGTGGCGGGTTTTTAGCAGCGGATATGACATCACCTGGCGCGAGCTTGATGATGGACAAACAGTAAATATACTGCAAATTGTGTGAATAAATAGAGACACATTTTGTCACCTGTCTGCGTTTTATATTAGATCAACAAAAACAATTTGTTTGTCTTAGATAAAAGCCCCGCATAGCAAGTAAAATAAAAATACACCACCAGGGGCGCTCTGGCATGGAAACAACGCTGCCAGTCTCACAGAGAGCAGGCAACCATGGAGTACAAACTTCCGCGACGTGCTCTGGCTGGCTGTTTTGATTGGTTGCGCCAGGTGCCGTCATTGGGAGAGCGAAATAGGAGTGGGAAGCCCCGCCAAAATCGAGTTGAGGGCAGCGTTTTGTTTGCTTGTATTTTGAAATTTCTTCATTGAATAACTCCCGTTCCTGTGCATCGATTCCTGTAATTCTTTTTAAGTCAGCATCTGTGTGACATAAAGAACCCACCTGAAGTATAGCCGGTATTCCCCCAGGCAGTGTTTCGCAGCCCCTTTAAGAGCTGTTGAGGCCTTTATCGGAAGTGACGTCACTTCCGTTCTGATGACGTCAATTGCCTCGAGTCCTTGGCAATGCTTGGGCCTGGTGAAGTCACTCCCATTCAAAATTGGTGCATTTTAAGACCGACGACTCATTTTGGACACAAGGGGCTTCTATGATATCGCATTAATAAAAAAGAAAAATTTTTCGGTTATTGCAGGGATTTGATGATGTCCCTTTTCACAAACGAAATCACATTTGTTTTTCAAACATTTTTTGCTAATCCTTAATTTAGGTGAACTGCACTCATTTCACTCATGCTCGTTTCCAGTAAACAATCGTGTTGACTGCCACTTACATCCTGTCAAAATGACCCGACTATGAGTGTTGGTAAATTGAGATAAGCAGCAAATGTTTCTTGCCTATTTATTTTGGGCAGCCCGCCATGCTTTTCTGAATTACTGTAGGCGTTATCTGCCATTCATTTCTGCTTTAGAAATCA